>NW_003852537.1:263950-264810 GCF_000181295.1 Otolemur garnettii | reverse complement strand
CTGGATTCAAACCCTCCACCTTAGGTGTATGTGGCTGGCGCCTTAGCCACTTGAGCCACAGGTACCGAGCCAGGGGCACTTTTTAATTTATGTGTTTGGGTTCAATTCTGTTTTCTAGTTTTTTCAATAATCACATCATTGTTTTTGTAATGAGAAAAAGTTAATTATTTACAAAGCCTGTTCCTGATTGATTCTTTGTTCTCTAGATGAGTTGATTAAGGAGTTAGTTAGAAAGCTGATGAGATAACCTTAAGAAGTGATTTTATTGCCCAATCCAGTACCAAATATCTGATAAATGATGCTTGGATGTACACAGGAGAACAGCTTGCTGTCTCCTCTGTAACAAGCGTATGTTCCCTTGAGAAACACTGAATGCCTTGTCACTGGAAGTACGCGTGCAGAGGGTAGACCTTCACCTTCACAGGACCTCCTAGGTCCCTTCCAACTCAGTCTATGACTCTTGTTTGCTACAAGAAAAATATACTTTCCTTTCAGGACTAAAATTATCTGTTGGCTCATGAACTAAGACAGACATGAGCTGAAGGGCTCACTTATCTATAGACCAGTGCCTATGGGATCAAGCAAAATGTTGTTATAATTTATTAGCTCTCAGTGAAGCACAAACAATTTGGGAAATATTTGCTAAATTTGGATGTTGACGCATTTGTCTCAGGCTGCTGTAAATTTCCCTTGAGTAGAACTTGGGCTATAGTCCTCCAGGTAAGAATAGCATAGAGGCTTCCCAGTAGAGTTCATGTAAAATCCTTCAGAAATCAGTGAGTCTCATCTAGTGTTAACAAAATGAAACTTTTGTACTCACAACTGCACACCTGCAAAGACCTTACACTGAAAAAAAAAAA
>NW_003852537.1:263064-263676 GCF_000181295.1 Otolemur garnettii | reverse complement strand
AAGATTTTCTGATTTTATTTTTGCTTGGGCAGGAAAGCTACTCTGCTCAATTTATCAGCTCTATTTTCTTCTGATAATAGGACGGAGTTTAGGAATACTCAGTGAGTCAAGATGCAGTAGCTCACACTTATAATCCCAGCACTTCAAGAGGACTGCTTGAAGCCAGGAGTTTGAGACCAGCCTGGGAAATGTAGCAAGACCCCCATCTGTACAAAAAAAGGAATACTCACTCAGTGATACTTGTTGGCTAGAGATCCTAGGATGTGGTCTGATACTTTTCACAGAAACCTGACCAGGGTTAGTGATCAAGGACTTAAGAGTTTGAAGGCAAGCAACCAATGACAGTGGCCCAGTAATGCTTCAGGGCTTGTCTAGAGTAGGCCCACTGTTCTCATTCAAGCCATGGTCATTGGAGCTTCTCTGGCCTCCCTAAGAAGAGACTCACATTGATGGAGGAAGAACGCCCCGGTGGGCCCCTGGGTCTGAATAAATCAAATAAGTTTAAGGTTTGGCTTGAAACCTGCCTCCTCGTAGGCTCGGCGCCTGTGGCTCAAGCGGCTAAGGCGCCAGCCACGTACACCTAAGGTGGCGGGTTCGAATCCCCAGCCCGGG
>NW_003852537.1:252896-262838 GCF_000181295.1 Otolemur garnettii | reverse complement strand
AAAAAAAAAAAAAAAAAGAAACCTGCCTCGTCACCACCTCCAACTTCCGCAATAATGCCATTTCACTCAACTGTGTTCAGGGGCAGTTTCTCCTAAGTGCAATCAACATAGACACCCAGAGATATCTCCATCACCCCACTTTTCTTTCTTTCTTTCTTTCTTTTTTTTTTTTTTGGAGACAGAGTTTCACTATGTCGTCTTCGGTAGAGTGTGGTGGCATCACAGCTCATAGCAACCTCAAACTCTTGGGCTTAAGCGATTCTCTTGCCTCAGCCTCCCAAGTAGCTGGGACTACAGGCACCCTCCAGAGCGCCTGGCTATTTTTTGTGTTGCAGCTGTCATTGTTGTTTAGCAGGCCCAGGCTGGGTAATAACCCACCAGCTTTGGTGTATGGCCTGCACCATACTCACTGAGCTACAGGTGCTAAGCTGACCCACTATTTTGATGACCCTTTTTCAGTGAGTTGCAGGGTAAGGGCAGCCACAATACCAGAAATAAAGTGCTATGAATCTGTCCTGGCTCCCAAGAGGAAACTGTGAAGGAGGTTGGAGGAAGGCTGATATCTCTAGGCATCCACAGAAAGAACAAATAGAAGAAATAATAAAGCAGAGAGTAGCATAATAATGGCCAGCATTTATTGATTACCATTTGCCAGGCATTAGATAAGCCTACCACAGGTCCCAGAAGAAATTATGACATTTTCAGCATCTTCATCTGCAGAAAAAAGTCCAAATCACTTGTCCAAGTCAGGTGCCTGGTAAGTAAATAGCAGAACTCAGGCCATGAGTCCAAACACTTTTATTCACTGACAGCCGTTTGAAGCCACCTGGCCACAGAAACCTGGATGTCTGGTTCTATCAACTCCTTTGTGACCAAGAAAGCACAAGCCTTTGCCTTAATTTCTCCAAATTGACCTTGGCAAAGGACTTTCCTTTGGTTCTCCAGCATTCTTGCTTCCTTCTAATTCCCCTAATTCCCCAAGGGCCAGAAAGTGCCCCCTCCCCCCAACGCTGACAGAGGTCCCCAGCCACCTCACTTCCCAGCACAGAAGGTCTTCTGGGCCTCCAGCTGAACTCCCAAGCTGAGCCAAGAAGCCACTGCTTGGAAAGGAGTGGGGAAGAGAGGCCTGGAGGACCCCGACCCTGCCCCAGCCCAACTCCAGGCAGCTGGAGCTCTGTGCTGCCTAGGGGTCTGGGACAGCTCAAGGGGACTATAAATTTGCTTCTCCTTGGATTTCCAATCTCAGTTGGCTGCCAGGAAGAATCTGTGGAACAGAGCCTATCTCCACCCCCGCTATCCTCTCATCACAACATGTCTTTTTAAACTCTGCTTCAATGGAGGCCTCACAGGCCCCCAGGGTCCCAGAAAGTGGGTTGATCAGGTGAGCTTTCTCCTATCTCTAGGCCTCCCATTCTCTGGCCAAGGAGCCCGAGTGGAAGGAACACATAACACAATCTACATATGGGTGATAATGCAATCTGCACCGTGTGCTGGGTACTTGGTGGGCACGAAGGTGTATGAGACCTTCCATACAGAGAGGTCTTTAGTTCTCTTCATTGAGTACAAGCGCACTAACACTGCATAACTCCAGAGAGTTCTATTCCCATCAAAGTACTTTTCTTTCTTTCTTTTTTTTTTTTTTTTTTTGCAATTTTTGGCTGGGGCTGGGTTTGAACCTACCACCTCCGGCATATGGGGCCAGTGCCCTACTCCTTGAGCCACAGGCACTGCCCAGTCCTTTTATTTTCTTGACAGAATCTTGCTCTGTCACCATGGGCTACAGTACAGTGGCATTATCATAATTCACTATAATGTCAAACTACTGGATTTAAGTGACCCTCTTGCCTCAGCCTCCCAAGTAGCTGGGACTATGGGCACATGCCACCAAGCCTGCTAACTTTTTTCCTATATTTTGTAGAGATGGGGTCTTGCTCTTGCTCAAGTTGGTCTTGAACTTCTGACATGGAGCAATTCTTCCACCTTAGCCTCCCAAAGCAAGCAGTCTTTATGAATGTCCCCTGGAGTTGTGCAGTGCTCAGTTTTGACAGCTGTCTCTGGGCCCTGCCAGCAAGAAGCCTAAGATGTGTACATAAATGATGTCAATGCAGAAGAAGGAGATAATTTCCTGCTTGGGGATTGGGAAGACTTCATGGAGGAGGCGATTATTTGGGTTTGGACTTTGAAGAAAAGGAAGAGGTAACATGGGAGGGTGATCAGGCAAAGGCATAGTGTGAGCAAAGTGGGGGAAGCTGCAAACTGTGTCCCTTCAAGCCTGTATGAAGGGAATAGGAGAGAGCAAAGTGGGAGAACAGGCTGCAAAGTGAGGGTGGCAGCTCTGAGGCAATCAGGAGCCACCACAGCTCAAGGGAGTGTCACAAACAAGGCTAATCATTGGAAAGTTAATCAGGAGGCAGGATTAGGGGCTATCAGCAGGGGTCAGTGAGGAGATAGCAGCAGTCCTGGACCTGGATGGCACCATGCCAGAGGAGACAGATGGAGGAGGAACCAGCAGGGGGCTGGTGGAGTAGGCATGGGCATTAGAGGGAGAGCCCTAAGTGAATTCCTGTTTTTTTCTGTTCGTCAAGGACAAATGGATGGACCCTGCTGGGAAGTATGCATGAACATCTGGGATGATGCCAACCCTGAACCAGCCTCTGACCCATCAGCAGGGTTACTATGGCTTTGGACTAGACCTGGTATGGACCATGATCCTCTCATCTAACTTCCCTCTCATGCTGCAATCAGAACTTTCTCTCCAAAAGCCCCGGGGGACACCCCTGCAGACTGCAGTAGTGTCTGGTGCTCTTGATCCCTCTCCCTTCCCTCTGGGAGGCAGGGGCCTGAGGACCTCTGGCAAGCTGTGCCAGGGAAAGGGTAGATCCCACAGCCCCAAAGCCTCTTCCTCCTCAGCCTGTGTCCACTCTACCCCACCGCTGTCTGTCCCTGGCTGCCTCTCCATGGTTAGGTCAAGGCAGTGACGCAGGAGTCAGGGGCCCGGGAGAGCTGAGCCTGGGGAGGGGAGGCAGTCGGGACAGAATGCACGTGCAGACATGTGTGGACGTGAGTGTGCATGTGCATGTCCCACAGCTGGGTTCTGAAAAGGAAGTAGATCCAGGCTCTGATGCCTGAATGGTGCTGAGACCCCAGATGGTAGGTTTGAGGAGGATTGTGAGCAGACTCAAGGTGGGCAGGGGAGTCCGAGGGAGCCAGGACCTGGCACTTCCAGGCAGAAGCACACCTACCCCACTCCCACTCTTTCATCTCTCCAAACCACTCTTTGATCATGCTGTCCCCCCACCCTGCCCCCACCTCCTGGCTCCTTCCCTCATTTACATCAGACTGGAGTCCCAGATTCCCTCATCTGAAGCCACAACTCCTGGGCCCCCTCCCTGCCTTTTCTGTTAGTTCTTATAGCCAAATCATCTTTGTGTTCATTGTGGCCTTCTACTAGATGTCAGCTCCCCAGGGCATGCATCCCTGTCTGTGGCATTCACTACTCTATCCCCAAGTCGCTGGCCAAGAGTGGGTATTCCCTAAGATTTTTTTTTTTTTTTTTGAGACAGAGCCTCAAGCTGTCCCCCTGGGCAGAGTGCCGTGGCATTACAGCTCACAGCAACCTCCAACTCCTGGGCTCAAGAGAGTCTCCTGCCTCCGCCTCCCAAGTAGCTGGGACCACAGGTGCCCACCACTACGCCCGGCTATTTTTTGGTTGCAGCCGTCATCGTTGTTTGGCGGGTCCAGGCTGGGGATTCGAACCCGCCACCTTAGGTGTACGTGGCTGGCGCCTTAGCCGGTTGAGCTATAGGCGCCGAGCCTCCCTAAGATTTCTTGAATGAGTGAATGTTTCCCACTCTTTCCAAAGAAAATCCAGATTCTTCAGAGTGGCATTCAAGGTCCTTCCCAACTTGAGACCTCTCTAACTAGCAATCTGGCCTTATCTCCCATCTCTCCCATCTCCATCACTCCCCTCCATCCCCACCTGACCCTTCTTCACCCACTTCAAATCTCTTACTACTGACATCCTGCCCCATCTACCCCTGGTCAAGGCTGAGTTCATTGTCACTTCCTCCATCAAATCCTCCTTGATTTCCTCCATCTAGAGGTGAGCTCTCCCTCTTCTGAGCTCTTACAACTCATGTCTGTACTCTCCAGTTCTTAGACACTGTCCTGGGCACCTATCTTATCTCTACTCTTGCACAAAATAGGCACTGAATACAGGAATGTAATACATGTAACATCTCCAAGCATGGTGGCACACACCTGTAGTCCCAGCTACTCAGGTGGCTGAGGCAGGAGGATTGCTTCAGCCCAGGCAGGAGTACTGAGCTGTAGTGCAGTATGCCTATCTCATGTCCACACTAAGTTAGGCATCAATATGGTGACCTCTCAGTAGCAGAGGACTACCAACCAGGTTGTCTAAGGAGAGGTGAACTGGCCCAGGTCAGAAATAGCAGGTCAAAACTCTAGGCTGATCAATAGTGGGACTGCACCTGTAAATAGATGCTGAACTCCAGCCTGGGAAACATAGCAAGACCTTATCTCTTAATTAATTAATTAATTAATATATCTAATATCTAGTAAGGAGTGTTTGTAGGGCTTTCCTATCTTCTATGAAACCTGAGTGAAGTCAGGCTGGTACTTTCATCACACTCATTTGACAGGTGAGGGCACTGAGGGCCACTTTCTAAGGTTTGAGAGGGAGGCTAGCCTTGGACTCCTGCTCTGGGGAGCTTACCTTTCTGCCTCCAGGCTTCCAGAAGCACAGAAGCTTAGCTGTAAATCCCAACTCCCACCATTCTTGGCTTTAGCTCTATTTCAGGGTTCTTAAGAATTCTGCCACGTAGGTTAACCTATACTACAGGTCAAAAAACCCCAGATGTCAAAGTGCATGTGTGTTCTGCACAGTGTGATGTGTGTGCTCTGTGCCCTAAAAGGTAAGTTTCTGAGTTTTCAAGGTCCTAGAAAGTGAGGAATGGGGTAAAAATAACCCCAAATTTCTGTTCTGTCTTAGGCCTTCATCCTCAACACAAACAACACTGGCTCCTAGAACATGTTCTGGGATTGTGAGAGGGCAGGCACCTGAGTCAGCCAGCCGCTTCCGGGCTTCCAGATACAGCTACTTTGCGGGAACCCAAAAACCCAGGCATAACTGAGCCCTTGCCCAAGACCGCGACATCCCCAGGAGAGGTGTCCGAGTCCCCCCCAGTCTTTCCCGACGGCGTTCCTCTTGCCGGCATTCCGTCCATCCCACGGGTGCGCGCCCGACTGCGTTCTCCTCCCAGAATCCTGAGGCCCAGGACAGCCCCGTGCGCTCCCGCAGCAGCCCTTCTCCCGTCCAGGCCAGCTCCCGACCCAGGCGTCCTGCCCCTGCTCTGACCCCGGGTGGCCCCTACCCTCGGCGACCCCTCACGCACACAGCCTCTCTCCCACCCCCACCCGCGCACGCACACATGCTGATAACAGTCCCGACCCCCGGCCGGAGCCGCAGAGTCCCCGAGCCAACCCCTGCCGGTCGCTGCGCCGCGCCGGACTCCCGGACCCTGGCCACACCGCGCCGACTTCCCTCCGACCCCAGGCCCGGCGGCCGCGACGGTCCCGCGCCCTCCGGACAGCTGCCCTCTCCTTCAGGCCGGTGCGGCTACCCCTGCCCCGCCGAGCTTCCCGGGATGAGGGCTCCCGGCGTGGGCGCCGGCCGAGCCCCTGGTCGCTGAGGGGCCGGTCAAGGCGCGGAGATGGAGGGGCGCGGTGAGTACCCGCTGGCTGTGGAGCAGCAGCCGGCTCCAGCCCCTGTTTGAGGAGGGATTTAGCTTTGGGGCTATTGGTCGGGAGGTGACCGGGTTCAAGGACCTGCAGCTCGCCAAGGACCCCGGAAGGGAGAGGGCAGTCTCCAGGTGCCGGCAGGGCTTGGGCAGGCTTGGCAAAGTCCTGACCTGGAGACAGGGACAGGTTTGGGAGTTCTGGGAGAAGAGGTGTCGCTCTTTGGTTGGAGGCTGATAAGCTGCTACCTGGGTCCTGGATCAACCAGCAGGACCTGCGAGAGGGGACTCCTGTGTCACACCGGGGTTGAAGTTTGGCCAGAGAAGTGGACAGCGGTAGCAGGGGTTGGGGGCGGGGGGAGGTGATCACAGGCCACGGGATTGAATGAGGGCTGCGGCGCCCGAGCGCTGGCAAGATTGGGGTCAGGAGGGACTAGCTGGGGACAGAGGCGCAGGATGAATGAACCTGCTGCTCCACACCAACCCTTCTCCGCCCCTCCTGACTTCACACTCTTCCAGAATGTCCTGCCCGGCTGCTTCTGCTCTCCTTGTTGCTGCTTTCTCTGGGCCTCCCAGTCCTGGGCGCCCTCCCACGCCTAAGCCTCATCTGTGACGGCCGAGTGCTGCAGAGGTACATTCTGGAAGCTAAGGAGGCAGAGAACATCACGGTGAGGCCCCCTCCCTAGCACACACCAGGGAACTCACTTGCAGAGCTCAGGGTAGAGGTGGGAAGGGAGACCCCAGCTCCTATCAAGATGAAGCAGCTGGTGGCCCCCAAAGCATACCTGAAAGCTAGGTTAGGGGCAAAGCCTCCCCCTATGACTTCTCCTATGGGGGAGGGGCCTGACTCCCTGCTGTGCATTTCAGATGGGCTGTGCTGAGGTCTGCAGCTTGAGCGAGAATATCACAGTCCCAGACACCAAAGTTAACTTCTACACCTGGAAGAGGATGGAGGTGAGTCCATTTTTTCCTTCCTTTTTGGAAGTCTCTTTTTGAGAAAATGATGGGGTAGGAGGGAGAATGATCAGACAGAGAAGAAATGGAGCAGCAAGAGGACTGTATGGAACATTCTAATTGATTTGTTCACTTATTCATTCATTTATGCATTCAAGGAACGTGACTGCATACTGTCTAGTTTGCTTGGCTTGGTGCATGAGGCTGCTGAGGGGGGAGGGGATGGCCTGGGCCAGCTGACTCCAAGTCTCCATTCCCTTTAGGTCAGTCAGCAGGCTGCAGAAGTATGGCAGGGCCTGGCCCTCCTCTCAGAGGCTGTCCTGCGGGGCCAGGCCCTGTTGGCCAACTCCTCCCAGCCATCAGAAAGCCTGCAGCTGCACCTGGACAAAGCCATCAGTGGCCTGCGCAGCCTCACCTCCCTACTTCGGGTGCTAGGAGCCCAAGTGAGTAGGAGTGAACACTTCCTTTTGTCCTTTCGTAAAATGGAGGAAAAGGGTCCTGGGAAGGAATACTGGGGTTCTCTCTACTTCCCTACTCTGCCCCTAGTCACAGTTCATCTGGGGTCCCCAGCACTGTAGGAACCTCCTGTTTTTTTCTTGGCAGAAGGAAGCTGTCTCCCCTCCAGATGCAGCTTCTGCTGCCCCACTCCGAACATTCACTGTAGACACTTTGAGCAAACTTTTCCGAATCTACTCCAATTTCCTTCGGGGAAAGCTGAAGTTGTACACGGGAGAGGCCTGCAGGAGAGGTGACAGGTGACCAGGTTCCCCTTCCCCATCATGTCTACCACCTCACTCATCATCATTGCCTGTGCCACACCTTCCCCCACCTCTCCCAGCCCCCACTGGGGGGCTATTAGCTCAACACCAGCTTGTCCCACAGACACTCCAGTGCCAGTGATGACATCTCAGGGGCCAGAGGAACTGTTCAGAGCTCAACTCTAAGATCTACAGAAGTCATAGGGCCAGCCTAAGGCCCCGAAGCAGGAAGAATTCAGAGATCAACTTTAAACTCAGGGACAGAACCACGCTGGGGAGATACCTAAACTAAGTGTCCTGAAGAATGGGATGCCAGGACACACTTTGGAGGCAAATACCTCTTTTTGCATCTACCATCAGGGACAGGAGGGTGAACTGGAGAATTTAGGTAGCAAGCTGTGAATTCTCCAGGTTCCATGGGGACTCTCATGACAGTAGGGTCCCCCTGGATAGTGGGGGTGGTGAGAGCCTTGAAAATGGTGGGGGTTGACCTCTGGCTCTCATGGGTTCAAGTCTTATGTATTTTTCAATTGCACTGGCAAGAACTGAAACCACCAAAATGGCTCTTGGCTTTTCTTTTTCTTGAGAGCTCCCTATTTCCCTGTCTCTGCCCTCACCCTGGCAGCAGGGCAGCAGAACTGGGAAACCAAAAGTAGTGATTGTGGGGGAGGTTGGGCCCTACGTGCTGCTTCACACAGCCTTTATGACCTCCTGACCTCATCGGGCCTGAGGCCACAGGCTCTGCCCACACCAGTCAATAAGGCGGCTCCATTCAAGGCTATTCCTTAGTAGGTAGCTTCCAGTCCTGCCCAGAACAAGCCTTTAGTGAGCTGAGGCTGCCATCGAGGAAGCAGGAGCCAGGAGGAGGGACCACTCTGGGGACTAGGAAGAGCTGCCAAATGCTGGCTACTGGACCCTCATCATTTCCTACCTCATCTTTGTGGCCCCTTTGGCTGGCTCAAGCCACAGTCCCAGAATCAGTCTCCCACCTCAACACATAGACCCCCTGTAGGTCTAGCTATCCTCTTTTCTTCCCTGGGGGCTGTCGCCATTACTGTTGCCCCTGAAACTCACATATGGGGCAGTAGACAGGGGTGCAGTAAGAGCCACCTTCACTTGCTCTGGGACAAGCATCACTCCCAGTGGTTCACTCATATGACCTCATTATATCCCTCACACAATCCCATGAAAAGGTTGCTGCTGTGATTCCCATTGCATAGAGGGAGACGCAAAGTAACTTCTCCAAGAAAACAGGTATCCCCAATTCTCCCCAATCACCGCTTCCCTCCTCTGCTAATTCCTCCCACCTAACTGCGACTTGACCCCGTACTTCCCTAGGATAGTAGATACAGAACAAAGGAACTCCAACCTTCACTCTTGGTTCCTACTTCTTCTTCTTTTTTTTTTTTTTTGAGACAGCATCTCACTATGTTCCCTAGGCAGAGTGCTGTGGCATCATACTTGCAGCAACCTCAAACACTTGGGCTCAAGTGAGTCTTTTGCCTCAGTCTCCTGAGTAGCTGGGACTACAGGCACCAGCGATGGCGCCTGCCACAACGCCCCGCTATTTTGTTGTTCTTGTTGCAGTAGTCATTGTTGTTTAGCAGGCTGAGGCTGGGTTTGAACCCACCAGGCCTGGTGTATATGGCCCGTGGCCTAACTACTGAGCTATGGGCACTGAGCCCTTGGTTCCTACTTCTTTTTTCTTTTTGAAGAGACAGAGGCTCACTTAATTGCCCTCGGTAGAGTGCTGTGGTGTCATAGCTCACAGCAACCTCCAACTCCTGGGCTTAGGCGATTCTCTTGCCTCAGCCTCCCCAGTAGCTGGGACTACAGGTGCCCGCCACAACACCTGGCTATTTTTTTGTTGCAGTTTGGCCGGTCCGGGTTTGAACCCACCACCCTCAGTATATGGGGCCGGAGCCCTACACACTAAGCCACAGGTGCCGCCCCCTTGGTTCCTACTTCTAATTTTACCCTTTACTCTAACAACTTCAGATTCCTTCCAAGAAATAAAGCTTTGGCTGGAGAGACCTGTGTGGACAGCAAACGATGTCACAAAACTGTATCTTCCCAGGCACAGTGGGTCAGACCTATAATCCCAGCACTCAGGGAGGCTGAGGCAGGAGGATTGCTTAAAGCCAGGAGTTTGAGACCTGCCTGAGCAAAAGCAAGACCCTGTCCCTACGAAAATAGAAAAAAAATTAGCCAGGGATGGTGGCACAAGCTTATAATCCTACCTACTTAGGAAGCTGAGGTAGGAGAATTGTTTGAGCCCAAGAGCTGGAGGTTCCAGTGGGTTACTATGATGCCATAGTACTCCAACCTGGGCAACACAGTGAGACACTGTCTCAAAAAAGAAAAAAAAAAAGAACGAAAGAAAGAAAAATCTATTAGGACCTCAATCCTGGCCGTTATCCCATATGTGGGAGAGCCAGTCTTTCTGTTTATATCATAAAACAGAGAAGTCGGGC
>NW_003852537.1:238999-251971 GCF_000181295.1 Otolemur garnettii | reverse complement strand
ACTCGCTTGAGCCCAGGAGTTGGAGGTTGCTGTGAGCTGTAATGCCATGGCACTCTACCCAGGGGGATAGCTTGAGGCTCTGTCTCAAAAAAAAAAAAATAGTAATTATCAGTGGGGCGCGGTGGCTCACACCGCATTGTGGTGGGCACCTGTAGTGCCAAGCCTTTGCACTGAGTGCTAGGAAACATGAAATGACACTCATAGCCCAATGTCCTCTGAGAATGGGCAGTCTCTTGGGGGCAAAAACATAGAAGCACAATCAACTTGGTATATAACTTCATGCTAAGATGTGTGATGCTGAGAAGCCAGGAAAGAAAATTGGCCCAGAGTCTCTGCTAAGAGGCATAGATATGAAAGGGGGATGTTGCCACATTTCAGAGGCTCTTCAGGTACAGGCTAAGCAAGTGAACTTTCTTCTGTGCTATTATTATTATTAACAACAACACATTAAATCTCTGGCACCTACATGATTTTCATAACTGCATGAAGCAGGACTGTAAGAGGTATTATTCCCATTTGTCAAATGGGGAACTAAGTTCTTCCAGGAAGTAACCCAGCCAGCTTTTTTTTCTGTTAGGGACAGAAGCCAGTGAAGCCCAGTTCTGAGTCAGGGGGGTCACATAATTGTTCAACAGGGAAGCTTTCTGTTTGCAGAAAGCTTTGTCATTTACAAGGTGCTTGCTCAGGCATGTTTTCAGGTTTGCTCTCCTTACCCCACAAGGAAGGAAGGGATGGTAGAGAATACCCATTTTGCAGAGAAGGAAACTGAGGCCCAGAGAGATTATAAGCCTTGCCTAATTTATAAAACACTGAGAGGAAGGGTCAGGACCAGAAGCCAGGCTCTCTGACTCCAGGGTCCCTCTTCTATTGGAAACATAGGATCACCAGGGAGAGGGGACAGAATGGACAAAACAGCTGTGGTCAACAAGGTGTTAGACCCGTCCATTTCTTGATGTTAGCTCTTTCCCACTCCATCCTCTGCTTTGGTCCTCACTTCTCTCCTGGGTAAGCAGCAGATGCCTACCAGTCTCCCAGCCACCCCCCTAGATCCCCACCACTAAAGGCCAAGTCAGACCCAGCTCTCTATCTTAATTCCAGCCTCTCACCTTTGGGTACTCTCTGGCTTGAATCCTGTCCTTGGGCCAGAGCATAAAATCAGGCTGACTAGAAGTACCTATGTTGGCCCCGGGCTCACAAGTTGCCTAGGATTCTACTAGAATTACTCAGTCTGGTTTCTCTACAGCAGCAGATTGTTACCAGAGTTGAGTTAGGGTATTTTTCTTTCTTTCTTTCTTTTTTGAGACAGAGCCTCAGGCTGTCACTTTGGCTAGTGCTGTGGCATCACAGCTCACAGCAGCCTCCAACTTCTGGGCTCAAGTGATTCTCCTGCCTCCTCCTCTCAAGTAATTGGGACTACAGGCGCCTGCCACAATGCCCGGCTATTTTTTGGTTGCTGTCATCATTGTTGTTTGGTGGGCCCAGGCTGGATTCGAACCTGCCAGCTCAGGTGTATGTGGCTGGCACCTTAGCTACTTGAGCCACAGGCGCCTTTTTCTTTTTTTGAGTCAGAGTCTCACCCTGACACCAGGCTAGAGTGTAGAGTGTAGAGTGTAGTATAGTGTCTGTTACTTCAGACTCCTTGGTTCAAGCAAATTTCCTACCTACCTCAGCTTCCTGAGTAGTTGAGATTACAGGTGTGCACCATCACACCCAGCTAAATTTGTATTTTTTTAGAGATGAGGGTCTTGCTATATTGTCCAGGCTGGTCTTGTACTCCTGGCCTCAAGCAATCCTCCTGCCTTAGCTTCCAAAAGTTCTGGGATTACAAGCATGAACCACTACATCCAACTTAAATGGAGTCTTTTAAGGGTGGTACCTGTGGCGCAAAGGAGTAGGGCGCCGGCCCGATATGCAACAGGAGTTTGAGACGAGTCTGAGCAAGAGCAAGAGCGAGACCCCATCTCTAAAAATAGCCAGGCGTTGTGGCAGACGCCTGTAGTCCCAGCTACTCAGGAGGCTGAGGCGAGAGGATCACTTTAGTCCAAGAGTTTGAGGTTGCTATGGGATATGATGTCTTACTAGTCTACCCAGGGTGACAGGAGTGAGAGTCTGTTTCCAAAAAAAGGCTGAATAAGGCAGTGCCTATGGCTCAAAGGAGTAGGGCGCCGGTCCCATAAGCCGGAGGTGGTAGGTTCAAACCCAGCCCCGGCCCCCCAAAAAAAACTGCAAAAAAAAGGCTGAATAATATTCCACTGTATCGGGCGGCGCCTGTGGCTCAAAAGGGTAGGGTGCTGGCCCCATATGCCGGAGGTGGTGGGTTCAAACCCAGCCCTAGCCAACCCCCCCCCACGTGTATATATATATATATGTATATGTGTATATATATATATTTTTTTCCATTGTATGAAATATACCATGTACAACATTGTGTTTACCCACTCTACCCACTCCTCTGTTGATAGAGCACTTGGGTTGCTTCCACCTTTGGCTATTATAAATAATGCTGCTCTGAACAGGGACCTACAAATACCTGTCTAAGGACCTGCTTTCAATTCTTTTGAGTATAGACCCAGAAGTGGAATTGCTGAATAACAGGCAATTCTAGTTTAATTTTTTGAGGGCACCATTTCATTTAATGCCAGCATAACATCCCTTTTACTTTTTTTTTTAGAGACAGAGTCTCATTTTGTTGCCCTTGGTAGAGTGCTGTGGTGTCAGAGCTCACAGCAATCTCCAGCTCTTGGGCTTAGGCAATTCTCTTGCCTCAGCCTCCCAAGTAGCTAGGACCACAGATGCCTGCCACAACACCATTTTTTGTTGCAGTTTGGCCAGGGCTAGGTTCGAACCCGCCACCCTTGGTATATGGGCCAGCGCCCTACTCACTGAGCCACAGGCGCTGCCCTTTCTTTTCTTTTTTTCAGAGACAGAGTGTCACTCTGACACGCAGGCTGGAGTGCACTCTGATCATAGGTCACTGTAAGTTTGAACTTATAGGCTCAAGCTAACCTCTTGCCTCAGCCTCTCAAGTACCTAGGACTATAGGCAGGTTCCACTATGCCAAGCTAATTTCAAAATTTTTTGTAGATGTTGTAGATGTTGAAATGTTGTTCAAGCTGGTCTTGAACTCCTGGCCTCAAGTGATCCTCCTTCCTTGGCCTCCCAAAATGGTAGGATTACAGGCGTGAGCCACCTTACCTGGTCCATAATATTTCTTTCTTTCTTTCTTTTTTTTTTTTTTTTTGAGACAGGAGCCTCAAGCTATCCCCCTGGGTAGAGTGCCATGGCATCATGCTCACAGCAACCTCCAACTCCTGGGCTCAAGCGAGTCTCCTGCCTCAGCCTCCCAAGTAGCTGGGACTACAGGTGCCCACCACAACGCCCGGCCATTTTTTGGTTGCAGCCATCATTGTTGTTTGGTGGCCTGGGCTGGATTCAAACCCGCCACCTTAGGTGTATGTGGCTGGCGCCTTAGCCACTTGAGCCACGGGCGCTGAGCCCATAATATTTCTTTCTTACTTTTCTTTTTGGAGACAGTCTGACTCAGTCGCCCTGGTGTTGAGTAACATGGCATTATAGCTCACAGAAACCTCAAACTCTTGGGCTCAAGTGATCCTCTTGCCTTAGCCTCCTCAGTAGTTGGAACTACAGATGCCCACCACAACACCTGGCTATGTTTTTAGAGGTGGGGTCTCACTCTTGCTCAGGTTGGTCTCGAACTCCTGAGCTGAAATGATCCCTTTCCTCGGCCTCCCAGAGTGGTAGGATTATAGGCATGAGCCATCTTAGCCTAGCCTCATGGTAATATTTCTTAATATGATCCAATAATATGTCTACTGATAAACATTAAACACCATGACTTTTTTCCGATTGAAAACAATCCCACAATTAACATCTTTAAGGATATCCATATTTGGGCAATGTACATATATTTCTATAGGAAGACTCCTGGAAAGGAAACTTAAGTTAAATTATGCACAATCACAAATTTAATAGTTACTGTCAAATGCTTTCTAATGAGTTTTTTTGAGACAGAGTCTTACAATGTTGCCCTTGGTAGAGTGCCATGACGTCACAGCTCACAGCAACCTCAAACTCTGGGGCATAAATGATTATCTTGCCTCAGTCTCACAGTAGCTGGGACTACAGGTGCCTGCCACAATGTCTGACTATTTTTTGTTTGTTTGTTATTGTTGTCATTGTTGTTTAGCAGGCCCTGGTTGGGGTTTGAACCCACTGGCTCCAGTGCATGTGGCCGGCTCCCTAACCGCTGAGCTACGGGCACCAAGCCACCACTATACAGTTTTATTATCACTGTATTTGGCTGCATCTATCTGCATCCTGTCCAACACGCCGTACTATCAATCTTTTAAACTTTTGTCACTATGACAGTTGTAGTTTTGATTAGCATTTCCCTTATTACTGATGACGCAGAACACCTTTTCAAATGTTTACTATTTCTTCCTCTGTGATTTGCCTTTTTTGCTTCTTTGCCAATGGCATTTCCAGTACTTCCTCTACTTAGTCTTGCAGTTGGCTTTGCCACTGTTGCCAGTTATAGAATTTTAAGTTTGAAATGATTTTCCATTGGAATTCTGTAGACAATGCTCCGTCCGCTGCCTTTTAGAATCCATGGTTGCTATTGAAAAGCCTGATGCCATGTTGATTCCTGATCCTTAGTATGTGACCTGTTTTTTTCTACGAGAAAATGTTTCAGATCTTCTCTTAACCCCTGATATTCTGTAATTTCATGATGTGCCTTCCACAAGTCTCTTTGCATTCATCATACTAGTCACTTTTTAATCTAGAGACTTGTGTATTTCAGTTCTGGGACTTCTCCTTGTGAGTTTTTCTTTTTTTAAAAGAATTTTCTTTTCCTTTGTTCTCTGTTTTTAAGCTCTTTTGTTCAATACAAGGCTTCCTGGATTGATCCTTTGACTTTCCTTTGCCTTTCTCTTTTTCTTTTTTTCTCTCTTTTAGTTCCTTTCATTTCAATTCATTATTCTTCTCTTGGAGTTTAAGTTTCCATTCTCATAGTTTTGACTTCCCAGAGCTTTCTTGTGTTTTCAGATGGTCCATTTCTCATGGCATCCTTGGAAGGGTGCCAAGCAAGGAGGACCCAGGTTGTATAGACGTGGCCTGGGCTTCTCACTGTGCCCTTCCCCTCTCCCCTGAGAGCTGCCTCTGAGGTCCTTCATGACTCCTCCAGTCTGGACTCTGGTGCTGCTGATGGGGGCTGCCTGGGGCCGGGGCCAAACACCTGCCCCTGTTTGGTAAGCTGGGCTCAGAGGGTCATAAGAAATCTGGGGTGGGCTGGGAATGGTGGCTCATGCCTGTAATCCTTGCAGTCTGGGAGGCTGAGCTGGATGAATCCGTTGAGCTCAGGAGTTCAAGACCAGCCTGAACAAGAGACCCTATCTCTACTAAAAATAGAAAAATCAGCTGGGCATTGTGGCAGGTGCCTATAGTCTCAACTACTCAGGAAGCTAAGAGGATTTCTTAAACTCAAGAGTTTGAGGTTGCTGTGAGCCATGGCACTCAATATAGCATGACAGAGGGACTGTCTAAAAAAAAGAAGAAAGAAAGAAAAGAAAAAAAAAACCTGGGAAGATTAGGGGCAGAGCTGGGGAGGTGAGTGGCAGGCTGGTGACAAAAGACAGGCCTCAGCGGGTGGGACAGGAAGGGGTTAATTGCACAGCCCCTGAGCCTGGGGTTGAGAAACAGGCAAGAACTGAAATCTGAGGAGAAATGAAACAGAGGAAGTACAAGGTTGGGGAGACAAACCTGGGACTGGAGAGAACAGAAAAGTGGGCCCCTTGGAAAATGTACAAAACCCAGGTTGATTCAGTTCATGAGAGACCTCAAGTAGGAGGCAGCAAGAAACGATGGATGGCTTGGTGTCCTGGAGCTTGTCTGGGGAGATTTGAGTAAGCAGAATTTGAACCAGAAAAGCAAGAGCTGCTGTTCTGGGCATCACACATTACCTGGGGAGGGGCAGTAGCTTCTCTGCGGCATTTGTGAAGTTAGGAGAGATGGGGGCATCTCTTTACTATCATTTATGTGCCACCCCCACCCACCTGGGAACTTAGAAGGTAAGCCTCGAGGGATTGTGACAAAAACCTCAACCCTTAGGGAGATACCCAGGGTATAAACACAGGGAACTGCTTCCTCCTGTGACATTCAATAGCTCACATGTGGCTCAGTGCCTGTAATACAGTAGTTATGGCACCAGCCACATACACCAAGGCTGGCAGATTGGAACCCAGTCAGGGCCTGCTAAACAACAACTGCAATTAAAAAAAATAACTGGGCGTTGTGACAGGTGCCTGTAGTCCCAGCTACTTGGGAGGCTGAGGCAAGAGTGCTTAAGCCCAAGAGTTTGAGGTTGCTGTGAGCTGTGATGCCATGGCACTCTACCCAGGGTGATGGCTGAGTCCTCTTTCAAAAAAAACAAACAGGGTTGGTGCCCGTGGCTCAGTGAGTAGGGCGCCGGCCACATACACCAAAGCTGGCAGGTTCCAGCCCAGCCCTGGCCTGCTAAACAACAATGACAACTGCAACCAAAAAACAGCCAGGTACTATGGCGGGCACCTGTAGTCCCAGCTACTGGGGAGGCTGAGGCAAGAGAATCACTTAGAACCAAGAGTTGGAGGTTGCTGTGAGCTGTGAGGCCAACAGCACTCTACCGAGGGTGACATAGTGAGACCCTGTCTCAACAAAACAAACAAAATAGCTCACGTGTCTAGGGTACAGGGTAGAGGGAACTAGTGGGGATGTAAGAACCTCAAGGGGGACCATTGTTAGGTAAGAACTCAGTTGAGAAGGCTGTGAGTGACCTTTTGGAAAACTTTTAAAAAGACAAGTAAAATCTATTTACCGTGTAAACATTGATAGGGTATAGACACAAAGAAAGGAACAATCGTGCTTAATAGTAAGTGACCACCCAGAAAGTTCACAGTCACTGAGCCTTATAATTCTTGGCAATGACAAGGGTTACATTTTTGCTTTCTCCAAACCACCCCGAAGGAGAGAGAAGACTCCAGACCGGACTCTGGTCGTTCACAGCTCTAGGGACAACAGTGAGTTGGAAGCCAGGAGGGCTCAGATCTCCTCTTCCCTCAGAACCTGTATCCGGGCACCAGAACACCAGTCCCTAGCCCAGGGGTGGCCACATGGAGTGCCCTCAGGTCACAGACCATGGCAACAACAAACATGCCGCCCAGACAAACCTGTCTGTCCAGCTGAATATAGCTGCAGACCTCGACCTCACTTATGACCCCTAACCTTGTCATTCTGTCATTCTGCTCACACCCCAGCCCTGAATTTCTCCTAAAAGAGTTTCTCTCTCAAATCTCCGTTCTGGACCCTAAATCTTAGTGGCACCCTTATCTAAGCTCAGCACCCTCCTCTAAATCCCGCTGACTTTCCGCTCCCAGTTTGGCTCTGGGGTGCTCTCTGCCTTCTGCCAAACCTCACAACGGTGCTTTCCTCTCAGACATTCTCACCCAGTGTGATTTTGAGGATGAGTCTAAACCCCTCTGTGACTGGTCTCAAGCGTCCGCAGATGATGGGGACTGGATTCGAGCCAACGGGTCCTCCCCCACTGGCACCACTGGGCCTCCAGGGGGGTACCCTGATGGAGGTGAGCAGACCAAGGAGAACCTTAGGCTTGGGGAGCACAGTGGGTGGGAGGTCACGGAGAAGTGGGCACATGCAAGTATGGAAGAAGGAGAAGAGAGGGAGTGGGACATGGAGCTGTGCTCTGAGAAGGGAAGGTGGAGCTTGGGACCAGCCCTGGGGATGGCAGGGCCTCACCAGCTTGGGCTCTGCCTCCCCAGAGGGCAACTACCTGCACATGGAATCGAACTCTTTCCGGCGGGGTGGAGTGGCCCGCCTGCGCAGTCCCTACCTATGGGTGCAAGGGCCCCTCTGTGTGCACTTTGCCTACCATATGTTCGGGCTGTCATGGGGAGCTCAGCTCCGACTGCTATTGGTCCCGGGTGCACACAGCAAGCACACTGGTGTCCTCTGGAAACAAAGGAACACACAGAGCCCCTCTTGGATGCCCACTACTGTCACTGTGCCCGCAGGATTCAGCTTGCCCAGCCGGGTGAGGTCAAGGGCAGATCTTGGGGCCCCAGTGGGAATCTGGGTATTGGGGGTCCTGGGAGGCAGTGGTGAGGAGGGGACATGGGAGCCGGGCCATCTGAAGTCAGGAAGGGAACCTTGAGCCAGACACAAAGTGACAGGAAGTCTGGCCAAGAAGCTTACAGGGTTGGGGGGGGTCCCCCTGTTGCCCTTCCACAGCTGATATTTGAGGGAACCAGGGGCAGCACTGCCTATCTGGACATCTCTCTGGATGCCCTCTCTATCCGCCGAGGCTCCTGCAATCGGGGTGAGTCCTTGCCCTTCCTCCTGTCCCTGCCCTTGCACAATTTCCCAGGGGGCAGAAGTGGCTCAGGGACCAGGACCCTGGTGGTCTCAGAATTGAGCCTGCTTGTGTCCTTCCACTGCCACCTGCACCCCCTTGATCCCTGAAGCAACCACACCTAAAAAGAGGTTCTCTTCTAGCATAGAGTTGGAATGATGCCTGTTCTAGAATCACCAAACACCTACATTTGCCCTTGGCTGTCCCTATTTTAGCACTGAATGTCCCTCAGTTCCATGTAAACCTGGATGTTGGGTCACCTGATCTGTTACCCCCACTATCACCATCCCAATACATCCAGAATTAGTCCTCTAAGCTGATGTGAGAGATTTTAGGGGAGCAAATTCAAGGGAAGGAAAATTCTAGAAGCTGGGTAAAAGGAATTCTTGCTTAACTGAGCACAAGGACTGGACTAAATCCTCCATGTACATGACTTAATTTACTATTTGATGAGGTGGGAGCTATTGTTTCCAATTTACAGATGAGGATACTGAGGCTTGGATAGGTTAAGTAACCTGTGCCAGGAACATAGCCAGTGGGCAGTGGGCTCATACCAAGCTGCAAAGCTACCATGGTACACAGTAAAACCCAGAACTCTGACTTCTAAACTGAGGTTACCTTTTTCTGAGCTACCTCCTTTCAGAAGTTACATAATCCCTTCCTTTCTTTTCTCTCAGTCTGTATCATGCAAACATGCAGCTTTGACACTCCAAATGACCTCTGTGGCTGGAGCTGGGTCCCAACTGCCTCTGGGGCCAAATGGATCCAGAAAAAGGGACCATCGGGGAAGCCAGGCATGGGGCCCAGTGATGACTTCTCTAACCCTGGCGGTGAGTAACAGCCAGGCTTCCATCCTTTGACTTATTGGGCTTTAGTAACTTCCATAAACCCTCCAATAACTGCCATGGCACAGTGTGGGACAAACCTTGACAGCCTCAAGCCTCTATCAGCTCAAGTTTCTGGAAAGAAGCAAACTCCAAGCACCCAGCAAAACCCCTTCCCCCAAGCTCTACCCAATACAATCTGCTCCTTACCTCTTTTCTCTGGTACCTTTTATTCTTCATTCATTCAAGAAATACTTAATGATCACCTGTGATGTGCCCAGTGGTGTCCTAAGCGTTTGAGATACATTAGTGTTCAGAACAGACAAAGAGTAGTGGGAGATAAGGGGGAGACAGTAATTGAAATAAAGAAGTAAATTATATAGTTATAAAGGGGGCAGTGCTATTGAAAGGGAACTGGATGTGCAATTGTAAATAGAGTGGTCAATTTTAAATATACAGGGTGGTCAAGGTAGGTCTCATTCAGGTTATATTTGAGAACAAACTTGAAGGGAATAAGAGAGTAAGGCATGAAACGGTTGCTGTGGGAAAGAACATTCCAGGCAGAACGGCCAGCCGCAAAGGCCTAGGGCCGGCTGGGGAAGGAGAGGCTTGGGTACACCAAGGCACCATGTGGTTGGGATGAAGAGGATGAGCTCAGACCAGTCATAGAAGGGGAAGCCTTAAAGGTCGCTTTCAGGACTATGGTTTTTATCCTTTGTGAATGGGAGCTTCTGTAGGACTTTGAGCAGAGGAGTGACTTGATCTGATGTACTTTAAAAAGATCACCTGGTTTTTGTGTTGAGAATCCACTTAGGGGAACCAGCAAGGGTAGATGCAGGAAGGCCTTTAGGAGGCCTACAACAATCCAGGTGACTCTCTTCTTTCCATTCACTTATATCCTTAGCTTCTTTCCACCACCTCCCTGTACCTTAGGCTGGGCTCTTCTTTTTACTGTTCACTTCTTCCTTTTCTCTCCCTGACAGCATTCACCTCCCCTCTCAATCTTCACACATCACCCACTTACAGCCCAAACAGAGCTAAGCATTGCCAGTCAAACATAGAGGACCCTACCTGATCCCTTATTTCCTTTCCGAGTTTCTATTTCTTCTTTCTTCTTTTTTCTTTCCTATTTCTCCTTTCTCAGTCAGTCCTCTTCTTCCTTTATCCCTTTCACATTTTCTCCATTCTTTTCCATCTCTCCCTTACCTACTCCATTAGTGTCCACCCCAACTCCGTGCTCTGCTTCCTGAAACCGCGCCCCCATCTGCCGTCAAGTCCACCTCCACATTCCCACAGCATTTAGCACCGTGTCCCAGGCCCAGTAAATGTTTTTAATTTTTTTCTCTCTCCCTTCCATTTTCCATCTTGATCGCTTCCTTATATATTTTAATCTTTTCCTTCTTTTTCTCCGATTTCTCTTCTTCCGTTTCTCCGATCTCTCCTTGCTTTACTTTCCCTTCCTTCTGTGTTTCCTTTCTTCCCTCTACTCTACCTCCAAGTCCCCTTCCTTGCCCCTCCGGGGCCCCACTTCCTCGCCTGGAATGGGGCGGGACCCAGAGCAAGTCGAGCACGAGTACGCAGGCGTACCCGCTCCCCACCAATTGGAGTAGGGGGGCTTACATCTTCTCCCGGCGACCAGTTACGTCATGGAGAGCAGTACAGGCTCATTGGCTGCCTGAGGGGGCGTAGGTTGTGTTGAGTGGGGAGCTGCGCGCGCTCTGCAGTGTTAGACCGGCCTTCTCCCACCGGCTTGTATGAATCAGCTTTGCCTAGTGGTTGGAGAAAAGGAGGAGGGTATGAGTTAGGATCTCTAAAGAGTTAGGACCCCAAGGGCAGAGTTTTCTGGCTGGTGCTTCAGGGTAGATGCCCGTGTTTCCTTTGGTGGCGCCAGGTCCTTACCTAGCCCAGGCATTTCTGGGAAACTTGAAGCCAGTTGTGACAAGGGTGTAGGCTAAGGTGACCAGACGTCCCACTTTTTAACAATTTGTCCCGCGTCCCGCGGCATTTTAAAAAAGCCTCGATTTTTGGAAAGAATGCACGACAAGCTAGGGAACATGGGAGAACAGGAAGGGAATATAGGGTTTTCGGCTGCCATGTGGCTATTTCTCCAGGATATGCGTTTTATATTATTTTTGTTAATTTTATAATGTTAAACTTTAATAATAACAAGTAATTGTTGAGAACTGATTATTGAGAACTGCTTATCAAAGTTTGCATTGTTGTCAGCCCCCCCCCCATGGTGTCCCGCTTTACCAATGTTAAAATCTGGTGAGCTTAGTGTAGGCCCATTTCAGTGCTGCTTTCAGTGCTTCCCAGCCTCCCTAGGGCCCTATTCTTGTTGGTGTACTCCCCTAATTCCAGCTACCCCATCTTCCTGGCCTTTTCTTTGTAGATGGCTACTACATGCTCCTGAGCCCAAAGAATGCAAGACCTATGCAGAAATCTGTCCTCCTGAGCCCTCTGAGCCATTCCTCCGGCTGTCTGAGTCTTTCCTTCCACTACACCCTCTGGGGCCAGTCTCCTGGTGCAGCCCTATACGTCTATGCTTCGGTCTTGGGTTAGAGTGGAGAATTCATGGGATTTACACTGATGTGGGCTCATCTCCCAGGGTGGGCTTGACAAGGAAATATGGGGTGTCCTTCAGAGTCTAGGGAAGTCTGGGATGTGTGTAAAATTGTTCCTTGAAGTGGAAATGGGGGCTGGGAGGGCTCTAGATTCTGGAAAAATAGATAAAGGTGCCAGGAGAGTGAGAGAAGGATGTACTTGGGGGAATATTCACCAAGTATACCCTCTGCTATTCATCTTTCTAGTATAGGTTTAAAGTCAGTTCCCAGTCCCCTTAAGCTCACTTCTCTCTCTGATTCCCTCTACTTCAGGCAGCATCCGGAAACACTCTCTCTTCTCGGGACAACCCAGACCCAAATGGGAGGCTGTTTCTGTCAATTACACGGAACAGGGACAGATACAGGTACAGAGGAGCAAGGTCAGGTCTTTGTACATAGTAGTCATGCCTGATGTTGAAATGGATTGACATTCTGGGTACAAGGAACAAGGGTCCTGGGTTCCTGGCTGGAGTAAAGTTGATCAGGGGACTAGGGGTTTGGGCTCTTGCTCACTCCCAGGCCACTCTCCCTCTCTCTTTAGTTCACTGTGGTGGGCGTGTTTGGAAAGATCCCAGAACCAGCTGTGGCGGTGGATGACATTAGCATCGCTCCTTGTGGGGGTGAGAGCAGCCCTGGGAGGCCTAGACCTTTGATAATTGGGATTGGACTGGTAGGGAGATGGAGAGTGTGGCCCAGCTTCTTCATGTTTCCCATTTTGATCTGCTAGAGAGCTTCCCTCGGTGTGACTTTGAAGATGAGGCCCATCCCTTCTGTGACTGGACCCAGACATCAAGGGATGGCGGACACTGGACCCAGGGACATAAAAATATACCCTTTCAAAGCATAGGCCCCTCAGATTTCCTTGGAGGTGAGGACGCCTCAAAACAATGTATTCCTGAATCTGCTCCTGGCTTGAGGGCTGGTTGGTGTGACTGATGGAAGAAGTTGTTGTAGGTGGTGAAGATCAGACAGCAGATGTTTTTTGGAAATCACCAAGGGCCAGAGCTGTGGAGATGGCAGAATAAAGTCAGTTGAGGATTCTCAGGGCTGTGGGGTCACTGAAGCCCCCAGAAAATTCAGGCATCTTACTTTATCGAGCCCAAGGCTTCAAAATCCATAA
>NW_003852537.1:236019-237852 GCF_000181295.1 Otolemur garnettii | reverse complement strand
CCTGTGGTCCCAGCTACTTGGGAGGCAGAGGCAGGAGACTCGCTTGAGCCCAGGAGTTGGAGGTTTCTGGGAGCTGTGATGCCACAGCACTCTACCCAGGGGAATAGCTTGAGGCTCTGTCTCAAAAAATATATAAATAAATAAATAAAAAATAAAAATAAAAATTAGCTAGATGTGTGCACCTACAATTCCAGCTATTCAGGGCACTGAGGCATGAGGATTGCTTGAGCCCAGAAGTTTGAAGTGGCAGTGAGCTATGTTCAAATCACTGCTGCCCAACCTGGGTGACAGAGAAAGACTCTGTCTCATGGGAGAAAAAAAAGACACAAACATAGCCAGCAGTGGAATCGGGGTTGTAGGTTTGGTTTTCTCTTTCTGATCCCGCCTTTCTAACTTCAGTTAGGAAAAAGAATGCCTACAATGTGGGTAGGTGTGGATAAGGGTGTTGCTCTAACAGTGGTAGCCTTGTGCTGGGCAGCTATCTCACTCTGCCTGTGCCCTTCCTTTGCTTAGGGGATCACTATATCTACCTTGAAACTGACAAGTTCTCCAAGGCAGGGCAGTCTGTCAGACTGGTGAGCCGGCCCTTCTGTGCCCCGGGTGACATCTGTGTGGATTATGCTTATCATATGTATGGCCTGGGAGATGGCACTACACTGAAGCTCCTACTGGAGAGTCCTGCAGGTAGCACCCCAGTTTCTCTCTGGAGCCGTGTTGGGTCCCAGAGCCCTGACTGGCAGAACACCTCCATCACCATCCCTTCAGGACATCCACAGCCCATGCAGGTGAGAAACAGAGCTGGTGGACCCTGTGCATGTCTATGTGGGATGTGGTGAGGGGACAGTGCCTGGGTCTTGGGATCCCAGCTAGAACTGAGAAGCAGAAAGCTGGAAAGGGAGCTGAGGAGAGGGGAACTCCACTACTCAGAAGGATAAGGGTGCAGGAGCAGGGTGGGACTGTTGCAGATGGAACAAGATGACATTATGGCAGAAGAGAGACTCATGCCCAACTGAGTTGCCAGGGATTCATTTTCACTTCTCTCTTCCTCCTCGCTTCCCCATTGCCCACAGCTGATTTTTAAGGCCATCAGGGGTACCAACACTGCCTTTGTTGTCGCATTGGGTTACATCTTGATCAATCATGGGTCTTGTCGAGGTAAGACAGAACCTAAGGGGGCCATACCCTGGGGGGAGCATCTCATGGACTTCTCTACATGAGCTGCATAACATGCGAGTCCTTTCTGGTGCCTGAGTTCATACCAGCTTCCTTAGCTTTCTGCATTCTCCCCATCCCTGCCTCTCCTGCACCCTTGGAGTACTCGGTTGAGTGAATGTGTGTTTGGTGCCATGAATTTCTGTGGCTGCTTCCAGAATCCCTTGCCTAGTGATCCTGAAGGCAGGACACATCTCCTGTTCATTATTGTGTTTGCTATACCTGGAGTGATATCTGACATAGATTAAAAGCAGTGTTTGTTGAGTGATTAAGTGAGTGCAGGTTGGAGGCTGAGCGCAGAAGAGGAGTGAATAAGTTACCGTTTTGAGCCCACCTGCTCCAGTTAGATGCAAGTGAAGATGGTGGTGGTATAATTTGGACTAAACTCCAGGGACTGTTTTCTTTCTCTTTTCAGCACAAGCACCAACAGTGCCTCCTGCCAAATCTCCAGTTTCCCCTACTGAACCATCTGAAACCACTGTCCCCACAGAAAAACCCACCATCCCCATCGAAGAGACTATTGTCCCCACAGAAAAACCCACCACCCCCATTGAAGAGACTATTGTCTCCACAGAAAAACCCACCACCCCCATTGAAGAGACTATTGTCTCCACAGAAAAA
>NW_003852537.1:229370-235288 GCF_000181295.1 Otolemur garnettii | reverse complement strand
AAGTGACCACTGTCCTCACTGAAAAACACACCACGCACACTGAAGTGACCACTGTCCTCACTGAAAAACACACCACGCACACTGAAGTGACCACTTTCCCCACAGAAAAACCCACCACACACACTGAAGTGACCACTGTCCTCATTGAAAAACCCATTATGCACACTGAAGTCACCACTGTCCCCACAGAAAAACCCACCATGCACACTGAAGTGACCACTGTCCTCACTGAAAAACCCACCACTCACACTGAAGTGACCACTGTCCTCACTGAAAAACCCACCATGCACCCTGAAGTAACCTCTGTCCCCACAGAAAAACCCACCACGCACACTGAAGTGACCACTGTCCTCACTGAAAAACTCATCATGTACACTGAAGTAACCTCTATCCCCACAGAAAAACCCGCCATGCACACCGAAGTGACCACCGTCCTTACTGAAAAACCCACCATGCACACTGAAGTAACCACTGTCCCCACAGAAAAACCCACTACACACACTGAAGTGACCACTGTCCTCACTGAAAAACCCACCATGCACACTGAAGTGACCACTATCCCCACAGAAAAACCCACCACACACACTGATATGACCACTGTCCTCACAGAAAAACCCACCATCCTCACTGATGTGACCACTGTCCCCACAGAAAAACCCACCATCCCCACTGAAGTGACCACTGTCCCTACAGAAAAACTCAACATCTTCACTGAAGTGACCACTCTCTCCACAGAAAAACCCACCATCCTCAATGAAATGCCCATTGTCCCCACAGAAAAACCCACCATCCCCACTGAATTGACCACTGTCCTCACAGAAAAATCCACCCTCATCACGGAAGTGGCCACTGCCCTCACAGAAAAACCTACTGTCCCCACAGAAAAACCCAACATTGTTACTGAAGAGACCACTGTCCCCACAGAAAAAACCACCATTCTCACAGAAAAGACCACTGTCCCCACAAAAAAACTCACAGTCCCCACTTTAAAGCCTACTGTCCCCACCAAAGAGACCACCATCTCCACTGAAAAACCCACTGTCCTCACAGAGACAACTACAGTCCCCACAGAAAAACCAACTATCCCTACCATCTCTATTAAGAGGCCCACCATTCCCACTAAAGAGCCCACTGTCCCCACCGGAAAATCCACCATCCTTACTGAACAGTCCACAGTCCTCACTCAGCAGCCAACTGCCCCCACCAAAGAGCTCACTGTCTCCACCAGAAAGCCCACAACTACTGTGACACCCCTGGTGCCCACTGGTCACAAGTCAACACTCTTGGTGATGCCTCTAAGTACTCAAAGTGCTTTCGTGACCAATGTAACCCTGGGCATCACCTCAACCCCCGGACCTGCTACAGGTATGAGGTGGGTAGGGCGTTGATCAAAGTTGAAAGTAAGAGACAGTGACTAGGAGAGAGAGTCAGGGAAAGGGATGCTTCCTGTAGAAAAACTTCAGTATTACAGGAGAGCCATGGCAGTCCATGGCGACCGACTTTAGAAGAAAGGATGAGGATGTCCACAGTGAGGACAGTGGGGCCTGAGTGGGTGGGATCGTTGGGAACCAAGCCCTAAGCTTTCTTCTGCTTATTTTTTACTGAGCTATAATTCATATGCCATGAAATTCTCACTCTTAAAGTGTAAGCTCTCTTTTTTAGTATCTTCACAAGGTTGTGTGGCCATCATCATTATCTATTTATTGTTGAGGATTCATTGAGGGTACAGAGAACCAGGTTACACTGATTGCATTTGTTAGGTAAAGTCCCTCTTGTAATTGTGTTCCTCCTCCAAGAAATGTGTCTCACACCATGGCCCCTCCCTCCCTCCCTTTTACCTCTCTCTGATCCCCCTTACCCCCACCCCTATCATGTACTAGGTCATCAATTGTCCTCCTATCAGAATTGAGTACATTGGATTCATCATTTTCTAATTTAGATATTTTCATCACCCTGAAAAGAAACCCCCATAGCAGTCACTCCCTATTCTCCTACCCCAGCCCTTGACAGCCACAAATCTCCTACCTATACCCATGAGTTGGCCTGTTCTGGATAGTTGACATCAATGGAGTCCTACGATATGTGGGTCCTTGTGTCTGGCGTCTTTCCCTGAGCATAATCAAGGTCACTAGTGTGGCAGTATGCATCAGAGCTTCATTCCTTTTTATAGCTGAATAATATGAACCTGCTTCTTAAAGAGGCACTTGAGTTTGGGGGTAGGGGAGAGGCAGGAGGCCTCCTGAGGAAGGCTATGAAGTGCAGGCTTCATGGAGGCTGTTCTCTCTCCTTAGAGAGCTGCCCCCCAAATGCCCACTATGAATCCTGTGCTTGCCCTGCTTCCTGCATGAACCCCAGGCCCAGCTGTGGGTTCCTCTGCCAGCGGGGCTGTGTCTGCAATCCTGGCTTTTTATTAAGTGACAACCACTGCATCAATGCCTCTTCTTGCCATTGCTTCTACAACAACCATCCCTATCAGGTAAGACCACAGGGAGGCTTTGATCTGAGGGATGCTGATGGCTGAACACCTGGGTTCTCGCTTCATCTGCTTCCTTGATGAGGTGAACTTGGGTCCATGAGATTTTCTGAAGGGGTGGGCTCAGAAAGAGTGATGGAGTCATTCATTCAGTAAGTGGTTTTTGATGGTTCCCTCTGTTCATACCTAAAGTCTCTGTGAAGCTCCTACTTTGGCCCCTAGGATGCTCGACTGTGCTGAGGAATAAGACCTCCCACAGTCTAGGGCTAAGTGTTCCTTCTAGACTCAAAATTCTCTTCTTCCAGAGGACCTTGCAAGTCCTGATAGGTAAAAAACAGAAGAGTTAACTGTCCTTGCCTCCCCTATTGATAGTCTCCTGGGGAGATGCAACAGAGCAGAGGCCCTTGAGGGGCACAATCTCTGGACCAGCCATTGCTGTCTGACAGGGATAGCCTGTGAGCCACACATGTCAGTCATTTTACATTTTCTAATAGCCACATTAAAAAAGCAAAAGGAGGCAGCACTCATAGCTCAGTGGATAGGGCACTGGCCACATACACCCAGGCTGGGCCAGCTAAACAACAATGATGACTGCAACAACAACAACAACAACAACAACAAAATAGCCAGGCATTGTGGCAGGAGCCTGTACTCCCAGCTCCTTTGGAGACTGAGGCAAGAGATTCACTTAAGCCCATGAGTTTGAAGTTGCTATGAGCTATGACACCACGGCATTCTACTGAGGGTGACATAGTGAGACTCTGTCTCAAAAAAAAAAACAAAAGCAAAAGGATCTAGCACAGTGGCTTACACCTGTAATCCTGGCACTTTGAGAAGTTGAGGGGGGAGGATTGCTTGAGGCTAGGAGTTCAAGACTGGCCTGAGCAACCTAATGAGACTCCGTCTCTATCAAAAAATTTAAAAATATTAGCTAGCCATAGTGGTACTTCTCTGTAATCCCAGCTATACAGGAGACTGAGACAGGGGATCATTTGATCCCAGGAACTGGAGGAGGTTTGCAATGAGCTATGATCACATCATTCACTGCCCTCCAGGAGTGAGCCTGTCCCCACCCCCCCAAAAGGGCAGTGCCCATAGCTTGGTGGGTGGGGCACCCACATACACTGAGGCTGGCGGGTTCGAACCAAGCCCAAAACCCAACCAAGGCCAAGTAGAACAACAATGACAACTACAGGGTGGCGCCTGTGGCTCAGTGGGTAGGGTGCTGCCCCCATATACCGAGGGTGATGGGTTTGAAGCTGGCCCCAGCCAAACTGCAACAAAAAAATAGCCGGGCATTGTGGTGGGTGCCTGTAGTTCCAGCTACTTGGAGGCTAAGGCAAGAGAATCGCCTAAGCCCGAGTTTGAGGTTGCTGTGAGCTGTGATGTGACAGCACTCTACTGAGGGTGACAGGGTGAGACTCTGTCTCAAAAAAAAGAAAATGACAATTACAACTACAAAAAAAAAAAAGAAAGAAAAGGAGGAAATAGGTGGGTAAGTGAATTCCAGTAATCTACTCAATCCCAAATATTATCATTTCAATGTAAACAAGAAAGGATTATTCATGAAATCATTTACTTTTTTTTATAGGAACTCTTCAAAATCCACTGTGTATTTTACACTTAAAGCATATCTCATTCTGACTGTCCACATTTCAACAGCTCAGTGGCCCATGTGGCTGGTGGGCACTCTATTGGACAGAATAGGTCTAGAGTCAGGTAGACCTAAGTTTAAATCCTGGCTCTAGTACTCATTTGCTGAGTGACCTTGGGCAATTTTCTTTTCCATTTCCATATCTATAAAGTGTGCACTGTAAGATTGTTGTAAGGATGAAATTAGATCCTAACACATAGTAATTACTTAATAAATGTTAATTACTATTATTAGTAACTCATGATAAATGTCATGCAGCCTACTAATTAAGCACTTTACTGATGTCCAGTGCCTCCTCTCAGCTCCAGGTGTCAGGTGCTCTTCCCATTGACATCAGAGCTCCTACTTGTTTCTTATGGGACCAGTTCTCCTAAACCCCTGTAACAATCTCCAGGGTCTCCCTGAGTCAGTGTCAGGACTAGCTTCAGCTATGGCTTGGGCAGAAAGATCTGTCACACCCATCTGCACCAAGAATTTCTTCCTTCAGCCCTGGGAGGTAGACATTAACTTACGATATATTCATTTATGCATTTAACAAATGTTTATTTAGTACTTTCCGCCTTCCTGGCATTGGGGTCACCATGAATAGGGCATGGTCCTTGCCTTCACAATGCTCTTGGATTCAGGGGAACATACTGTGTCTATGGTTTACTCTTTCATTCAGTGTGCATTTATTGAACAAGAATGCTCATGCTGGGGCTAGGATGGTGAGTAAAGACAGATGTGGACCCTCACCTGGGGTGCTTATAATCCATAATGAAAATCAAGTGCAACTGTGGTAAGTCCTTAAAAAGAAAGGCACCTGGAGCTGAGGAAGTCTTCCCAGGAAAGCCACCTTTGAGTTGATCTTTGCTTGTTGCATAGGAACAATTTAGAAAAGGAGAGGGAAGAGCATTCCAGGATTAGAGAACAGCAAGTACGAATGTCCTGTGGTGAGTGGGAATAGCAGATAGGTGGTGGGAAGAGGAAGTGTATGAGCAAGTTTAGGTCTTTGCATGGGAGATCTGTCTTGGGCATGGTGGGAAGAAGGGGGAAGGCCCCCAAGAGCTACGGCTTTGTGACTCCAGACCTCTTATTTCCAGACTGGGGCAGAGTGGTTTAGCCCCAACTGCACAGAACGTTGCCGCTGCTGGCCTGGCAATCAGATAGAGTGCCAGAGCTCTCAGTGTGGGACACATACAGTGTGCCAGCTGAAAAATGGCCAATATGGATGCCACCCTTATGGTGAGAGCCCCCTCATGTTGTCCCTGCCTGCCAGCTTGTTGGAGAGGAAATGACACTGGGAACCCAATCCCTCACTTAGGCAGAGGAGCTGGGGTGTGCCACTAGGAAGGTGGGCCCACTATGTGGAGGGGCGGGGGCGGGCAGTGGAAACAGCTTCTCCTTGTCCCCTCACCCCCCTCACAGGCATTGCCTCCTGCTTGGTCTATGGAGACCCTCATTATGTCACCTTTGATGGGAGGCACTTTGACTTCATGGGCAGATGCACCTACATCTTGGCCCAACCCTGTGGCAACTCAACAGGTAGGAAGAGCCCTGGACATGCCTGCCTTAGCCTGCTGGGGGTCTGCAGGCAGAACTGCTGGGTGTAGGGGCATGGTAGACAGCAGGAAAGGGTTGGGAGTAGATGGGGAAGGAGCAAAACCGGAGCAAGTTCTTCTGTAAGGTCGGGGCTGAGACACCTACCCCGGAAGCAGGACTTTCTCAGGCTCAGACTACTGGGGAAAATGCAGTTTAAAATAGTTCTCTTGACTCGGTGCCTATAGCTTAGTGGCTAGGGCACTGGCCACA
>NW_003852537.1:228648-229016 GCF_000181295.1 Otolemur garnettii | reverse complement strand
ACAGGTTCGAGACCAACCCTAGCAAGGGCAAGACCTCTGCCTCTAAAAATAGCCAGGTGTTGTGGCAGGCACCTGTAGTCTCAGCTACATAGGAGGCTGAGGCAAGGAATGCTTGAGCCCAAGAGTCTGAGGTTGCTGTGAGCTATAACACCACAACACTCTACCAAGGGCAACAAAGTGAGACTCTGTCTCAAAAAAAAAAAAATTCTCTTTATCAGTTGCTCTCTGGACCAGCTTTTGTTAAGGACCCTCCTGGTATAGTGACAATCACTGTAAAAGGGACTGATAAACGAGCACAAACATCCTGGAGGATATCCCGATGCACAGAGGGGAGACAGGCATGAGGCAGTTGCAGGCTGTTCTTGAAG
>NW_003852537.1:218386-227944 GCF_000181295.1 Otolemur garnettii | reverse complement strand
CCTGGCTCAAGTGGCAGGTCTCCATTTGGATGAGGAGACAAGCAGAAATGGTTTCAGGGCATGATAAATGATGCATGATAAATAGCAGGATGTATATATACAATGCTTTGGGAATGTCCTGGAAGGAGTCACTAATGGGCTCTGGGGGCCTTCAGAAAGGCTATCACTTGATCTCATTCTCCAGGGAAGAGTGGCTCCCCATTGGACAAAACAAGGCAGAGAAAAACTTTATGGAAACAGTGAACATCACCCTCCAGAATAAGCTGGAGTATTTTAGGGCCAGTAATGGGTTTGGACTATGGGATGTGAGCAGAGAGGAGGAGAGGGACTGCATAGGTGGCTTGGGGGGTGTGTGCAGAGGGTCCTCAGCATGTTACCTTCTCTGCTGTGGTCCCCTGATGGCACAGGCCCCTTTTCTACATTAATGCCAACTCCTCTTCTGGCCTGCCAGCACCTATTTTGGCAAACTCTGTGGTTTCTGTGGAAACTATGACGACAATATCAACAATGACAACCTGAAGCCGGATGGCCACCCAGCCAAAGATGAGGAGGAGCTGGGGCAAAGCTGGCAGACAGTGGAGGACGAGGACAAGGAGTGAGTCAGGAGCCCTCCCATAGGGCCCACGGGCCTCCTGCCCCTGGCAACCCTCCCTGATGAGACTGACTGTCCTCTACCCTGAGACTTCAGGGTGTTCCCCCTCCTTACAGGCTCAGGACTCAAACAATCTCCTCTCTGGCTGCTGGGTTGTGTCCCCCTCAGAGCTGGAAGTGAGCCTTGGCCTGGGGGGGGTTTGGGGTGGGTGTCTTCCAGGTGTCAGAAGAACCGGGCAAATCCTCCATCCTGTGACTCAGCTTTGCAGGGCATTATGTCAGGACCAAATTTCTGTGGACGACTGGTCGACCCTCGTGGCCCATTTGAGTATGAAGTGGGCAGGCAGAGCCACTTAGGGCTGCATGGCAACTGGGGTCCTCTGAGGTGGGTGCCTGGAGAATCTGCCCCTTCGTTCCCTCTGACTCAGCCTCTCTCTGCAGGGCATGCCTGCCTCACCTGAAGGCCACTTCCTTCTTCGACAGCTGCATGTTTGACATGTGCAATTTCCAGGGGCTACAGCAGATGCTGTGTACCCACATGTCAGTCATGACCACGAGCTGCCAGGACGCTGGCTACATTGTGAAGTCCTGGAGGCAACCCCAGTTCTGCCGTGAGTTGTGCTAAGAAGCAGGGGAGAGAAGCAGGGGAGAGATGCAGGATTCCTTTCCCCAGATACAGATGCAGGCTTAGGGCACACCTGGTGGAACCCCTCACTTGGCAGAGTAGGAAATCTCCGCCGAGAAAATCACTTGCAGTCACTAGCAAACTCGGAAAGGCTTCTTGGCTACCTGAAACTGTGTAGGGCACGTGTACATGTGTTTGTGTGCAGCCCAAGTCATCACACATAAGCATATGATACAGACCCAAGGCGAGGGGAGGCTCTGCAGCTGCCTCCCAGCCCCTGGTATGGCCCAGCCATCTGGGGAAGCTGCTTTAGGGCAGGCCCAACCTGTGGCTTTGACCTCACAGGTGGGCCCTGCTCTCTAGCAGGACTTCAGCCCAGGTCACCCACCTGGGGCATGTCTGCACAGCAGCCCTGTGTTGCTGTTCCCCCACAGCAGGACTGTGTTAGCATCTGAGCAACAGCTTCTTGGCACAGGCAGCATGCTCAGCTGCCAGAGGGCCCCAGAGCCAGCTTGGCTCCTGGGTCAAGCTCCTCACAGTCACTCTCCCTTCTTGAGATTGGCCAGAAGCCTTGAGCTAGGTGCCTTCTGAACATGTTCTCCTTCCCTTTTCTCCTGAGTGGCTTGTCTCTCTTTCTCACCTGAGCCTCTCCATCTCCAGCTCTGTCCTGCCCACCCAACAGCAAGTACTCCCTGTGTGCCAAGCCGTGCCCTGAAACCTGCCACTCAGGAAACTCTGGCATGTTCTGCTCAGGCCGGTGTGTGGAGGCCTGTGAGTGCAACCCAGGCTTTGTTCTCAGTGGCCTCGAGTGTGTCCCTCAATCCCAGTGTGGGTGCCTCGACCCCAAAGGAAGGTACTACAAGGTGAGCCGCTGGGTGGGCCTCTCAGTCCTGCAGCAGCCAGGAAGGACTTGCTCCCTGTTGTGAAATAGCCTGGGTGAGGGTGAGAGGCGGGCTGTGGGGAGGCAGGTAAGGAGGAAGTCGGGGGATTTAGGGCTGAATTAGGGAAATTTGGGATATTTTGACTGAGATTGAATTTCCTTTTCTCTTTCATTAGGTCTGGTCCTTCTCTCCTCACCCCTACCCCACAGACAAATCTGTGGCTGTTTTTCCCTCCCTCTCTCCCTCCCTCCTTTCCTTCCTTCTGACAGAGTCTTACTCTGTTGCCCAGGCTAGAGTGCCATGGCATCCGCTTAGCTCATAGCAACTGGAAACTCCTGCACTCCAGCAATCCTCCTGCCTCAGCCTCCCAAGTAGCTGGGACTGCAATTGCCCACTACAATGCCCAGCTGATTTTTCTATTTTTTGTAGAAACAGGGTTGCGTTCTTGCTCAGGCTGGTCTTGATCTCCTGGTCTTAAGTGATCCTCCCACCTCAGCCTCCCAGAGTGCTAGGATTACAGGAGTGGCAGATTTTTTTTTTTCTTTGACAAATCCTTCACCTCCTTTAAGGCTCATTGAAATGCTCCCTCTCCTATTTGACACCTCCCTATTAAGCAAAGTCAGAGAGTGTCTTCGGAAACTCTTGCAGCAAGTGTTCATGGTCTGTGTTTCCACAGTGGCTTCCCTGATGGCTGGATTTGGGTATGCATAGTGTTGGAGCACGCCAATTATTCATACATGTGTTTGCTGCCCCCCCACTGGATTGGGAGTGAAGTGAGCGTAGGCACATCATCCAGCGAGTTCACTCCTGAGTTCCTGACACTTAAGCACAATACAGATAAATACCTGCTGAAGTAGTGAACGAAGTCCTGGTAGAGTGAGTCAGCAAGTGAATGCTGGGGTTGTGCGGCTAATTGTAGAGTTTCAGGAAGATAGGGTGTTCTTCCTGTGTGAAGAACAGGAAGTTTCAGGAAGACAGGGTGTTCTTCATGTGTAAGAGGGCTCAGCATCTGCACAGCTCCTTGGCTGTGGTGTTAGAACCTGGAAAAAACTGCTTTCCTTTCCTTTCTGCCTCTTGTCCCCCAGGTTGGAGAGCAGTGGTACAAGCCAGGCTGCCGACAGTTCTGTATCTGTGAACGCAACAACAAAATTCGCTGCTACCTCTGGAGGTGTAAGGCCCAGGAGGCCTGTGGCTATCAGGATGGCACCTATGGCTGCCATGCCCAAGGTTAGCATTCAGGTGGAAGGTGAGCCAGGGCTGCCCAAGTGACCTCAAGTGAGGAGATGGCCCTGCTCAAAGCAGTCTTCTCAGAGAGCTGGGCTCAAGAGGGGCCAGGAGGCAGTTGCCTAGAGCTGGAGCAGCATCTTCAAGGACTGAGAGTAGAGTTGGGGAGGAGAGTCTTCCTTCTTGCTATGGATGGGCCATGGGGACCCTCCCAACATGGACTCACTGAGATGGCAGCACTGAGTCAGGGCTTCCAGAGTGTGGGGCAATGAGGCTCTGAACACCATCCTCTCCTTCCCAGGGGGTGCCACCTGCAGTGCCTCAGGTGACCCACACTACCTGACGTTTGATGGAGCCCTACACCACTTCATGGGCACCTGCGCCTATATCCTGACACGGCCTTGCTGGCTCAGGTCCCAAGAGACCTACTTTGTTGTGAGTACCAGCAATGAGAACCGCGGGGGGATCCTGGAGTCCTCCTTCGTCAAAGCTGTCCATGTGCAAGTTTTCAATCTCCGAATCTCACTGCTCAAAGGCTCCAAGGTCATGGTGCGTGCCTCCTCACCTCCCAGGCCCTCTACCCAGCCTTCTCAGCTTCTCTCCTCTGTTCTCCTTGCCAGTATCCCCATCTGTCTGGCTTCTTGGGGTCCCTGGGGGTGCCCTGCAGCACACCTAGCCCTGCTTCCCTTGGACTATCATCCTGCTTTGGGAAACATTTGTACCCAACCCCTGCTCCCAGGTTTCTGCCCCTGTTGTCTTTGTCCCATGTTCCTTCATGGTTCCCCCTTCTATGTTCTCTATATCTCTGCAGGTGAATGGCCATAGGGTAGCCCTACCCATTTGGCCTTTGCAAGGCCGAGTGACCCTGAGGGTCAGTGGCTCCTTCATCCTTCTCTATACAAACTTTGGGCTTCAGGTTCGCTATGATGGGCTCCACTTGGTGGAAGTAACAGTGCCCTCATCCTATGCAGGCCGGCTCTGTGGGCTGTGTGGTGAGTTCCCTAGGCACCTGTGGGGAAGCTGGACCTATGGGCAGGCCCATAGCCTGGTCCTGCTCTCCCCCACATCATTATTAGGTGTCCTAAGTGCTGATCACCTGATTAATTGGTTGAGGACTTTGGGCAGAAGGATAGGGGTGAAAGGAAACTGGCAGGGAAGAGGAAGAAAGTGTTGACCTTGACATGTTAATTGAAGAGTGAGCATGCCTTTTTCAGTTAGGGAGAGAGTGGCCCTGGGCTGGTCTGCTGGCCTCTGTTGGTGGGGACCGCTATTAGCTGCTCCCTCTCAGGGAATTACAACAACAACAGCTTGGACGACAACCTCCGCCCAGATAAAAAGCCCGCAGACAACTCCATCCAGCTGGGGGCCTCCTGGAAGTTGGCCGAGTCCTCTGAACCTGGGTGAGCTGGGGTAGAAGGATCTAGGCAGGAGGGGCTAGGCTTAAGGAAGTGCCTCAGGGGCAGCTGAAGGTCCCCATGTGTCCCCACTGATCTAATACTAAACTCTCTACTGGCAGGAAACGGGCCGATATCTTTCTTTTATTGCCCCTGACATTGGAACTGATGAAAAGTTGTTCCAGCTTTCATACCCAAGCCTGTTGATTTCTCCTGTGCTTAATGATCTTTGTAGAGCCCACTTGGGAAGTCTCTCCTAAGATCTAGCTTTTTCCTTCCTGCTGCATTTCCTGCCCCTCCTACTTGAAGTCACTGTTTTGTGCTCCTCTCCTTTGCCCCTCCCTATTTTCCTATTGCCCTTTTGCTTCAGTTTTGGGGAGGTTCTTCTGGCCCTCAGTTTCTATCTTCTCCCCCTCTCCTTATTCAGCTGCTTCCTCATGGGGGGAAGTCCCTACAGCTGCCAAGAGGACAGAATGGCAAACACCTGGAATAAGAACTGTGAGATCTTAATGAACCCTCAGGGTAAGACACATTCCCTGCAGGGAGGGAAACTGGGGGACAGGGAGGGAGAAGGAGTGTGGCAGAGATAGCTGGGAAGATGAAAGGAGGGTGAAGGGACTATAGGGTCAACCAGAGGGCACCTTCTTGGGAGCTATGGCTGACAAGTCTTTCTGTGTGTCTCAGGCAGTAGGTTCTCCATAAATCCAGGTTCTTATTGGAATGGTTGTCAAATTAACTCCAGAGTAGCTGTGTGTTCCTTCCCCCACCTGCTTTCTCCTCTAGTTCACCCTGCCATGTCTCTCTTCCAGGACCCTTCTCACAGTGCCACCAGGCCGTACCCCCACAGACCAGCTTTACCAGCTGCATGCATGGCCAGTGTGGGACCAAGGGTGACACCACAGCCTTGTGCCACTCCCTGCAGGCCTATGCATCCTTGTGCGCCCGGGCTGGCCAGGCCCTTGCCTGGCGGAACAGCACCTTCTGCCGTGAGTGACCTGACCACCTGCTTCCACGGCCCCAAGGAATCTTCCAGAACTCTGTCCTTCCTTTCTTTCCCTAAATTCTGCTCCTCTACTCTTTCCCATGCAGCTGAGCACCTACATAGCCTTTCCTCTGCTTGCTCCAGCCTCTTTCCAAGCCCAGCGCCATCTTCCCTGGGGCTTCCTGCACTAGGGCCTCCTCCATCTGACCTTGCCTCACCAGAAAATTCTGCCTTTATTTGGTTACTGTCTCCTTCTCCTTGTACATGGGCCAACTCTGTTCCATTTTTCCCTCTCTTTCCCAGGAACTCTTTATTTTTAAAAACAGAGTCACCCTCTGTTGCCCAGGCTAGAGTGCCATGGCACCAGCCTAGCTCACAGCAGTCTCAGATTTCAAGTGATCCTCCTGCCTCAGCCTCATGAGTAACTGGGATTACAGGCACCACCATATCTGAATAATTTTTCTATTATTAGTACAGACAAAGTCTAACTCTCACTCACTCTTGGCTCCAACTCCTGAGCTCAAGCAATCCACTTGCCTCAGCCTTCCAGAGTGCGAGGATTACAGGTATGAGCCACCGGGTCTGGCCACCTTGCCCATTTTTAAGTGTACAGTTTAGTGGCACTAAGTACATTCACAGTGTTATGCAGTTATCACCACCATCCATCTCCAGAACATTTTCTTCCACAGCTGAAACTCTGTCCCCATTAAACACCACCCCCCTCCCACTGTCCTCTTCCCCTAGTCCCTGGCAACCTCCATTCTACTTTTTGTCTCTACGGATTTGACTCCTCTGAGGGCCTCATATAAGTGGAATCATACGGTATTTGTCCTTTTGTGTCTGGCTTATTTCACTCAGCATGATGTCCTCAAGGCTCCTCTGTGTTGTAGCATGTGTCAGAATGTCCTTCCATTTTAAGGGTGAATAATGGTCCATTGTATGGATAGACCACAGTTTATTCATTCATCCGCCTATGGATATTAGCAGGAACTTTGGATGCCCCAAGGTCAGGGAGCTGGAAAGGCCACACAGCTCTTCCTAACACTCTGAGTTTTCTTAGCTCTGAAGTGCCCACCTGGCAGCAACTACAGCCCCTGTACCAGACCCTGCCCAGCCACCTGCCTTAGCCTGAGCACTCCAAGGGACTGCCCAGCCTCGCTGCCCTGTGTCGAGGGCTGTGAATGTCAGAAGGACCACATCCTGAGTGGAACCTCCTGTGTGCCCCTCAGCCAGTGTGGCTGCATGGACTCAAGAGGCTTCTACCACCTGGTGAGAGGCCAGATAGCAGGGGGCCCTGACCTTCCCAGCTGCACAAGTTTAGGCAAGGCAGCCCTCCTGCTGAGAACTGGGAAAGGGGCTGGTTGAGGCTGGGGGTGAGGAGGAAGGTCTATGATGAAAGAAAGCAACTAGCTCAGCATGCCTGGGGGACAGGGGACCAGGGATCTCAGTCCATCTCCACCCTCCAAATCTCCCTTGGCTCTGCTGATCTCTGGCCTGCAGGTTGGGGAGAGCTGGTACCCAGAGAGTACCTGCTCCAAGCTCTGTACCTGCTCCATCCACAACAATATCACTTGCCTCCAAACTGCCTGCAAACCCAACGAGATGTGCTGGTCCCTGGATGGGCTGCTCCGCTGCCGGGTCTCAGGTAGGAGGGCCACAGAGCTGAGGGGGATCCACAGGCATTGAGGACAGCTCTCTCAACTCCCCTGTACTCTCCCTGACACCTGTAGCACTCAGGGTCATGTTCGTAGCCCTATTGCACTAAAGAGCTTCAGGCTGGATTGATGACCTCTCACTGTCAGGAAAAGCACCTGGGGTTCACCCATCCCTCTCTTGAAGCAGCCATGAAACTAGATAGGGGGCAGCACCTGTGGCTCAAAGGAGTAGAGCGCCATCCCCATATGCCAGAGGTGGTGAGTTCAAACCCAGCCCTGGCCAAAAACTGCAAAAAAAAAAAAAAAAAAAAAAATAAAAAAACAAACTAGATAGGATATTATAAATCTCTCCCTGGCAGCATCACGCCCTGCTTACCCCCAAGCCTCATGCTACTCCCACCCTTGGGAGGCTCTCTGATCTTTCCCAGATCATTTTCCTTGAAGGCAAGGATGATGCAGGACCACCTCCTTAAGGGACCCTGTTCTCACCGGAAGTAGGGGAATCCCTTAGCCAATTCTCTCCCCTTCCAGGTATAGGGGTGTGCCGGGCCTCAGGGGAAGCGCAGTATCTGAGCTTTGATGGCAATGAACACTCTATCCAGAGCACTTGCGCACACGTCGTGTTCAAAGTGTGCCACCCCAATATGGACCTGCCTTACTTCAAGATCAGTGTCAAGAACAAGAAGCTGGAAGATGAAGCTGAGGGTTTCCAGCTTCACCAGGTTTACATTGACATCAACAATTCCCAGGTCATCCTGCAAACAGGCCACAATGTGCTGGTGAGCTGGGCCAGGCAACCGGCACTGGGAAGGAGAGAGCACTGGACTCTGGTCCTTCCTCTTACTCACAGGTCCTGCCCTCCTCTTCAGATCAATGGCAAACAGGTCACTCTTCCTTCGATCTCCGAGATCCCGGGGGTCAGCATCATTGCCAGTGGCATCAACACCATTGTCAATATAACGATTGGAGCACAAGTCGTGTTTGCTGGCCAGGATTTCTTAGAGATCAGAATGCCTACAGCCTTTCAGGGAAAGGTGAGGAAAGCACCTGGCTCTGTACTTGAGGGGAGGAAGCCTTGAGGCACGGGGCAGCATTTACATCCTACCCCGGACCCCAGAGGGGAGGAGAACTGTGGCGATCACCTTTCTATTTAAGGTGGACAAGGTACGCCTATAAAAAGTGTTCCATGGCTCCCCAGTACTGAAACCTTTTCCTGCCCACCCAGGTCTGTGGCGTGTGCGGGAACTTTAATGGCGAGGAAGAGGATGAGCTGATGATGCCCAGTGAGGAGCTAGCCTGGAATGACTCAGAATTTGTGAAAAGCTGGAAAGATAAGGCTATTGACCCAGAGTAATTTTCCCTTAAGATCTTCTACCTTTTCATAACAACAGGTGCTGGGAAGCTAGATTGTAAGGCACACCTGGGATAGGGGACCCAACGTGTTCCTTTATGTGTGTGATTTGAGGGGGGATGGCTTTTGGGCATTCTGAGGGGGAATATATATAATTTGGGTCTCAGGCCTGCTGGGACCTATTTGAGAAAATGTGAGTCTTCCTTTATTTGCTAAGAAACCTGGGAGGAGATGAAAGCACATGGAATGTTGGCCAGAGCTCAGACCTGCTTCCTGTGGAGACTTGGGGATAGGGAGGTCCCTGAGGGTTCTCAGGGTCATCTGGGAGTGTCAATTGTGATAATCAGGGTAGTGGCTGTCCCTATGCTGATTCCTTTCTTTTTCCTTCCCAGTTGCCAAGAAGATGACCAGCAAGAGAACCTGAATGAAAACTGCAGAGAGGCTGACCTCCACAGGGCCCAGGAAAAATGTGAGGCAGCCCTCAAGACTCCAGCCTGGGCCCAGTGTGCCTCCCGAGTGGTCCTCAAGCCCTTCTTGGCGGGCTGTACCAACAACCTCTGTGAGTTTGGAGGCCTGAACCATGCCCTCTGTGAGGCTCTGCAAGCCTTTGGGACTGCCTGCCAGAGCCAAGGGCTCAAGCCCCCACTCTGGAGAAATAGCAGCTTCTGCCGTGAGTGTCCCTTCTGGTCACCCCCAAACTGCTCCCAAACCATGTGTCTCTCTACATTTCCTTTTTAAAGCTTACTCATCTCCTTTCTGGTTGTTCTTGACATATTTCTGTCCTCATTGTCTCTCTGGTGAGGACTGCTAGCAGAACAGTCTCCAGCTACTTCTCATGTTTTTTTTTTTTTTTTT
>NW_003852537.1:215407-218223 GCF_000181295.1 Otolemur garnettii | reverse complement strand
TTTTTTTTTGGTTTCAGCCATCATTGTTGTTTGGCAGCCTGGGCTGGATTCGAACCTGCCACCTTAGGTGTATGTGGCTGGTGCCTTAGCCACTTGAGCCACAGGCACTGAGCTGTCTCATATGTTCTTTAGCCAATGCTATTTGTCTAAAGGAGACATGGTTGGGTTACTTCCCTGTATGGCTATGGCCTACAAGATCAAGTCCAAACTCCTTGCTGTGATGTCTCAGACCTGTGGGCTATCCTAGCTCTACTGGCCCAGGCCTTTCTCTCTCACCTGCACCAATAGACTTTGCATTTTCCCACACCTCCCTGCCTCTCTTTGTTCACACTGTTCCCTGTGCCTAGAAAATTCATTTCTTCTCCTCTCCTGGCAGACAACTGGACATCCTTCTGTAGGTCTTTCCTTAAAAGAAAAAAAAATGTAATTGAGATTGTTGGCATATCATGATATTCACCTCTTTAAAAGTGGCTCTTAGTATTTTTTAGTATCTTCACAGTTATACAGCCATCACTACTATCTAGTTCCAGAACCTCTAGTAGTACTGATAGGAATTTGTTAGGTTCTTTTTTTTGTATTTTTTTTAGAGATGGGGGTCTCACTTTGTTACCCAGGCTGGTCTTGAACTCCTGGACTCAAGCAATCCTCTTGCCTTGACCTCCCAAGAGTCTCACTATGTCACCCTTGGTAGAGTGCTTTGGCGTCATAGCTCACAGCAACTTCAAACTCTTGGGCTTAAATGATTCTCTTGCCTCAGCCTCCCAAGTAGCTGGGACTACAGGTGCCTGCCACAACGCCCAGATATCTTTTGTTGCAATTATCATTGTTGTTTTAGCTGGCTCAGGCTGGGTTCAAACATGATGGCCTCGGTGCACGTGGCCAGCACCATAACCACTGTGCTATGGGTGCCAAGCCTGAGTTCACAAATTTTTTTTTTTTTTGAGACAGGAGCCTCAAGCTATTCCCCTGGGTAGAGTGCCATGGCATCTCAGCTCACAGCAACCTCCCACTCCTGGGCTCAAGCAAGTCTCCTGCCTCAGCCTCCCAAGTAGCTGGGACCACAGGCGCCCACCACAACACCCAGCTGTTTTTTGGTTGCAGCTGTCATTGTCTGGTGGGCCCAGGCTGGATTCGAACCCACCACCTTGGGTGTACATGGCTGGCGCCTTAGCTACTTGAGCCACAGGCGCCAAGCCACAAATTTTTAAAGTATTAAAAGATGCATAGTAAAAAGTCTCCTTCCCACCTTGATCCCATGGGCCCAGTTCACATATCAACATTTTTCCCAAAAATCATTTAAGCATATACAAATTCTAAATTGTATTCTTTATTTTCTCCTTTTTTCCCCTCACAAACAGTAGCTTACTCAACACAGTATTTTGCACTTTATAGACAATTTAGATAGGAGATCATTTTTTTAATTTTTATTTTTTTTAGTTGAGAATGTTACAGGGTACAAATGTTTAGGTTACGTGCATTACTTATGCCCAGTTTGAATCAAGGTTATAATTGTATCTATCCCCCAGATAGTGTGTATTGTGGGCCTTTTTTTTTTTTTTTTTGAGACAGAATCTTACTTTGTTGCCCTTGGTAGAGTACTGTGGCATCACAGCTCACAGCAACTTCAAATTCTTGGGCGTAAGCAATTGTCTTGCCTCAGCCTCCCAAGTAGCTGAGACTATAGGCACCCGGCTATTTTTTTCTGTTGCAGTTGTCATTGTTTAGCAGGCCTGGACTGGGTTCAGTGTAGGTGGCTGTTGCCCTAACCACTTAGCTATGGGCACTGAACTTATTGGGCCTACTAAGTGTGAATTTACCTGTTCCCTCCTCCTCCCTTCCACCTGCTCGATTTCTTTTTTCTTTTTTTGAGACAGTCTCACTATGTCACCCTTGGCAGAGTGCTGAGGTGTCACAGCTCAAAATAACCTCAAACTATTGGGCTTAAGCCATTCTCTTGCCTCAGCCTCCCAGTAGCTGGGACTACAGACGCCCTCCACAATATCCAGCTAGTTTTTTGTTATTTTTGTCATTGCTGTTGTTGTCATTGTTATTTAGCAGGTCCTGCCTGGTTTCTTTTTTTTTTAGGGACAGAGTCTCACTTTGTCACTCTTGGTAGAATGTCATGGCATCACAGCTCACAGCAACCTCCAGCTCTTGGGCTTAGGTGATTCTCTTGCCTCAGTCTTCGAAGTAGCTGGGACTACAGGTGCCTGCCACAATGCCCAGCTATTTTTTTGTTGCAGTTTGACTGGGGCCGGGTTTGAACCCACCACCCTTAGTATATGGGGCTGGTGCCCTACTCACTGAGCCACAGGCACCACCCCCTGACTGGTTTCAAACCCACCAGACCCAGTGCATGTGACTGGTGCCCTAACCATTGAGCTATAGGTACCGAGCCCATTTGCTTGATTTCCATTGAATTTTACTACCATGTGAACACATATGTGTTGATCTTTGAGTTCCATTTTAAAAGTATAGCTTTAGGCCAGGCACAGTGGCTCATGCCCGTAATCCTAGCATTCTGTGAGGCTGAGGCAGGTGGATTGCTTGAGCTCAGGAGTTCAAGACCAGTCTGAACAAGAGTGAGACCTTGTTCTCTACTAATAATAGAAAAACTAGTTGGACATTGTGGCAGGCACCTATAGCCCTAGCTACTTGGGAGGCTGAGGCAAGAGGATTGCTTGAACCCAAGAGTTTGAGGTTGCTGTAAGCTGTGATGGTCCAGCACTCTACCCAGGGCAATAGAGTGAGACTCAGTCTCAAAAAAAAAAAAAGGGCTCGGCGCCTATAGCTCAACTGGCTAAGGTGCCAGCCAC
>NW_003852537.1:213935-215108 GCF_000181295.1 Otolemur garnettii | reverse complement strand
CTGCATAATATTTCATTATTATACCATCATTTATCATTCATTTAACTAGTTACTAGACTACTTTTGATGGACTTTATGGTTGTTTACAAATTTTTGCTGTTGCAAACAATGCTGTAGGGGAAAAACCTTCTGCACATGTGATATTCTCTATGTGTGATTCTATCTGTAAGATAAATTCCTGGAAGTGAAATTGTTGGGTCAAGTACTGTGTGCATTTGTGCTTTTGAAAAATGTTGCCAAATGTCCTTTCAGAAGGTTGAAGAATTTACATTCCTGCCAGCAACGTATGCTTTTCCTTAGCCCTGCCAACACAGTGCACGATCAAGCTTCTGGATTTTTGCCAATCTGAGAAGTGAAAAAATAGCAAGAGTCTTAATTTGCATTTTCTTATTATAAGTGAGGTTGTAAATTCTTTCATATCTTTGGGAGCCATTTGAATTTCCCTTTCTGTGAACTATCTGCTCATATCCATTCACCATTTTTCCACTGGGTTGTTGGTCTTTATTAAACATGGAAGTACTTTATCTGTTATGGAAAGTATGGAATGTATTTGTGCTCTGAGCTACACAAATTCTTCCAGTTCTTTTTTTCACATGCAAGAAAAAAAATTTTTTATGGAGTTGAATATATTAATCTTTGTTTTATAGCTTTATGGTACCTTGAGCCATATTTACAAATGCTGTCCCCACAGAAGCTAAAAAAAGATTTTGCCTGTGCTTTGCTCTAGAACTTTTATGGCTCTTCTCCTCTTCTCTCCTCTCCTCTTTTTTTTTGAGACAGAGTCTCACTATGTTGCCCTCAGTAGAGTACTGTGGCGTCACAGCTCACAGCAACCTCAAACGCTTAGGTTTAAGCGATTCTCTTGCCTCTGCCTCTCAAGTAGCTGGACTACAGGCACCCGCCACAATGCCCAGCTATATTTATGTTACAGTTGTCATTGTTGTTTAGCTGGCCTGGGAGGGGTTCAAACCAGCCTCAGTGTATGTGGCTGACAGTAACCACTGTGCTATGGGCACTGAGCCTTTTAAAAAATGTTTTTTTGTCACCCTCAGTAGAGGGCTATGGTATCACAGTTCATAGCAACTGCCAACTCCTAAGCGATTGTCTTGCCTCAGCCTCCCAAGTAGCTGGGACCACTTGAAAATAGACAATGTGGGCTCGGCGCCTGTGGCT
>NW_003852537.1:211916-212845 GCF_000181295.1 Otolemur garnettii | reverse complement strand
GGCGCCTTAGCCGGTTGAGCTATAGGCGCCGAGCCTACAGCTGTTTTTTGAAAGGAGGTCTCCCTCTGGCTCATGCTGGTCTCCAACCTGTAAACTCAGGTAATCCACCTGCCTCGGCCTCCCACGTGCTGGGATTACAGGCATGAGCCACTGCACCTGGTCTCCCCTCTCCTCCCCTCCCTCCTTCCCTTCCTCTCCTCTTTTCTCTGCCTCTTCTCTTCCAGAGGCTTCCCCTATTGCCCAGGCTAGAGTGACGTGTTGTCAACCTAGCTCACAGAAACCTCAGATTCCTGGGTTCAAGGAATCCTCTCGCCTCAACCTCCCAAGTAGCTAGCTTTGCAGGTTTGAGCCACTGTGCCTGGCCATATGTAAATTTTTTGACCCATGAGGATTTATCTTGGTGTGGAGAGTGAGATAAAAATGATTTTGTTTTTACTTTTCTCTAGAAGGCTAGCCAGCTGTACCAGCACTATTAAATGACTAGTCTGTCTTTCTCCATGGGCTGAGATGCCACTTATCACATACTAAATTCCCATGTATATTTGGATCCATATTTGGGCTCTGTCTTCTGTTCTATTGGTTCATTTGTATCTGCATGTACCAATAATACAATGTCGTGATCACTGAAAATTTATAAAATGAGGTTTAACTTGATAGAGTTATTCATTACTCACTCTCTCCTTTGTAGAGTTTTGCTGGCTTTTCTTATTTGCTTCTATCTTCATCTCAGTTTTGAAATCATCTTGTCCTAGTAAACACACATACACAAAACCCTGTTGGCTTATTTTATTGAGAGCATATTCAATGTATAAATTGAGGGAGAACTGACATCTCCATGTTGCTGAATCTCCCCATTCATGAACATGGTATACATTTCCATTTGTTCACAATAATGTTACTTAAAGACCTTTCTTTTTTTTTTTTTTTTT
>NW_003852537.1:205830-211723 GCF_000181295.1 Otolemur garnettii | reverse complement strand
GGGCCCAGGGCTGGATTCGAACCTGCCACCTTAGGTGTATGTGGCTGGCGCCTTAGCCACTTGAGCCACAGGCACCGAGCCTTAAAGACCTTTCTTAACTCCCCTGGCAGAGGTAATATTCCCTGGTCTATACCCCCCATTATATCTTTTATACATCTATCTGTTGTACACTTACTGATCATGTGCATTAAGGTCACACTACAGTTGCTAGTTGACTTCTGCTTCTGATGCTGACTTGGGAAAGCCATTCTTCAGAATCGTTTTCTTTCTTTTTTTTTTCTTTTTTTTTTTTTTTTTGCAGTTTGGCTGGGGCCAGGTTTGAACCTGCCACCCTTGGTATATGGGGCCAGCACCCTACTCACTGAGCCACAGGCACTGCTTGGGAAAGCCATTCTTATTCCTTTCTTTCTTCAGAGCCTGGCAGACAGCTTACATTCAGTAAATGTTTGCCAGATGAATAAGGAAAGGGAGAAAAATCCCCAAGCCTTTTGGTCATTCACCTGTAGCCCCTCCCCACCTTGGCCCCTCTGGCCCCCTCCACTTACCTGTTCCCTTCCATCCTGCAGCTCTGGAATGCCCTGATTACAGCAGCTACACCACCTGCCTTCCGCCTTGCTCACCTTCCTGCTGGGACCCGGATGGCCAGTGTGAGGGTGCCAGAGTCCCCTCCGCCTGTGCAGAGGGCTGCATTTGTCAGCCCGGTTATGTGCTAAATGCAGACAAGTGTGTGCCCAGAAGTCAGTGTGGCTGCAAGGATGCCCAGGGAGGCATCATCCCTGTGAGTGGGCAAGGGATGTGGGATGTGGTCAACATACCTTGAGGATGGTGTCCTATCCTTTCCTTAGCCTTTTTAGTCTGGGACACCCATGTCTTTATGGCTAGCCTTGGGTGTGAAGCATGGTATGAGCAGCCAGGACAGGGCTGGGGATGCATCTGGATCTGAGGATTCCACACAACTGAGACACAGCATGGTATATTGGAAAGAGCAGGGCCTTGGTGCAGGCTGACCTGTGTTTGAATCCTGATTGTACCTCTGATGAGTCAACTGAATTCTGTTACCTCTGTTTCCTCATCTGTAAAATGGGTCCAGTAATACCTCCTGAAAAGCATATCTAAGATTCTAAGCAAGTGCCTTTTGGTGAGATACAGGGACATACAGATCCAAATGGCCCTGTTACTGCCTCTGGCCAGTGCTAATTAAGCAATTCAGGCAGTGAGCTTAGGCTGTCAGGATGAGAGGAAGGAGAACCAGCTCTTCCCTCTTCACTCCTTTTCTCTTTCTTCCTGTGGCTTCTACAGCCAGGTAAGACCTGGATCACCAGTGGCTGCTCTGAGAGCTGTCTCTGCACAGGAGGAACCATTCAGTGCCGGGCCTTCCGATGCCCCTCTGGGTCCCACTGCCAGCTCGGCTCCAACCATGGCAATAGCAACTGTGCACCTGACAGTAAGGGGAGCTGCTGGGGAGGGGGAGAGGGGCCTGAGGCTAGGGCTGAGTTGGTGTGAGAGGTAGGGCAAGAAGGGGATCAGCCTGGTCCTGAGCTCAGGCAGGCATGGGGTAGGCAGCTGGAGTTGGAGGCCTGTCTTTTCATTCTGGCTATGCGCCAGTTACTGATATTCTCTTGGACCCCTTTCCTTAAGAGTAAAAAAGGGACTGGACCAGGAAGTGGTCCTCTAAGGTTTTTAATCAGGCCAAGAGAAGAAGAAAGAAAAAATTCAAAGATCAGGGTGCCCAGGCCTAAGAGGAGACATCATTGTCAGGGAGGGATTCCAGGGACTGTTATACCCAGGCAGGGTCCCTTCTCAGTGTTCACCCTCCTTGGCAGAGTCAGAACAATGTTCAGTGTTTGGGGACCCCCTTTACCGCACGTTTGACCGCTTCAACTACCGCTTCACGGGCCACATGACCTACATTTTGGTCAAGACAGTGGACATACTCCCTGACGGGGTAGAGCACCTGCTTGTGGAGGGGCGCAATAAGATGTATCCACCCTGGAGCCCTGTCTTCTTGCACGAAGTGATTACAACTGTCTATGGCTACAAAGTCCATCTCCAAGCCAGTCTACAGCTTGTGGTAAGAGCAGGGTAGAGCCCAGGTGTGGAGAGGCAGGTTGGCTGTGGGATACCACCCAAGGGCAGGAGAAGCAGGGCTCCCTGTTCCCTGGGAAGTTTCTGGCAGGGGCAGGCAGGGCATAGAAGTCAGAGTGAGCGCCAGGCTCATTTCATGGGGTGCGGGAAGGCAGGGGTTGGGAGGCTCAGTTTTTTATTTTTTGGTTTTTTTTGTTTGTTTGTTTTTTTACAAGGAAGAGGCCAGGGCTGCCAGGGGAGCAAACCCCAACGAGGCTTCTGCCATGTGGGGCAATAAAGCACACTGGGGTATCTCCTTCCACTGGATAACTGCACCAAGAAATATGGAGATGTGTGTGAGAAGAGGGGCCTGGGCAAAAAGAGGCCCAGGGCAGTTTGATTCCCTAGGCATGGGAAGTGGGACTGTGGTCAATTAAGATTGACCTTCATTTCTTCTCCCCTCCTGGCAGACAATTGGACATCCTTCTGTAGGTCTCTCCTTAAAAGAAAAAAAAATGTAATTGAGATTATTGGCATATCATAATACTCCAATCTTCCCCATGTCTCCCACAGGGAAGTGGCAGTTGGCAGTGGGACCCAAAATAGCAGCAGGGCAAGTTGATTCAGCACTCCCTGTGGGCCTGTCTTCCCTCCCCAGGTGAACAACCAAAAGATGGCAGTCCCCTACAGTCCCAATGAGCACCTGCGGGTCACCCTGCGGGGCCAACGGCTGTATCTAGTCACCGACTTTGAAATGGTCGTCAGCTTTGATGGAAGGAACAGCGCAGGTTGTAGAGAGAGGGGAAAGGGATCAGAAGGGACATTTCTGGGGAGGAGGAAAAACCACATTTTAGGCTAATTGTGCTGAGGGGTCCTCTGCCTGGGAATGGGGCCTTCACTTCCAGAGGGAGGTTCAGGAGAAGGTGGAGTGAGGCCAGGTACAGAGCAGTGTGTAGGGAATCTCACTCCTGGGCACCCTGTTCCACCCACAGTGATCACCCTGCCCAGCATGTACCAGGGGCTCGTGCAAGGCCTATGCGGGAACTATGACAAGAACCACAAGAATGAGCTGATGATGCCCAATGGCATCGTCACCAAGGACTACGACACCTTTGGTAATAGCTGGGAGGTGAAGACGGATGACTCTGCTCCATTGCTCTTCCGTTTCCCAAGGTGAGAGCCTGGGGTTCTCAAGAGCCACTCACCCTCCAGTCCTCAGCAAAGGAGGAAATACTGGGGAGAGAGCCCAGGGAGACTGGCCTCGACCCTCCAATTTTGTCCTTTACTGACTACTGTGGGGGCATTTGCTGTGACAGTCCCAGTCTATGCCTGCCTTTCCCTGTGATCTTTCTTCCTTATGTCACCTTCCTTGGGCCTCACCTGGCCCTGGCTGTCTTTGCTCAAGGGCCTTGCCGGAGGAGGAAGGAAGACGAGGAAGAGGAAGAGGAGCAGTGGGCTTCCATGCAGCACCATGCAGCCCAGAGCAACTGGGGCTCATCAATAGCACCCAGGCCTGTAGGGTGCTGGTGGACCCCCTGAGCCCCTTTGCTGCCTGTCACCAGACTGTGGCCCCAGAGCCCTTCCAGGAGTGAGTCACGGGCCCAGGACTGCGGGAATGGCCCAGGTGCCTGATTGGCTCCCTGCCCCGCACTCTGCTGAGTTCACCTCTTTCTCCCAGTGGACAGCACCCAATATCTTTCTGTTTGGGGTTCCCTGAAGGGCTGGGTCTTCTTGCCTCCTCCCTGACAGTTCCTTCCTCTGTCCCAGGCACTGTGTGCTTGATCTGTGCTCCACCAAGGACCTCAGGGAACAAGAGGAGCGGCGCTGCCAGGTCCTCAGTGCTTATGCTGTCCTCTGCCAGGAAGCAGGCGAGACCCTGGCCGGCTGGCGGGACCACACCCGCTGTGGTGAGGCGCTACCCCAGGCCCTCTGCCATCTGCCTCTGCCCACTTCTCTCCCCACACTCACCTCACCATGGTCTTCCTGTCTTCATCCCTCCATCCCTCAACTTTCACCATGTATAAGTTAGCCCATACTCCAGCCTGACCCCTTCTCTGTCCTACCTCCAACCCCATCCCTATGTTCCGGTTCTTCCTGTTAAGGTCCACCTTTGCTCAACCTGTTCCTTCAAGTGCTCCAGTGACCCAGACACAAGTGCTCCAGTGACTCAGACTAAGCAAGCCCACATGTCTGGCTTCCCTGCCTATAAGCAGCTCTGAGTTATGTTGGGTGACCTTGTCCCTGTTTGGTCAGCACCAGCACCAGACAGTTTCTGACTATGACTCTGTCCCCTCAGCCTTGGGGTGTCCAGCCAATACTGTGTATCAGAGCTGCATGACACCCTGCCCTGCATCCTGTGCTGACCTGGCGGCCCCTGGGGACTGCGAGGGCCCCTGTGTGGAGGGTTGCGCCAGCATCCCAGGCTACATCTATAGCAGCACTCAGAGCCTCCCACTGACTGACTGTGGTTGCACCAGCAATGGCAGCTACTACCAGGTCTCGGTGATAGTGGGAGGCCCAGGGGCAGAGGTGCAAAGGACAGCCAGGCCAGGGCTGGACACCAGAACTTTTCTTCCCAATACTTTCCCCTTTACAGCTGGGTGACAGTTTTGTGACTGAGGACTGTTCTCAGCGCTGCACCTGTGCCCATACCAGGACACTGCAGTGTGAGCCTTTCAGCTGCAGCACGGGGGAGATCTGCACCCTGGGGAACCTGACCCGGGGCTGCTTCCGAGGTGAGTCTGCATCAAGCTGGAGTGGGCCTAGTTCAAGGATCATCCCTCCTTGCCCTCTGCCTGGGGCTCTTCCACAATGATGTCTGGGGGTCTGTCCCCTCCCTTTCCCATCCATTATCTGCCTAGCACTGTGCCAGATTCACTCCCTTTATCTCTTTTAGTTTTTATGTCAGCATGGTGGTGAGCACAGTACCAATTTACAGGTAATGTAAACAGAGTTCACAGAAGTTAAGCAATGTCCCCCAAAGCCCAGGGCTAGTGAGGGTAGATTCAGACATGAGAGCCAGGCAGACTGACCCCTGGCCAGTCTCTGGTAGAAGCTGCTTTCTTCCCTGGGGTCCTGGCCCCCAGCCAGGCCTCTCTCAGGTTGTGAGACCCTCCCTCAGAACACCATCTGTCCTTGCAGAAAGCCCTTGTCTACAGAACCCCTGTCAGAATGATGGACAGTGTCAAGAGCAGGAAGCGGGCTTCACCTGCCAATGTGAAGTTGGTTATGGAGGAGACCTCTGCACAGAGCCTCAGGATTTCCCACCCCCTGAAAAGTCAGGTGAGAGCTTCATCCTAGGCCCTATACTCTCAGAGCCCTTTCCTCACTGACAACCACCACAGAATTATTCTGTATGGATAATATTAACAAGTATTATTATATTGGCCTGTCATAGTGGTTCATGCCTGTAATCTATGTTTTCGGAGGCAGAGGCAGGAGAATGGCTTGAGGCCAAGAGTTCCACACCAGCCTAGGCAACATAGCAAGACCCGATCTCTATGAAAAAAAAATTTTTTTTAATTATCTGGACATGGGGCATGCATCTGTAGTCCCAGCTACTCAAGAAGGAGGCAGGAGGATTGCTTGAGCCCAGGGGTTCAAGGTTGCAATGAGCTATGATAATGACATTGTACTCCAGCCTGGGTGACTTGACAGAATGAGAACCCGTCTCTAAAAAAACAAAATTTTAAATCTATTTTAGTATTATGCATTATAGAAATTATATAACATTATACATTCTAGATATATTACCTATTAAGAGATATATAATAGGCTCGATGCCTGTGGCTCAAGTGGCTAAGGCGCCAGCCACATACACCTAAAGTGG
>NW_003852537.1:196797-205649 GCF_000181295.1 Otolemur garnettii | reverse complement strand
AGAGGCAGGAGACTCGCTTGAGCCCAGGAGTTGGAGGTTGCTGTGAGCTGAGATGCCACAGCACTCTACCCAGGGGGAAAGCTTGAGGCTCTGTCTCAAAAAAAAAAAAAAAAAGAGAGAGAGATATAATAAGATTAATATGTTATATGTATATAGTTCTATACTACATATACTGTTATAATGAGGATCATAGCAGGACAAGAGTCCTCAAAGAACCTGTGCCTATCTCCTACCTGAATACTCTGGAATCTTCTCTGGACCCCAGCCTTCCTCTAGGACCTATGTGTTACATCCTGCTGTTGTTTTCCCCTCCTGTGTCCTTCTGTGCCTCTTCAGTGCCTTTTATTGTTCTCCCTTGTCCAAAACCATGATTGCCTTGAGCCTTGGGACCAATGGTTCTCCAGCTTTTTCTTACCTAAGATGGAAGGGGCATCTTGTTTAACATGTACATTCTAGGATACTCCCCCAGAGATTCAGAACTGTTAGGTCTGGAATAGGCCCAGAAATCTGCATTTTCAGCGAGTATCCAGGTGATTCTCTTGACTTCAGGGCACCAGCTGGATGGATAGCCCTCTAAAAAGGCTAAATGGGAGTTGTGGGTTGCTGCGGGGATTGGCATTGAGGCCTAGGAGTTCCTGGGGGGTGACAGCCTCTTGGAGGGAGAACTAGCCACAGCCAGAAATGCAGGGGCCTGAGGCCCTCCCCCATCCCTCAGTCCCCACCTCTTCCTATCTCATGTCCCTTTTTCTCTTCTCCACACCCAGACTCATCCAACTCTGTGGCTGTCCTATTGGGAATCCTGGTGCCTTCGGTGGTCGTCATAGTGTTGGCAGTGACCAGAGAGTGCGTTAACAGAGTGAGGAAGAGGAGGAGGTTAGTTGGGAAGAGGTGAGAAAGGGTGGGTGGGGCCTAAAGCCACTTGGGGACCCACACCTGTACTCCACCCCTCCTAGGGAGAAGTTATGGAGCCACGACAGAGGTGGGCTGGCTGGATTGGACACAGGTGAGAGCCAACTCCACAGCTCAGAACCTTGGGGCTGATGTTGAGGTTTTCTAATAGGTTTTCTTGGTTTTTCCTCAGGTATCATGCCAGAGTGTGCCTTCAAAGTCACTCAGTTTTGAGTTATCTTCAAATAGGAGACAAAATAAAAATATTTATTTTTGAAGTGTGGATTGCTGTGTAATTATGGAGGAGGAAACTGGGTCTGTGAAGGGGGTCTTGGGAAGAGAAATATAAAGGAGGACAGAACCTTCCATGTGGCTTCCTCTCAGGAAAGCAGGAGGAAGGCACATGGAACAGCCCATTCAGCCCTGGGAGGTCACCATCGCAGGGGCAGACAGAAGGGCAGGGAGGGAAGAGCAATGAAGGGTGGGCCCCAGCCTCAGGCCCCTGTTCCAATACAAGAGAAAAGACTTCACCCCAGGAGCCTTGAAGTACGCGGCCTGTGAGCTCCATACCAAGGGTCGTGAAAGGTGATTTGGGGTTTTATATTTCTGATGATGAAAAAAATTACTGCTTAGATACTAAAGATGGTGAACTTGGCTTTTTCCAAAGGGTGAAACCTCTGGGGAGGTGCTCACCTTCCATTTGTCCATTTCCCAAAAGGGCCTGGGGTCACTATGGGAGCTGAGGGTGGGGTCTGGGGGCAGGCTGGCATCTATTCAAGTAGCCTGAGGCCAAGGTGCAAATCCGCCCCCCCCCCCAAACAGAGACCCATCAGGCCTTCTTGGGGGAGGGGCCCTAAGAAGGAAAATAAGGTTGCCAAGTGGGCAGGGGAAGGGTCAGGATGTAGGGCCCCAACAGTAAGGGAACAAGGGTTTGGAGATACCAAAGCAGGCAGGACACTGGGTTCTAGAAAGGCATTATTACTCTGTGCTTATCCTCAGAGACGGCCACTTCTGCAGGAAGAAAGGGCCCCATGAAGGAAAGGGTGCCCCTGGCCAGGCACCCTGCCCAGCAGGACTTCCCCTTCCCATAGTGGGGGAGCCATTTGGAGCTGAGCATCATGGGGCCTCAGCCACCCCCCTGCCCTGAGCTGGCTCCTCTCAGTCCCCTTCTCTAGCCCAGATGTTTGGTGGACAGGGGAAGGGATGGGCCTGGGCCAACACACCCTGCACACATATCCTTTCCTCTACAGGACCTAGACCCTACCACCCCTTGTAGTGATGTATCACTATAAGAGAGGGGACAGGACTCAAGAGTTTTAGGGACTCCAGACCGTCAGAGATAGGAATGGAAACAAGGTCATTGCCCAAAGCTCCCTGGGCCAGAAAAGGATCAACATGTGATCTGGGGCCCCACATTGGCCCTCACCGAACACCAGGGGGCGACGAGGGTGCAGAAATGGGAACAGATGCTCAACTATACAAGACCTGCCCCTGTCCAGGCCTGTCCCTGCAGGTGTCCCAGAGGCAGGGCAGACTCCAGCAGAAAAGAAAGAAGCTGAGAAGATGGCGGGAAAGAAACGGGGCAGTTGGAGTGGGGGCTGAGCCCATCATCTTCCTGTTGGGGAGGGAGAAGCTGGAGGTGACACACATGGGGCTCCTCCTCCCCTTCCCAAGAGGCTAGGAGAACCTACCTGGGCAGAATCTTGAATGGAGGAATTGTCCTCCCAGCCCAGCTCTCTCTGTGTGTGTGTACACATGTGGGGGGTCCCCTTCTGCCTCTCCCTTCCCCCCACAGCTAATGCAGACACTCTCCCCCACAGCCTCTAAACCAGCCCCAGCTGTCAACATCTGGCCCACATCTGTCTCCTTCATGGGCCCCTTGCCCCAGTCTGTGCCCCCCTCCCATTTTAAGGGCTGCAGGGCAGGGCTGCTAGAGGCCTCCCCTCCCTCTCACAGCCCCCTGCCTCTGCTGAAGAAGGGGGGCAGCCCCACCCCGGAGGTGCCCCAGGCTCTTGGCAGAACCAGTAGAGTGGTTAGAAGCAGCTGCCAATGACTCATCTCCCAGGCCCCTACCCCCATCTCAAACACACCCAGAGGCTGAGAACCACACCCCCAACCCTCTCCCATCCGAAGCCCTGCTAACCCCAGACTCCTGACTCCTCTTGGTGGGCCATAAAGTCCTCCAGATCCAAACACCATTCTCCCCAGAGTCTAGTCCATCCTGGCTCCCAATCACTCCCAGAACTGGGGCACATCCCATTTTCTTTTATTTATACAAAAAGTTGTTTTTTAAATATAATTTAAAAATCCCTCCGAGCACCAGTGTCTGTCTCTGGTTTCTACCACCACCTCATAGCCCCTTTCACCAATCACCCCCCACAGACACAGCCTGAAGGGGTTTGGGGGGGGGCAAGGGAATGTCTGGGGTTGTGGTGTGACCAAGGCACTGTTCTGGAAAGACACGAGGACAGGTCCCTGTTTCAACTTGGGCAAAGGAGGCAATGCGACAGTGAAACAGGTGACCTCTAACACAAAAAGTTATGACAAGGACTGTAGAAGAACAAAACAAAAGGTTTGGGGTTGGGAGGATAAGACCAAAAACAAAACTCAAAAACCTTCAATATGAAGGCAGCAGATGGGGGAAGGGCATTTACAAGGGAAAAATGGTTGAGTTTGGTGGCACAGCAGCAAGTTGGGACATCAAAGCCCAATGATTCTGTCACTGGGCCATGGTACCCCTTCCTGCCTTGAGGACAGGCTCTGCTCTGGAGCTAACAGGCTAGTCACCCTCTCTTTGGTCTGCAGGAACACACCTGTCAAGGTGTGGGAGCCCTCTGGGGAGGTTGGGAGATTATGGGCCCTTCCTTTCCCTTTGGTCACATCCAGACCCAAGGGAAATGCACCCTCATCCTTGGTCTGGGGTTACCCACTCTTGATGGGGGGTGATTTCTTCACTCCCATATGGTAGAACCCTCAAGTCCTGTCTCTGCAAATTGCCAACTCCCCACCCAGATGGGTTCAAAGTGCAATCCAATGGGGCACAGGGATGGGGGCCTCTAGGAGTCCCCACTTTGCCCCAGGAAGAAGGGGAGGCCATGTCCTTGGGGTGGAAAGTTCCTGCAGGTCAGTACTGTGGCGCTGGTCCTCCTGTCCCACCCGGGGCTCCGGGCTTGGCCTGGGACTTCATGTGCTGGACACTGGCCAAGATTTTCTTCTGGTGTCCAGCCAAAGTGACTCCGATTCGGAGCAGGTCCCTGTGGAGGAATATAGAGCTCAGTGAGGCAAAGGTTCTACACCTCCTGCCCTGGGATTGTTAGCCAGTCAGGAAGGCCAGCAGGGCTGGGGGAATGACGTCAACAGGTGCAGGGCAGTTTCCAAAGGATTTAGGAGCCAGAAAGGCTGCTGTCCTTCAGTGCAGCTGCTTGGGGGCTGGGGAGAGCTTGGAGGCTGGGGAAGGAGGGGAAAGAGGAAGAAAAGCCAGCAAAATGAGGCTGGGCAAAAAAGGCCACATAGATTGCTTTAGAGTAGAGAGAAATGAGAAGGAAAAGGCCCCAGAGAACAAATTACAGCTACAGAGAGGACCTGGAGCTGCTGACACTTGGAGACTGAGGGAGAAGAGGACTCTGTAGCCAGGAGACAAAGGACAAATCAGGGAGAAGAGCACTCAGGCCTCATGGGGCAGACTGACTAGCGACCCTCCTGTTCCAGATTTCTATTCCTTTTAGTTCTATTATTCAATCTGGGTAAGAGGAGATCTCAGAGAGAAATGATTAGGCAGGAAGGAGGGGAACCAGACAGAGGCCAAGCAAGGATAAACAATATTTGGAAGGCGAAGGAATCATAAAGCCATTTAACGTTAAAGCTGGAAAGGATCTCCAAAACCTAGTCCAATGTTCTCCTTTTATGGGTGGGAAACAGAACCAGAGTTGACACATTGTTAATGTGAGAGCTGGGTCTGGAATGTAGATAGAGGCACAAAGTTTGATACAGATTGTGAGTCCCAAAGGAGATGGCCCAGGGCCATAATGGCCGAAGGAGGTGAGGTGGGCATGCTGGCTCAGGAGCCTTGGGTTTCAGCCCAGGGGCTGTTACTGCTTGGGGCTTTTCTGGGTGTGGCACAGAGCAACTTCCTTAGTGTCACTCCTCGGAGGAAACAAGAGTTGGCACCAGAAGATAACTCCAAAGGCTCTGCAGACCCCACAGGCCTGACTCTTGCCCCCACCATCACTGCTCCTGGGTGCCCCTCTAACTGCTCTGCAACCTCCATCACCCCTCCAGCCACTGCCACCACTTACTCTGCAGAGATCTGGCTGACCAGCTCAAAGGAGCCAAACCCAGCGGCTGCAAAACTTTCTTCATATCTTCCCATCTTGATGGCTCGAAGCCACTCACCCACAGAGCCAAAAGCTGAGTAGTGAGGCTGCCGCTGATCAAGTAGGGGGTGCGAGGCCCTGGGGGACAGGGATGGGGAGGAATGATGAGTACCAGGCCTGAATCAGGGTGGAAGGCTGAGCTCAGCCTTGCAGAGGACAGAGACTATCCCACATATCATCAAAAGGATAAATACTTCTAGGCAGGGAGAATGGCTTGAGGTGGTTTGCAGAGAGCAGGGCCCATTCTCTGAAATTCTCACCCGCCATTTTCCCTGGCCACAATTTTAAGGCTGGCAGGGTTCCGGATCATCTTGTCCAGGGCGCTGACCACCTGGGGAAAGCGGGGTCGGGCATTGCGGTCCTTCTGCCAGCAGTCTAGCATGAGCTGGTGGAGGGAGGTGGGGCAGTCTGGGGGCGGAGGGAGCCGGTAGTCCTGTTCGATGGCATTGATCACCTAGATAGGGAGAAGTGCTCAGTGAGGCTATCCAAGAAGATGCCAAGGGCCCCAAGGAGATGGTAACTTAGCAAATGCTGAGATGGGAACCACAACCCCCTAGTGCCCCCCAAGAGCTGAGGCTCCCAAAGCTCTCTGTGGCTGGATGCCCCAGCAGCTATCAGGCTATGGTGTAGACATACCATAGCTTTCTCCCAACCCTGCTTTCCATCTCTGCATCCTTCTGTGGATGGATGGACCCAAATAGGTTGTAGCAAACTCTCTAATATGAAGATAAACTCTTCTCTGTGCTACCCACTCCAGCTCAAGGACCCAGCAGTGAAGACACTCTGGGAACACCACCCTCCATCTCATATCCCAGGTGAGAGAACATTCCAGGTATGAGTGGTGCCTATAGCTCGGTAGGTAGGGCACTGGCCACATACACCGAGGCTGGCGGGTTTGAACCCGGCCCAGGCCTGCTAAACAACAATGACAACTGCAACAAAAAAATAGCCAGGCTTTGTGGCAGGCGCCTGTAGTCCCAACTACTTGGGAGGCTGAGGCAAGAGAATTCCTTAAGCCTAAGAGTTTGAGGTTGCTGTGAGCTGTGATGCCACAACACTCTACCAAGGACAACATAATGAGACTCTGTCTCTAAAAAAAAAAAGCTTGGTGTGACTATGGGACACTTACATCCTGATTGCTCATGTCCCAATATGGCCGTTCCCCAAACGACATCACCTCCCACATCACAATCCCATAACTCCAAGCATCACTGGCAGATGTGAACTTCCGGAAGGCAATGGCCTCGGGGGCTGTCCACCGAATAGGAATTTTTCCTCCCTGTAGAAGAGGGAGGAAAAGGACTCACTGGACCCAGGCACACTGACCCTCTGCCCTTTGCTTTCCCTCCCTAGCTCAGGCCCAAGCCCCCAACTCTTCAACTCTGTTCTTTCCCTAGACACCTGGAAGTTGGATTCCCTAAGCTGATGCTCCCTCTGTAGTCTGCTCTTGTACCCTCTCCCTGGACTACAGTCATCAACCTCTCAGCCTCCCACCTTTCCATCCTCCCTCCCCCCAGCCCAAATAAATTGGCGTGTCAGTCCAAGCTCATACCCCTAGTCTTCAGCCTTACCAGAGAGCTCGTGTAGGTGGGATCTGAGGAGTTCTCCTCCAGGAACCGGGAGAGGCCAAAGTCAGACACTTTGCAGACAAGGTTGCTATTGACTAGGATGTTTCGGGCAGCCAGGTCTCGGTGGACATAGCTCATCTCAGCAAGGTACCGCATGCCTGAGGCAATGCCCCGCAACATGCCCACCAGCTGGATGACTGTGAACTGTCCATCATTCAGCTGCAGAGCAGACAAAGGAGAGAGGGGCTTGGTTAGAGTAATCCACCCATTGTGTGTCTGTCACTTCCAGACCCATCTCACAACTTACCTGCAGAGCAGGCCCACAGGTTCCCTTTGTACTCCCTTTCTTTCTCACTCTGTACTCTATCAGCTCTTACTATGGTATCGTAACACAATGCTTATAACAGTCCAATGATACACATTCAGTCTCTCTCAATTGGGGATGATTTAAAAATGTATCCTTCCATTTAAACTAGTACAGTGCTGTACACTCAGGTAATACTCAGCAAAAGCTTTTTTTTTTTTTTTCCAATTTTTGGCCGGGGCCAGGTTTGAAACTGCCACCTCCAGTATATGGGGCAGGTGCCCTTCTCCTTTGAGCCACAGGTGCCGCCCTCAGCAAAGCTTTTAAGCTAACATGCTCTTATATGTGACAGCCACAGAATTCTGCTAGGAGAGTGCTTGAGCTCCCTGTACAGGGAGAGATGACTTTGTGCTGATCCAGCTCCAATCTCAGTGCAGCCTTCTTGGACCAGCTGTGTGTCGTTTTGTACAAGAACAGGGAGGAACTGGAGTATGACCAGTGACTAGCACCAAAGCCAAGGTCTAAAGCCCAGCCTTGACCTTTATAGAGTTTGTTCTCACCAGGTAAAGCAACCAGTCACAGGTAGTTAACTAATCCCATCTTCTGGGTACAGCAAGGATGCTGGAGACCTTCTGCAGCCTTAAAGGGCCAGGGGCATACAGTCCAGAAACTGAATCCCGAATGCATTGTCCAAACCTACACCTTCCCTAGACTCCCCTCCCAGTTCATGAAAACACCACCTGCCAAATGGTCAGGGTGTAGACTTCAGAGTCTCCTGGTTTCTTTCTCCTCCTTCTCACCTGCCACTTACAATCCATCAGCAAGTCCTCCTGGTCCTGCTAACCCCAACCCCACTGCCTGAATGAATGATAGCAACAGCCTCACCACTGGCTCCCAGCTTTTCCTCTTGCTCCCTAGCACCCACCCAAAGGAATTCCCTTAAACCATCTCATCCTCCTGCTAAAATCCCTCCAAAGGCTTCCCCTTGGACCACCCACCTCAGGATCCACCACTGCTCCTCTGCTTACCAGGTTCAACCACACTGGCACTTCTGTTTCTTAAACATGCTAAGTTCCTACCAACTCTGGGTCTCTATCCTCTGCCCCAAACACACTTTCCCCCATCTTTTCATGACTGGCTCTTTCTCATCTACCCAGATGTCATCTCTTCTTCCACCTATACTTTCCCCTCCCTATAACTAGACCTTTGTATGATACCAATATGACCTTGTGTCCACAAGGGGGAGGTCAGGATGTCCTCATGCTACCTCAGGGTCTGGGTCAGCACCACTCCTGGTGTGAACCAGATAGGTGTCTGCTGATGGCATCCACTGAACTACATAGCACTCCTCATTACAATCTACCTATGAACATTGAATTTTGAACTTATCAAAACCGCAGATAGAGATTCCCTCACAGGAAATACAGAGAAATAAGCTAAGTGGCCCCACAGGTAAACATCCTGTAAATCTAGAAGGTAGGACATGCAAGGGGACAAGGATCCAGCCCTTCAGCTTGTCAAGTGTCATGACAAGAAACTGTCCAGGATTTAGAGAGGCTCAAAAAAATAATAACCAAGTGCAAGCAATGCCTGGTTCTGAACTGGATCCTGGTGTGGATAAACCAATAGTAAAGGACATTTTGGGAACTGGAGAAATGTGACTATCAACTGTGTATTAAGTGATACTAAGGAATCATAATAATTCTGTTAAATGTGATG
>NW_003852537.1:193422-196057 GCF_000181295.1 Otolemur garnettii | reverse complement strand
CTAGGAGTTGGAGGTTGCTGTGAGCTGTGATGCCATGGCACTCTACCCAGGGGGATAGCTTGAGGCTCTGTCTTAAAAAAATAAATAAATAAATAAATAAATATAGAAAAACTAGCCGGGTGTTATGGTGGGTGCCTGTAGTCCCAGTTATTCAAGAGGCTGAGGCAGGAGGATTGCTCAAATGCAGGAGTTGGAGGTTGCTGTGAGCTATGATGCCATGACACTCTACCCAAGGTGACAGAGTAAGACTCTGTCTCAAAAATAATAATAAATAAATAAAAATAAAAAAATTAGCTGGGCGGCTCATACCTATAGTCTCTGCTACTCAAGAGGCTGAAGTGGAAGGATCACTTGAGCCCAGGAGTTCAATGCTGCACTGAGTTATAATCTTGCCATTACCCTCCAGTCTAGGTGATAGAGCAAGACCCTATCTCTAAAATACCACTACCACCACCACTACTACCACCAATTACTACTACTACAATTAATAATAATAATAAATATCAGTACAATCTGTTACAGTGACAAAAAGGAAATAAGCTCTTCCTACTTCAGCTCCAGCTAGTTTTTCATAATCCTGTTTCATTTTTTCCACCTCTGAAATGATTTGTTTACTTTAATTTTTTTTATTTTTTATTTTTTGAGACAGAGTCTCAGGCTGCTGCCCTGGGTAGAGTGCTATGGTGTCACAACTCACAGCAACCTTCAACTCTTGGGCTTAAGCGATTCTCTTGCCTCAGCCTCCTAAGTAGCTATAACTACAGGTGCCCGCCACAATGCCTGGCTGTTTTTTTTGGTTGTAGTTGTCATTGTTGTTTGGCAGGCCCAGGCTGGATTTGAACCTGCCAGTTCCAGTGTATGTGGCTGGTGCCCTAGCTGCTGAGCTCCAGGTGCCAAGCCTGATTTGTTTACTTTTTTAAAAAACCTGTTTGTTTACCTATTGTTCACAGGTGTCTGCTCCCCAGGAGGAGAAATCCCATTTGCTGTGTACCCAGCTTTATTTTAGGGGCCTAGCATAGTAGCTGTTATGTAGAAGGCACTCAGTAAGTATTTGTCCAAAGAAGGAATGAGGATGCCTTAGCTGTCTGGGTCAGTAAGTGAGACCAAAGCTTTCTGGCTTCCCTGTCCCTAGGCAGGAGTGCACGATGGATGAAGGAGAGGGGCCAACAGCTCACCCGTAGAAAGGAGTCCAGAGCGCCGTTCTCCATGAACTCTGTGAGGATCATGACTGGCACACTGTTGGTGACCACGCCCTCGAGGCGAATGATGTTGGGGTGCTCAAACTGGCCCATGATGGAGGCTTCACTCAGGAACTCTCGCCGCTGCCGCTCTGTATAGCCCCCCTTCAAGGTCTTGATGGCCACGCAGCTCTCCTTCTTCCCGGGGGCCTTGAGTCGACCCCGGCACACCTCACCAAATTCACCTGCAGCACAGATGCTTAGGGTCAGCACCCCTCACACCCTGGTGTGGCCCTGCCTGACCCCTACACCATTTCGGGGTACCAAGCAGTTTCTCTCACCTGCACCAATCACTTCTTCAATCTTGACATAGGAGACATCAATCTCTTTGGCAAATTCCCTCACAGCCTCATTAGGGTCTTCATAAGTGAAGGGGTCAATGTAGACCTTAGTACCTGGGGAATCAGGTAGGACTCCATTAGCCAAGAAGCAACTTCCATGGGATTTGGGATGATCCAGCTCTTGCCCCCGAGAGTAACTCACCATGCCCGATGAGATACTGTCCATGTTTATCTGAGTATTCTGCTTCTCTCCCATTGCTCTGCTTCCTATAGCCAGGGAGAAAGAAGTAAAAGGTAAACTGAATCATACATCTCTTATGTTTCCCCTAGAGGGGCACAGGGAAGGGAGGAACAGGGATCAGAAAAGATCCCAAGTGAACACAGGCTGGTGGGGTACCTTATCCCAGACCACATGGGCAGGTGGCCTTCTCCTCAGGGCTTCCATGGGCCTCCAGGTGCTCGGAGTCCTTACCTGAGGCAGAGAACTGCGATGACAATGACCACCAAGACCAGCACCACACCCACGACCGCTGTGCCTGCAATCAGGGCCAGCTGCTCCCGCCAGCTGTCATTTTCTAAGGGAGAAAAAGACTGCTGACCTGGGGAACCTGACGGTCTCTGCAGGCCCCAGCCCTGGCCTTGAGCAAAGAGTTGTGGTGTCCTGAGACTAGGCCCTTAGCACTTCTGGCACCCTACTCCTTTGAGCCAGCAGGAGGGAGAGGACAAAAGTGAGTTGGGGGGTGGAACAAGGGGAATGAACTGTTCTCCATAGGTCTGTCAGCTCCTCTGAAATCCCTCAGGGCAAGGGGAGATGTCTCCCAACCTTGTTATTGCCAGAGCAATTTGGATTATGTTCTATTATAAATACTGGTGTCCACAAAAGTCCTCATTTGAATGAAAATCTCTTCTAAAGGTGACACATTAAAAAGATCTATAGTCAAACAGTGGAAACAACCCAAATGTCCATCGACAGATGAATGATTAAACAAAAAGTGCCATATCCATACAATGGATTATTATTCTACCATTAAAAGAAATAAAGCATTGTTAACATGCTACAACATGGATGAAACTCGAAAACATTATGCTCATGAAAGAAGCAACCAGTCACAAAAG
>NW_003852537.1:177243-192046 GCF_000181295.1 Otolemur garnettii | reverse complement strand
AAAAAAAAAGAAAAGAAAACATGATACCTCATATAATCCTCAAAGCCCTATAAGGCATCTAGACATTCCCATTGTATTGGATGCAGAATCCAGCATTAAAAGGTCAGGCTACAGCAGCACCTGTGGCTCAGTGAGTAAGGCGTTGGCCCCATATACTGAGGGTGGTGAGTTCAAACCCAACCTTGGCCAAACTGCAACAACAAAAATAGCTGGGCATTGTGGTAGGTGCCTGTACTCCCAGCTACCTGGGAGGCTGAGGCAGGAGAATCACCTAAGCCCAGGAGTTGGAGGTTGCTCTGAGCTGTGACGCCACAGCATTCTACAGAGGGCAATAAAGTGAGACTCTGTCTCTAAAAAAAAAAACATAAAATAAAAAATAAAACGCCAGGCTGTTAAGGTCAAGCAACTGGTCAGCTGCAAAGCCAGATTTCACCCCCAGCCGTGGGCTTTTTCTTTTCTTTTTTTTTGAGACAGAGTGTCACTTTCTTGCCCCCAGTACAGTGCAGTGGCATCATAGCTCATGGCAACTTCAAACTCTTGGGCTCAAGTGATCCCTTTGCTTCAACCTACCAAGTAGCTGGGACTATAGGTGCTCACTATAATGCCTGGCTATGTTTTAAGAGAAAAGGTCTCACATTTGCTCAGGCTAGTCTTGAACTCATGATCTCAAGCAATCTACCTGCCTCAGCCTTCCAGAGTGCTAGGATTACAGACGTGAGCCACCTCGCCGGGCCAGCTATGGGTTTTGGTTTCTACATCCTGCACTCTTCCTCACTAGGCTGTGCCTTGTAGTGGAAAGAAAGAGGACCTTGAGGGTGAGAGTGTGACTTTGGGGGCCCCCTGCCTATGCCTTGTCCCCTAGACTTACCATCCAGCTGCGTCTGGCTGTGGTGCTCCTGGCCAAAGGGCCCGTAGCCAGCCTCAGAGCGTGCCCGCACTTGGACCAGGTAGCTGGCTCCTCGCTTCAGACCCCGAAGCTCCGCCCGGTTTTCTGATGTCTTCAGAAACCGCACACTGCTGGGGCCCTCGGTGCCCTGTCCAGGAGGAGGGGGCTGCCTGTCACCTGGGCCTCCAGTATCTGCTGCTCCTCCAGCTTCCTCCACCCCTGTGCCCCCATCACTCAGTTTTGTTGTGTGGCAGTGACAAGTGAGGCCTTTGGGCTCACCTCTGCATGCACTGGGGGGCCTGCTTTGCATTCATCTTATCATCTACTCCTTGCAGCAGTTTTGTGCTGAGACTGTTCTCACAGCTATTCTATAGCTCAGGAGACTGAAGCTCAGGGCAGCCAAGGTCACATTGCTAATATGTGGCAGAGCTGGAATTCACATGCAGCCAGGTGCCTGCAGTTCAGGTCTTCCAGCCCCACCCCCAGTCCAGAGCCTGCTCTTACCTTCTCATGGTACTTGACCTCATAGTCCAGCACAGTGCCACTGGGTGCCCGGGGAACAGCCCAGGCCAGGCTCAAGCTGCTGGGTGATGACCGTGTCACCCGGATGTCAGACACTGCAGGGGGCACTGGAGACAGAGACACATAGATCCTTTTGCATGACAGGTCTTTCTCTTTCCAACTCTTCCTCTGTCAGCTACATGTGTCTTCCCTGGTATTTTGGAAACTCTTGATCCTCCCCACCTGGCCCTGTCCAGGCCTGCTTCTGCATCACTGTCACTTTTTCTGCCTCCTGCTCCACAAGCCTTGATCCTCCATGTTTCCTGGGAATCCCACTCCTCAGCCCCATCCCTCCTGGTCAGGCCCCCAGCCCAACCACATTACTTGCTGGCCCCCAGTCTCACCCTCTCTGTCGGTAGTGACATTGACAGCCTCAAACGGGACAGGCCCCGTGGCTAATGAGGACACCCCATTCAAGGCAGTGACCTCAAAGGTATAGGTGAAGTCAGGACGCAGCCCTCGAACTGCCACCCAGGGCTCCACCAGGTCTCGGGGGCCAGGGTCAAAGGTCAGGTCTCCACCGCAGGCTGTGCAGGCGCCCCCGGGGCGGCACTCTCGGCATCGGAGTGCGTAAGTGAGGTCATCTCGGCCGCCAGACTCAAGGGGGGCACTCCACTCCAGGTGCAGGGAAGAGCCATTCAGGCGGGAAACCACGCTTCGTGGAGCAGAGGGAGGGGCTGTGGGAGACCCAGGAGTCAGGCAGAGGCTGATCTGAGCTTCGGGGTAGGGAGGGGGCAGCAAAGGAATAGCAAGCCATGCCAACCTCCTGCCTTGGAGGGGGCTTGTTTCACCTACTCCTCCAGGCTGGGGACTAGCGTGCCAGGGTCAACAACAAGAATGGGATAACAGTGGCTGTGGTAGGGTCTACCTCAGGGGTCTGCATTCCCTCCCTGATGAACTGCACTTGGCTGCCAGTCACTTACTGGTGCAAGGTGCACCCCGGGGGTCCATGGGGGCCCGGAAGTACCCAATGCGGCATTGGCAGACAGGTGATCCAATGGTGTTAGAATGGCTATTGGCTGGGCAGGGCTGGCAGGACCCCTCTCCTGACAGAGGCTTGAAAGTGCTCTGGGCACAAGCTAAGAGAGAGAGAGAGATTTTTCATCAAAAGAATATATCAAAATATCCAGCTGCTTTTAAGGTTGCCCAAAGTGCTAGGGAAGGAGAATGGAAGAAGGATGTCAGAACCCTCACCACTAAGGAGAGAAAGGAGACTGTCCCTCCAGAGCAGGGGGCCTAACCTTTTTTGACCCTAACTTTGGCAGTCTGGTGAAACCTACAGATCCCTGCACACCACAAAATTGGATTGTAAAGGAAACAAAGTAAGTTGAAATGATCAAAACATTAAGAAAACAAGTTCATGATATAGCAATATCAAGACATAGGAGCAAGTCTTGTAATCTCTGTAATGCTGAAGCCATGATAAGCAAAAACAATATTTCAAGATTCTTACAGCACCTGGAATGGGCTGTAGACACCCATGATTTGGTGAGTGCCCAGCTCTCAGGTCCTGCCGTGACCCCTGAGGGGTTGCTGACATTCCATGTGGTAGAATTTCAGATGGAGAGTTGTGAAAATAAAGTCATATTTTCCTCCACCAAAGCTCAAGGATTCCCTACACTCCATCTATAAAACCCAGGTTGAGAAACCCTGCTCTAGAGAAAAGCAAAGTGAGAATTCATTATCAGTAAATTAGAGGCCATATTGAACAAGAACAGAGATCATGATGGCTATATCCTGAGCTCAACAAGGACCCTTCCCCAGGATAGTCCTGTATCTCAGGCCAGCCTTCCATACCCTGGAAGAAGAGGAGCATTAGAGAGAAGCCTGGAGCAAGAGTGCCCAGGAGAGTAAAGCACGTTCAAAACAAAAACTTAAGAAGTGGGTCTGGCTCGGCGCCTATAGCTCAACCTGCTAAGGTGCCAGCCACGTACACCTAAGGTGGCGGGTTCGAATCCCCAGCCCGGACCCGCCAAACAACAATGATGGCTGCAACCAAAAAATAGCGGCCAGGCGTAGTGGTGGGCGCCTGTGGTCCCAGCTACTTGGGAGGCGGAGGCAGGAGACTCGCTTGAGCCCAGGAGTTGGAGGTTGCTGTGAGCTGTAATGCCACGACACTCTACCCAGGGGGACAGCTTGAGGCTCTGTCTCAAAAAAAAAGAAGTGGGTCTAAGGCTTGGCGCTGTAACACAGTGGTTACAGCGCCGGCCACGTGAGCTGAGGCTGGCAGGTTTGAACCCAGCTCGGGCCAGCTAAACAACAGTGACAACTGCAACAAAAAAATAGCCGGACGTTGTGGTGGGCACCTGTAGTCCCAGCTACTTAGGAGGCTGAGGCAAGAGAATTGCTTAAGCCCAAGAGTTTGAGGTTGCTATGAGCTGTGATGCCACGGCACTCTATCAAGGGCAACACAGTGAGACTTTGTCTCAGGACAAAAAAAAAAACAAAACAGAAGTGGGTCTAAGAGTGGGGAGTGGAATCCCCCCCCCCCCACTGCCCCAGACAGGTGGGTTTTGTGGGGGAAGCCCTTACCTCGGCACTTGGTGTTCCCCTCGGCAGCCTCAAACCCTGGAGCACAGCTGCAACCTGTGACTGGCTGCTCAGCCCACTGGCCGTCCTCCCTACAGTATAGGCTGGTGCCAGGGCCAGGGCTAGGGATGGCATCAGCCACACAGCTCCCTGCCACAGGCACCACCAGCTCCCGAGGCACGGTCTCCGGGAAGCGGGTTAGGTTCACAGTCAGCTGGGGGCATTTCTTGTAGAAGAGGTGAAGGGACAGCAAGGCCATGCAGGCACCCTGGTCCTGGAAGGCCAGGTAGAAGCCAGCTTTGCTGAGTGGTCCCAGACGAAGTGTCTTAACGTTCACCTTCCCTGTGGCCTCAGCCCCAGGGCGCTTCCGGGTCAAATGCTCAGCAGCCACTGTGTCCACCTGTGCATGGGGGTGGGTGGGGAGGAGATGTACTGCTGCTGTCCCCACTCCCCCTAAGGACCCAGGGACTATCTGCTTTCCAGCTCACCCTTCCTGACTGACTGGGTTCGTATTCTAGAACCTTCTCTCCACCTTCCACAGTTCACACTTTCCTGGAGGCCCTAACATCACCCATTCAGCCTTGCTAGCTAGCACCATGTGTCCAGTCTCTGTCTGGCACCCCTTCTCCATTATATAAATATTAACCAACACCTATACCACACCAGGCCCTAATCCCAGAGCCAAGGAGACAGAAACAAATGACTCCCATAAAAGTATATTATTAAGCATAACAGGGGCTGGGACAGGCATGTGGACAATGTGAGATTCTATGACAGACAGAATCAGCTAAGGCAGCACAGGCAAGACCCTGGGTTGGAACTTGGAAGACAGGTAGGGGTTGGGAGAGGGGCTGAGGCATCAGCTGACACACAGCCTGGGACTGTGAAGGGGCCAGGTGTAGTTAGAGAACAGGAGAGGCACAGTGTGGCTGAGGTGTCTGCAGAGGCAGCCTGAGGCCTGGGTCTCTTTGGGGTACTCTACTCTACTGCTCTACCTTGGAGACTACCTTCTTCCATCCCCAGACTTAAGTCCCCTGCATCCCTTCCAAAGGCCTGCTCATTGGGCCCCCACTGTGGCTATGGCCAATCCCAGATGTCTGGGTACCTTGATATAGGGGTTCTCCATCCAGGCTGGTGTGAGGGCTGTGGCTGTGTCGGCATCACTCTCATAATAGAAGACGGTGAAGGTCTCCTTGCAGGAGCGTCCAGCCCGTGGCAAGGACAGGCACTCAAGCATGGTGAAGCGCAGAGTGGCATACACGTGGACGGCTCCACGCCGAGGGACCCAGCCAGTCCGCAGCCAGTGGGCCAGGCCTGGAGCTCGTTGCACGTCACACACCTCATAGGTGCGCACACTGTGCTGCTCCTCATCCAGGCCACTCAGCTCTTCCCACTGCAGGGAGAGGGAGCTCAGCCTGGGGCTGCAAGGGAGGGTCCACCTGAGGTGTTTCCCATGGAGTTAGGAGGAACTAAGGGAAACGCTGCTGGCCTGACCCTAAGAGCAAGGGCTTAGAGGAACACCTGCTTGGGCTGCTGCCATCTGGAGGGGCACAGGAAACAGGCAGAGCCAATACCCCTCCCCCTTCCTCCCTCAGTTTCCCTCCAGAGCTCCAGCTCCTGGGCACAGTTCTTACCTGCCCCTCCACCTGGGGGAATGTCACCCACTTCAGATCAGCAGTTTCCAGTTTTGTGTTCAGTAGGGTCTCTGAGAGAGACAGAGACAAAGTCAACACTTGGCACAAGGAGGGGTCCAAAGGACCAGATCCCGGGGAACTGAGACACGTGGATCCTCTTAGCTCCAAGTTAGAGTGAAGAGGCAAGCCTTGACTTTTGCAGCCCCCTTTGACTTGCCACCTCTTTTTCTGAATGCCAACACCTACCCCAACAGCTGGAAGGCCCCTGCCACCCCTTAGGATGCCCCCAGATCTAGGCCTCCCTGAAGGGAGGGAAGGGTTAGAAAGGGTTAAAATAAGAGCCCTGGTTTAGTCCTGACCAGCATGCAGCACGTGGGCAAAGGGCTGCTGGCAGGAGACACACCTCTAGGGCCTGTCTCAGACTCCACATTCACTCCCTTGTCTACCCCCAACTCCACTCCAGGACAAGTCCCCACCCCTTCTTCAGACTGAACCCCTAATCCTCCTTCCTCTAAGATGGTGCTCTGCAACTGAGGCCCAGCCTGTCCCCTCCCCTGAATCAGTCCCAGCCAGTCTTCAAGGAAGTGCTGGAGGCCAGGACGCTTGGGTTCCCCCGTGGGCCCTGCAGAGGCCTCACATCTGGATTTGGTTACAGGAAGGCAAGGGAGGGAGATGGCGGTGGTGGTGATGAACACACCTGGCTTGGCTCTGTATCATGGGGGAAGGGACAGGCACTGAGGAAAGGGGGGGAATTAGGAAAAACCACACAGCCTCTGGTAGGGGAGGGTGGTGAGAAGGTGGAGGGATCCCCTGGAAGGTGGCAGGCAGAAGGCCTGCCTGGGAAGAGCAGAGATGGAGCTCCCAGGGAGCCATCAGCACACCTGGGACCAGATACCCCCTACCCCATGGGGGCTGTGGGAGAGAGGGAAAGGGTGGATGGGTGGTGGAACTTCTCCCAAGGACCAAGTGATGTCCAGGGGGCAGGGAGCAGGTGGGAACAGGGCAGCCTGAGGTGAAGCCCTGGGCTCCCATGGGTGGCAAGAGACAACCCAGCACTGGGGACAGGATGCCCGGGTTCTGAGGAGGGGGGGAAAGAGGTTGCAGTCTCCACCCTCCATTGTTCCAGCCAGGATAGTGTTTTCCTGTCTCCAATTTACACACTGTCTCTGCCTCAGGGCTGTCCTCAGCTGAGCACTGGCTCACTTTCTCTCACCCTATCTGGGGATCCTGCCTCCAGCTTGCTTTGATCTGTCAGTTCACTGTATCTCTCACCTCTCTCCCCCACTCTGTCCACCACCGTTTCTCCTTCTGCCTCTATCTTTTCTTCCTTTTCGGTCTGCCACCTTTCACCTTCTCTGGGGCTTTGGATAAATTACTTAATGTTTCTAATCCTCCATCTCTTCGTCTGTACAATGGGGCAGTAACACCTCCCACCCACCCCCAGCATTGTTGGAGGGTTGAAAATAGCATTTGTGAAGAACTCTTAGCATAGGCCTGGTGCTTGGAAGTCTCTCTCAGGCATGGGACACTGAATAACCATTTCTTCTTTTTGTCCATCCTTCTCTCTCATCACACTTCGTTCTGGGGTTTTCTGCCCGTTTCTCTTCCTCTTCCCCTGAACCATGGTCCTTTCTCCCTTCTCCTTTCTCTGAGCCAGGCAAGGCACCCCCCCCCCCTACACCTCGCCTTTGATCCCTAGCCCAGAGCAGACCTGCTCTGCCAGGAGAGAGGGGTTTCCCAACTAACCCACTTTGATTCTTCCCCTTAGGAGCCCCCCAATGGCCCACTCCCCAGAGACCCCTTTGATAATAGGTAGTGAAGGGGGGTCAGCTCTTTGAAAGGAGATTAGAGACATGGGACGATGTTTATAGGACTCTTGGCTTCCCCTTTTAGAGATAGAGGAGGAAGAAGACTCATGGATGAAGAAACACTGGGAAAGGAATATAGAAAAATAGACCATTTGGAGAGACGAGGAGGTGGCAGTTGGTCTGAGTTAGGGCGACCGGGCTGTGTAGGTCAGTTTCTGCTGGCTGCACAGACTGAAGTCCTACTCAGGCAGGGTCAGGGTCTAGACGGCATTTAGAGGGGTGGGGCGGAGCCTGAGGGGACTAGGGAAAGGGACGGCTGCAGCAAGGGCAGTGGCTTGGAGAGTGACCCGGGGGTTTGGAGTGTGAATGTAGAAGGCCATACCGACGAGGAATGTGACTGCCAGACTGAGGTGTGGGTACTAAGGAATTGCCGGCGGGGGTCGTTTTATGGCCTAGCCTGAAGTTCTGCCTAGTCTGCTATCGTAGTCGTCCCTCCAGAAAACGTTCCCTCATCTCCGGGGAGAGGTGGATAAATGGACAGAAACTCTGCGGATAGTTTTGAAGATCGGGGTAGGGAGGGAAGGAAAGGCTGCCAAGGGCGCCTGGAGTCAGCAATAAGTCTGGGGAGCGGGGTTAAGAGGAGCGTCCCGGCTTGCCGCTCGATTCGGTCTTTTCCCAAACAAAAGAAAACTCCACTCCCCGCAGGGCCGCCTCCTCCCCGCCCCCCTTCGGTTCTAGCTCTGTGGGTCCCAAGTGTCTGGGGTTGGGGTGCAGGGGTAGGGGTGGAAAGAGGTCGGGCCCTCTACTACGAGGCCCGACTTTAGGGGCCCCAAGAATGACGGGGTGCCCCCAAGGATACTCACCTTCTAAAGCAGCGGCGAGAGAAGCCCAGCAGAGCAGCGCCCGGAGCTCCATGGCGCCGCCTCACTTGGTAGGACCCGATCCGAGTTTGGGGGGCCCTAGCCCCCCCACGTCTGACCCCCACCCGGGAGGGTAGACGCCGACTCCCTGCGCGGGACTCTCCGTCGGTGCCCTCAGCGCTGGCCCATGCGGGCGCGCCGGGCACCGGGCGGCGCCACCCAGGTGTGGCCCAGAGTCTCTGCCGCGCGTGCAGGCGGCCGGGCGAGCGGGCGCAGAGCGAGACGTGGCTGGAGTCGGGGTCCCTCTGGGGCCTCGGGGTATCGCCCCGGCTAGCGGAGGGTGAGCCGGCAGCTCGCGGTCTCCCGGCCCCAGGAGTGAGGCTGTTCGCGCTGCCGGGCCGAATGCGTTCCGCGCGGGCGGGGACGGTGGGAGCCCGAGCGGGGGCAGAGCGGGAGGGAGGGAGACTGCGGCACCGGGCCGGGCGGGCAGAGTTGGGGCTGGGCCGCGCTGGGACAGGGCCGGGCGGTGCCTGGCCCGGGAGGGAGGGGCGCGCGGGGGGCGGGGCAGCTCCCCCTAGCCTGGGCTCGGCGCGGGGGGCCCGGGCACTCTGATTGGAGCGCGCGCTGCTGAATAATTCATGAAGAAGCCGAGAGGGGCGCCCAGCAGAGCAGGTCGGGAAGTTGGGAGAAAGTTTGGCGAAGGGGGAGGGGCAGCGGACGAGGATCCCGGGGACCGCCCAGACGAGTACAGTGGCTGTGCGCCCAGCCCGGGCCCGAGCGTGTTGGGGCTGGGATCCCAGGACCCCGGGACCCCCGGGACAGGCCGGAACCCAGCAGGTAGGAGAAAGCTGAGAAACACACCGAGGAAACCGGCATGCGCGTAATGTGCGACACACACACACACACACACAGCCCTCTCTGACCTCGCTGAGGACCTGAGATTCCACTCGTGGATGCGCCCACCTCCACCCTAGTAGGCGCTGGGGACTGCGTTTGGGGAGAAAGAGGTAGAAGCTTTTGAGGATGGAGAGTCGCCCAGAGGACCCCAAGGCAGCAGTACCAGCTTAGGTAACCGTGGAACGAACGTTCACACAATCATCGGGGACCTAATGTGCGCGCAGCCAGGCGCAGAAAAATGTGCGGAGGAGGCGCGCACAGGGTTTCGCTGGGGAGGAGTATAGAAAAATCCACGAGGCGAGGGTAAATAAAAGGTAGGTGTGTCCGAAAGCGTGAGGGGGTCGGATAGATTTGCAAATCACCCTCCTCACTCTCACTCTCGCGTTTTGGGGGGGCTCCCCCGCTGCCCGCAGCCATGACCCAGGAGGCTGGGGCTGGGGTTGCTGCTGCTGTCTTTCCTGAGGCTGTTTCCTGTCTGGCTCCTGGGGCCCTCGGGATGGCTGGGAGGGGCCCTTCCTCTCATTGCCAACTCCCCCCCCCAATCCATCACTTAGTAGGGAGGGTCCAGGAAGGCCCTGCTCCTTCCACTAGCCCCCCTTCTACTTCTGGGCACCTATAGTATGGATCACGGGGTGGATGAAAGGGTGTGTGTATGCTGCAGGAGCCAGCCCTGCAAGAGCTGGAAGGAACGGACTTAGAGTGTAATTAAGAGCGACAGAGTCTGGAGGAACTGAGTGGCCAAAAGACTGGGAAGGAGGAATCCAAGTTGCTTGGGGGACTGCAGAGCAAGCTAACCCCCTAGAAAGGACAGCCAGGCCTGGGATGACCTCTTGTCCCAATATACTTATCTTCCTCCACAAGAGGTACTCCCCACATCCCTGCCCTTCCTCGTTCCCCTGCCTGGGTCCTGCTCCGGGGTGCAGGGGTCACTGAGGGCAGGAAACAGCCGGCTTCACTGGAGCCAGGCAGACCAGGCTGGAGCTGGGAATCCCCTCCTCCCTTCCCCATCCAGGCGGGCCTTCCCTTCTCTTAAGCAGCTTCTCACTTTGGGTTATACGCACACACCTAACCCTCCTTTTGTTGCTCTCCCTCTGTACCTGAGCCCTCAATCCTCTAGAAGTTGTGACTTCTGTCTCCTCCTGGGCTCTGCCTTTGACACCCCTGTCCCCAGATGTTTGATAACTTGAGTTTTCCCATTTAGTGAGAGGTGCAGTTCATCATGGGGGTTGGGCAGACAGGAGTCACGTGCTTGAATGAGGGAGAGACAGCAAAGCACAGAGAAATGAAGCTGGATGGAGTGAGGGGGCTGATGAGACAGAAGAGTGGAGGGTGAAACAATCCCTTAGATTGGAGCCCCTTGTTATTGACTCCTAGAGACCAAGACCCCTCGGCTAGAGAGAAGAAAGGGCCCTAGGTTAGGAAACAGCCATCTTATCCCATGTTAGGTCATTAGCCTCCACTCCCCAGACTATAACCCAATTCCTAGTATCTAGTGTATACCACTCAAAGAACCAAAGAATGAATAATGAAACCTTTATTGAGCATCTACTAACGTGCCAAGTGATCACTGTGTTAGTGTTAAGATGTGTAAACTATGGCTACTGTCCTCAAAGAGAATCTGGTAAAAATTAGGGCTGGTGGCTGGGATCAGTGGCTCACACCTATAATCCTAGCATTCTGGGAGGCCGAGGCAGGTGGATTGCCTGAGCTTAGGAGTTCAAGACCATCCTGAGCAAAAGCGAGATCTCATCTCCACAAATAGCTGGGTATTGTGGCAGGCACCTATACTTGGGAGGCTGAGGCAGGAGAATCACTTGAGCCCAAGAGTTTGAGATTGCTGTGAACTATGACACCACAGCACAGTACCAAGGGTGACAGAGTGAGACTCTGTCTCAAAAAAAAAAAAAAGAAAAAAGAAAAGAAAAGAAAAGAAAGAAAATTAGGGCCAGGCATAGTAGTGGCATATGCCTGTAATTCTAGCACTCTGGGAGGCTGAGGCAAGAGGATCACTGGAACTCAGGAGTTCAAGACCAGCCTGAGCAACACAGTGAGCGCCCCATCTCTACTAAAAACAGAAAATTTAGGCTGGGTACATTGTATCCCACCTGTAATCCTAGCACTCTGGGAAACTAAGGCAGGCGGATTGCTTAAATTTAGGAATTGGAGACCAGCCTGGGCAAAAGTGAGACCTAATCTCTACTAAAAATAGAAAAAAAAAAGTTAACTGAGTATTGTGGTGGGTGCCTATAGTCCCAGCTACGTGGGAAGCTGAAGCAGGAGAATTGCTTGAACCCAGGAGTTTGAGGTTACTGTGAGCTAGGCTGATGCCATGGCGCTCTAGCCTGGGTGACAGATTGAAACTGTCCCCAAAAAAGAAAAAAAAAAGCCAGGCACAGTGGCTCACACCTGTAATCCTAGTACTCTGGGATGCCGAGGCGGGTGGATTGCTTGAGCTCAGGAGTTCAAGACCAGATTGAGCAAAAGTGAGACCCCCATCTCTACTAAAAGTAGAAAAACTGAGGCAAGAGGATCACTTGAGCCCAAGAGTTAGAGGTTGCTGTGAGCTGTGACATCACAGCGGTCTACCAAGGGTCACAAAGTTAGACTCTGTTTCTTACACACACACACAAATAAAATCTGGTGAAAATAATTTTATACAACATCTCATGTATTATATATAATCTGGTGAAAATCTTGTGATTTCCCCTTTTTAATGGAGATGGCATCTGAGATTTTTCACTCCACTTCTCAGGAATCACCGTTGCTCTATCCTACATATGTGAGATATTTTCTCTACGGCTAAACCACCCAGATCCTCTTTCCAGGCAAGTTAATCCAGTATCCACTGAATTGCATGACACAAGTAAGCAGTGTCCCTACCTGAATCTATGCTTATTCTGCAGACCCAAGCAAATCTCAAGGCCTTCCTTTCATTATTAGAGCACTTCACTGCCCCTTACCATGTTAGGCTGTCATCCTCATTCCCTGCCCAGAGCAATACACTGCTGTCACATACTGCCTAGACAGATCTTGTGGGGAGCATCCCTGAACAGGTGGCTGAATTTCTTTTTGTTCTTCACATAGTCTTTTGCATGGTTTTAGAGTTAGGACTTTTCCGCTGTGTCATAAATAATAAACAACAAATCATCCCTTTTCTTTGTAAATTGTTGACTTTGTTACCTCTCTTCCCATATCCCACTTTCCCCCTTTCTGGGCCACCTAACCATGTCAGGTCCAAAGTTCAGGTTTACCTCAAAGTTCATGAAGTTTAAGCTTCAGCACCTCTCACTGGCCTGGCTTCTTTCACCATCCTGGTTAATGAATGCCATAAATTTAAACAGTTTTTAAGGTGAGTCACAGCATGAGAACACTTGAAATGGTCTGAAACCTTATAGGTCTATTATAAAAGGAGTTTGATAGGGGGGTTGACATTCCCAATAATCAGTTGTAAAGCGCAAAGAATTTTTTATCAACGCTCGATAATGAAAAAAACAAATTTGATTGGTTATACTAAAGACTGAGAGAAGAGAAAAATAATATTACAAAAAAATCATTATCATATGAAGAGGTGGTCAAAGAATACACATCTAAGAAAAAGATAGAAAATGAAAGTATTGGCTTGGCGCCTGTGGCTCAAGCGGCTAAGGCACCAGCCACATATACCTAAGGTGGCGGGTTCAAATCCAGCCTGGGCCCGCCAAACAACGACGGCTGCAACCAAAAAATAGCTGGGTGTTGTGGTGGGCGCCTGTGGTCCCCGCTACTTGGGAGGTTGAGGCAGGAGACTCGCTTGAGCCCAGGAGTTGGAGGTTGCTGTGAGCTGTGATGCCATAGCACTCTGCCCAGGGGGACAGCTTGAAGCTCTGTCTCAAAAAAAAAAAAAAAAGAAAGAAAGAAAATGAAAGTATTACAGAGATGTATCAGGCTTATGTAAGACAAATACTGTTATTTGTCCAAATTTACTATTTATTTATTTATTTTGTAGAGACAGAGTCTCACTTTATCAACCTCGGTAGAGTGCTATGGCATCAGAGCTCACAGCAACCTCAAACTCCTGGGCTTAGGTGATTCTCTTGCTTCAGCCTCCCCAGTAGCTGGGACTACAGGTGCCCGCCACAATGCCCAGCTATTTTTTGGTTGCAGTTTGGCCAGGGCTGGGTTTGAATCTGCCACCCTTGGTATATGGGGCCAGTGCCCTACCCACTGAGCCACAGGTGCCACTCTATTTATTTTTATTTTTTGAAATGGAGTCTCACTCTATTGCCCTAAAGAGAGTACTATGGCATCATTGTAGCTCACAGTAATCTCAAAGTCCTGGGTTCAGTCTATGCCTAGAGGCATATGCCACCATGCCCAGCTAGTATTTTCTATAGAGATGGGGGTCTCACTTTTGTTCAGGCTGGTCTCCTACTCCTAAGGTCAAGCAATCCACCTGCATTGGCCTCCTAGAGTGTTAGGATTACAGGCATGAGCCACCTTGCCTGGCCTAATATTTATATTTGTCACCTTTTAAACATTAGCCACTGTTTGCAGTTTCTCCATCTAACTACATAACTTTTATACCTAATTTTATAATCATAATTTTATTTTCACTTTCTTAAGGATGGTCCCCCAAATTGTATAAACCTCAGGACCCACAAAATCTGAATCTATTTGTCTGACCACTGCAACACTTCTAGAACTTGTCTTATACTAAGTGTATATAAGACTTTATAAATTTATTAGTGATTGTGTATTTACTTATGTGTGGCTCTATGTTTCAGGAAAGCAAGTAAACATATGTTGTGCCCACCATTGTAAGTCCAGTGCAGCTCTTGCCTGTAATAAGTGCTCAGTGAATATTTGTGGCTATTTATTCCTTTATTAATTAGTCATTCTTTCACGTATTCAGTAGTTATTTGTTTGTTTGTTTGTTTGTTTATTTATTTATAGACAGGGTCTTGCTCTGTTGCCCAGGCTGGAATGCAATGGCCCTGTCATAGCTCACTGTAATCTCAAATTCCTGGGCTCAAGCTATCCTCCTGCCTTAGCCTCCCACGTAGCTAGGACTACAGGGCCATACTACCATGCTTGACTAATTTAAAAACAATTTTTTTTTCATAAAGACAGGGTCTTGCTATATTGTGCAGACTGGCTTTAAACTCTTGGCCTCAGGCCATCCTCCTACCTTGACCGACTTATTTATTGAACATTTACGATGCGGGAAGATGGTGCGCATAAAACCATCCCCTGCCTTCCAGGACTAGACAGCCCCAAGGTGGAAACACACTTGAGCCCTCATCACCACCCAGATGGTCAAGTGCTGAGCATCAGTAATGGTATGCAGAGGCCCTAGGGGATCAGGGAGGAAGCCTAGCTATTCCAGCCTAAGGGTTCCAGGTAAGTTTTCTACAGAAGGTGGTGCTGTCTGAATGAGTCCTAGAGAAGATAGATGGGAAAGGAGTTTAAAGGCAGAAGCAGCACGAGAACACATACAAAAACATGAACATTCTTGGACTTTGACATGCCCATATATAAATGTTCCCCAGGAACTGAAGAGGCCACTTATCTCGGCATAGATACATCAACCACTATACAAACAGAAAAAGAAAGCTTGGTGGCTGGTTTATGTTCTTTTTTTTTTTTTTT
>NW_003852537.1:171164-176145 GCF_000181295.1 Otolemur garnettii | reverse complement strand
AAAAAAAAAAAAAAAGTTAGATAGATATCTATTTAGTAGATATCTATCATAGATATTATAGGTATCTCAATGGAGTCAGATTTATAAATTCTTGTTACAGTGTGTATTTGATATGTACTGATGGCACTGTAAATGTGGAGATGTTCGATCAGCCAGTGAAAAACCTATGCAGCTATTCATGGGTTACCCTTCCAATGTTTTTATCAGTTTTGATATCGACTGTAATGATCATGTCATTTGTGCTGGTACAGAAAAAGTTGATGATGCATTGTTGGTATTTTGGGATGCAAGAATGAATTTTCAGGATTTGTTTACTATTAAAGACCCACTTGGTACATACTCAGAGGCATGTAGTGATGATATCACTCAAGTATGTTATCTTTTTTTTTTATTTTTTATATTTGGAGATAGAGTCTCACTTTGTTGCCCTTGGTAGAGTGCCATGGCATCACAGCTCACAGTAACCTCAAACTCTTGGGCTCAATCAATTCTCTTGTGTCTGCCTCCCAAGTAGCTGGGACTATAGGCACCAGTCACAACACCTGGCTATTTTTAGAGACAAAGTCTCGCTCTGGCTCAGGCTGGTCTCGAACCTGTGAGCTCAGGCAATTCACCAGCTTGGGCCACCCAGAGGGCTAGGATTACAGGCGTGAGCCACTGTGCCTGGCCCTTGAAGTATGTTATCATCCCAGCAATCCCAACATGGTGGTCTCAGTTTCAACTGATGGCCTGGTAAACGTATTTGATATTAGTGTTGATAATGAAGAGGATCCATTGGTTACAACCTGCAACTCAGTTTCATCAGTAAGCTGTATTGGTTGGTCTGAGAAAGATTATAAATAGTTTTATGCATGATACACAATGAAGGATTTGTTGGTAGGATCTTAATCATCTGGACACTGATGAACCAATTATGTGTTTGAACATCCAAGATGTCAGAGAAACAGTTAACATGAGAACAGGTATTTTGGACTGTTCTATTGGTGGCCTATATCATAACAAGGTGGATAAATTGTTTGTTATTACCCAGGAGGATGAACAAAGGAAAGATTCACTTAATGAACTGCACCACCTCAGGATTGATTCATGTGCCCAGCCTTCTGGGAGGGCATGCTTCTACAGTCCGTTTTTTCTTTTGGAATATGCAGGATGGGTCTTTGTTAACTGGGGGAGAAGATGCACAGTTGTTACTTTGGAAATGTAGAGCTATAGAGAAAACCTTTACAAAGAAAGACAGCATTAAAATAGCATCCTCTGTGCACCAGTGAGCACAAGTTCACAGTAAATGTTCTTAGAAGGAAAAAGCAGTGATGTCACATTGGCAGTTTACTTGGCAGGTTTCATAGTTTCAATTGACTAAATATATCATTATGTGAAAAAAAAAAAGATCAAAAATACAAAACAAAAAACAAACTCCAAAATGTGGACATGGCAAGATTGCCTCATTCAAAGAGTTGCCTGAGTCCATTACACCAGGGCAGAGAGCTCAAGGACAGTGACTGGGGATGAGCCAGACAGGTAAGTAGGGCCAGCCAGCCTCAGGTTATTCCAGGATTTTCTGTAGTGTTGGCTCATCTTGATGCCTGAGGTATCTCTGAAGAGTTTTAGGCCAAAAAATGGCATTGATGGGTTTGTAAAGAAAGATCCCACTTGTGCAATTTAGGAGAACGGATTGAATGTAATAAGGCTGAAGGAAACAAAACCGAGAGGTATCAAAGTGACAATGTTTGGTTGAGCTTAAATAGGTGTGTGTGTGCGTATGTGCACATGCACACATGCAGTCTAGGGTAGATTCAAGAGATGTTAAGGAGCTAGAGTAGGCAGCACAAAGAGCATGGCTACAGCAGAGAGGAAAACTGAAATCAAGGATGATTCAAGTTTCAGAATTGTGCACAGAGGGCTAGTGAAACGAGATTGCCAGGGAGGAAGATGATGGACACATTGAGTTTGAAATCTCTGTGCATCATCCAGACAACAGGTCCAGAGGTCAACAAGATCTGAACTGCAGAGTCTAGACCTCTAAGACAGCTTTTTGGCTGGAGACACAGATTTGGGTGCTATTGGAATAGGATGGTCCCCAAAGATGTAGGGAGTGGGAGTAGGAGTGGGAGTGTGTGGCAGAGATGCTACAGATTGAGAAGGCAAAACATACGTCATCTTATTTAAATCATCATCATAAGAACCTGGTTGGGGAGGTGGGATGACTATAATCATGACACCTATTTTCCAAATACAGAGATGGGTTCAGAAGGTTAAGTGACCTATCAAAAGCTTTCAGTGAATAGACTCCCTAGGTGGGCCTGACTTCCCTGTTGTGTTCCTCCACCACATTCAGCAGACAAAGGGGTTCCCAGCACTACCTCCAAGGACCTGTAAGACTCCCCCCAGCTCCTTCTCCCTCTCTCACTCATGGGGGCCCAGGCCAGGCAGGGTTGTTTCCTTTCCCTGCCTTGGAGCCTTTCCCTTTCCACTGGCCCTGCAAGGGGTGTAATTTACCCCTAACATTCCACAGAGACTTTCCCACCCAGCCCCCAACCTTGGTCCTGGGGATACAGGAGGCGGCCCTGAGCACCGGTGGAATAGCAAGGGGCTGAGGGAAACAGCTGAGGAAGGCAGTGAGTACCAGTGATCTGCTAGGAATGGGTGGAGCTCCCAGCAGTGGCTGGGATACCAGAGAAGACAGAGGTGGGTTAGATCCTGAGCTTAGGGGCTTCAAATCAGAGCTAAGAAGGAGGGGTGGGTGAGGGGAGTTTAAAGATGGGGGGGTAGTGGGAGGCTCATTGTCCCAGCAGGGGGAAGTCTTTTGTTTCCTCTCTTCCCCTGGCAGCCTGACAGGATATGAGGCCACCCCCTCATACCAGTATCCCCCCCACCCACGGGACTGGACTATAGCCCTTCCCTTACTATTGTGTCCTTGACCTGAATGGGGGCAGGGGTAGGCAGGAGGCGTGCTCTGGGAGGGAATATAAGAAGGACTATTTGTGGCTGGGAGCTAGGCTACCAGGGTCCTGAAGGGACAAAAAACCCTTGGGCTGGGTAGTGGTGCTTGGCAGGGTAAGATCTGTGAGTGGGGAGAGGCAGGAAGCCAGGCTGGGTGGGGCCCCCACAGAGGGTAGCAGGTCGGGTCGGGGGAGGTAGGCTGGGCTCCAAGAGGAGGTGACGCAGGGCTCTCCCCGCCCCCACTTTTCCAGCCTGGGGGCCAGAGAGCTCACCTGAACCCCGGGACCCCCCACTCCTCCCACCCCCTCCATTTCCTAAAGTTGACATCACCACATCAGTGCAACAAGGATCTGGTAGAGCCCATGAGGCAAGTTCAGGTGTCCCGCCTGGGCCTTCCACATCCAGTTCCCTGGATGCCCTCCCTCTCCAGGATGGAACCCTGCAAATTTCATCCGTACCCTCTGCTACCTCCTGGGATATTTTGCTCCATCAGCTGTACCTGCAGGAAGGGCACCCTTCTCAGCTTTGCCCCTTTTTCTGATCCTTTTGTTTGATAGGTCTGCAGGAAATTTTAGGGGCGTGGCCAAGGACTCATCGGCCTCCGGGACATGGGGGAGTGGATCCCAGATTCACTAGACTTAATCCAGGGGCGCTCACAGCGGGCGGGAGTTGGGGATGGGGTGGTGTTGGGGAGATTTCCAGGGCTTTAGCATTTAAGACCTAACTTCGAGTGAAGCACCCGTCAAGTGGGCGGATTGGACGTCCTTGTCCTCAAGGAGCGGATCGAGTATATGTGTGTATTCGAGGATCCGGGGTCCCTAGATCTGGGCGGACACCCCGAGGTCACCTAGTAGGTTGACAGGGGCGTTGACACGGGGAGGAAAACCTAGATACTGAATCTTAAATCCTCAGTCTTACACGCCTCCGATCCTGAGGATCCCAAGAGGCGGGGAGGTAGGTCAGACAAAGTTGTGTCTGAGACTGAAGTTTATTATTATTTTCCTTAAAAAATGGTGGAGAGGACGACCAGCACTTAGCCCCAGAATTCGCGCCTTCCCAGGACGCAACCGCAGAAAAAGCGGCGGCGTGGACGCTCTGCTGGGGCGGCGTCCTCTCGTTGGCTGCCCTCTCTCTGAAGCCACCCTGGGCGCCGCCATCTTCCCTTCCCAGCAGTCACGTGAGCTGCAAGCTCGAGGCCAGTAGCGGTCTGGCGAATCCTTTGCAGACTTCAACCAGTAAATGAATGGTTACGGAGGGTCCAGAGCCAGGGGTCCTCAAACTTTTAAAACAGGGGGCCAGTTCGCTGTCCCTCAGACCGTTGGAGGGCCGGACTGCGGGCCCCTGGACGAGTTGGCTGCTAAGCAGGACATTGGTGGCAAAAACACCTGGCGGGCGGGATAAATGTCCTAGGCGGGCGCCGACTCCAGACTGTCCGAGCGCCTGGAGAGACAGCAGTGAAGAAAACAGAAGCTCCTGTTTCCTGGAGCTTGATTTTCTATTCAGAGTGGACAGTCAGTAAACAAGATGAAGAAGTAAATGATTGTTACTTATATGGTATTAACTGCTTTGGAAATAAAAAATAGGAAGGAGGGATGGAGTGGAGGATGTGGCTCAATTTTAAATGGGATTAATGGGAAAGATTTCACGAAGAAGCTATGACAGTATTTGGGTCCAGAAGACCTAAAGGAGTCTCATGCTCTGTAAGCCACAGAACCGTTTTTGGGTTACCTGAAGAACAGCCAGGAGGAACCGAAGAGGTGAGAAGAAGTGGGGTGGGGGCTCGGCGCCTGTGGCTCAAGTGGCTAAGGGGCCAGCCACATACACCTAAGGTGTAAGGTGTATGGTAATCCGCCAAACAACAGTGATGGCTACAACCAAAAAATAGCCGGGCGTTGTGGCAGGCACCTATGGTCCCAGCTACTTGGGAGGCTGAGGCAGGAGACTCGCTTGAGCCCAGTAGTTGGAGATTGCTGTGAGCTGTGATGCTACAGCACTCTACCCAGGGGGACAGCTTGAGTCTCTGTCTCAAAAAAAAAAAAAA
>NW_003852537.1:167905-169329 GCF_000181295.1 Otolemur garnettii | reverse complement strand
TGCCTCAGCCTCCCAAGTAGCTGGGACTACAGGTGCCCGCCACAGTGCCTGGCTATTTTTTTTTTTTTGATGCAGTTGTCGTTGTTGCTTAGCTGGCCTGGGCTGGGCTCGAACCTGCCAGCCTCAGTGCATGTGGCTAGTGCCATAACCACTGTGCTACAGGCGCCCAGCCTGAGCTTCCCATTCTCAATGGAGCTTCCATTCCATAATAGCCTCTTGACTGTTACTCCAACAACATTTAGGGGTACTCCAAGGTTAGGATGAGAGATGGGGAAGAAGCAGCTGAGGAGAATAGGCAGAAAGAAATCCATAAGAGTGTGGGGTCCTAGAAGCCAATTGAGGAAAGTGTTTTGAGAAGGTAGTGAGCAACTCTTATCACTAATGATGCTGGTAATTTACTAGAGTCCTCATTACTAAAATGAGGACTAGAACAGAGGCCATTGTGTTGACTAAGTAGAAATCATTGGTGACTAATTGAGCAGTTTCTTCTTTTGCTGAAGAGCAAAAGCCTAAACATAGCTAGCTTAAGAAATGAGGGTTATAAACTATGGAAGCCAGTAAATTTTAAAAAAGAAGAATGAGAGGAGTGGATTAGAAACAGCTGATGTAACAGTGGGGTGGGTGGCTCACACCTGTAATCCTAACACTCTGAGAAGCTGAAGCAGGTGGATTGCCTGAACTCAGGAGTTCAAGACAAGCCTGGGCTAGAGCGAGGCTCCATCTCTAAAAATAGCCAGGCATTGTGGAGGGCACCTGTAGTCCCAGCTACTCGGGAGGATGAGGCAAGGGGATTACCAGAGTCCAAGAATTTGAGGTTGCTGTGAGCTATGACATCATAGCACTCTACTGAGGGTGACGTACAGAGACTCTGTCGCCAAAAAAAAAAAAAAAAAAAAAAAAGAAGGAAAGAAAAGAAAAGAAACAAGTGATTGAGACAATTTATCTGAAAGATTTTTTTAATTTTCTTTTGAGACAACAGTCTCGCTCTGTTGCCCAGGTTATAGTGCCATGGTGTCAGCCTAGCTCACAGCAACCTCAAACTCCTGGGTTCAAAAGATCCTCCTGCTTCAACCTCCCGAGTAGCTGACACCTGGCTAATTTTTTAATTTTAATTTTTATTGTTTGAGACAGAGTCTCACTCTGTCACCCTTGGTAGGGTGCCATGGTGTCGCAGCTCACAGCAACTTCAAACTCTTGGGCTTAAGTGATTCTTTTGCCTCAGCCTCCCAAATAGCTGGGACTATAGGTGCCCGCCACAACGCCTGGCTATTTTGTTGTTGTTGTTGTTTGGCAGGCCTAGGCTGGGTTTGAACCTGCCAGTCCCGGTGTATGTGGCCAGTGCCCTAGGTGCTGAGCTACAGGCGCTAATTTTTCTACTTTTAATAGAGAGGGGAGTGGCTTAGTGCCTGTAGCTTAGCAGCTAG
>NW_003852537.1:166199-167627 GCF_000181295.1 Otolemur garnettii | reverse complement strand
GGCTATTTTTTGGTTGCAGCCATCATTATTGTTTGGCGGGCCCGGGCTGGATTCGAACCTGCCACCTTAGGTGTATGTGGCTGATGCCTTAGCCACTTGAGCCACAAGCACCGAGCCAGTCCCAGCTACTTTCAAGGCTGAGGCAAGAGAATCACTTAAGCTCAAGAGTTAGATGTTGCTGTGAGCTGTGACGCCATAGCACTCTACCCAGGGCAACAGCCTGAGACTCTGTCTCAAAAACAAAACAAAAAAAAAAATAGAGAGGGGAGTCTCACTCTTGATCAGTCTGGTCTCCCAACTCCTGAACTCAAGTGATACTCCTGCCTGAGCCTCCAAGAATGCTAGGATTACAGTCATAAACCACCATGCTCAGCCCTACTGGAACAGTCTTAACATCAATCCACATAGTTCTGAATAACCCAGGAGTTTGAGGTTGCTGTGAGCTAGGTTGATGCCATGGCACTGTAGTGTGGCAACAGAGACTCTGTCTCCAATAACAATAATAACAATAGGCCAAATATAATACTGAATAAGGTCTTCCTTACTGTTTTAACAAGCATCCAATTAAAGTTTTGTTTTGTTTTTTGAGACAAGAGTCTTACTATGTTGCCCTCAATAAAGTGCGGTGGTGTCACAGCTCATAGTAACCTCAAACTCTTGGGCTTAAGAGATTCTCTTGCCTCAGCCTCCCAAGTAGTTGAGACTACAGGTGCCCACCACAATGCTTGGCTATTTTTTTTCTTGCAGTTGTCATGTTGTTTAGCTGACCTGGGCTGGATTCGAACCTGTCAGCCTCGGTATATGCAGCTGGCGCCATAACCACTGTGCTACAGGTGCTGAGCCAGGATTTCTGTTTTTTGAGATAGTTTCACACTGTTGCCCCTTAAGTAGATTGCGGTAGCATCGCTGTAGCTCACAGTAGCCTCAAACTCTTCAGCTCAAGTGATTCTCTTTGCCTCAGCCTTCTGAGTAGCTGGAACTACAGGTGCCTGCCACAACACTTGGCTAGTTTTTCTATTTTTAGTAGAGATGAGGTCTCGCTCTTGCTGAGGCTGGTCTCCAACTCCTGAGAGCTCAAGCAATCTACCCACCATGGTCTCCCAGAGTGCTAGGATTACAGGCATCTCCCTTGGCTGAGCTTTTTCTTTAACAAGTACTAGACGAGGTGAACTGAAGAGGAGAGTTGGGCTCGGCACCTGTGGCTCAAGCAGCTAAGGTGCCAGCCACATACACCTAAGGTGGTGGGTTCGAATCCAGCCTGGGCCCACCAAATAACAATGATGGCTGCAACCAAAAACAAAAAAAAGAAAAACAAAAAAAACAGCCAGGCATTTTGGCCGGCGCCTGTAGTCCCAGCTACTTGGGAGGCGGAGGCAGGAGACTCGCTTGAGCCCAGGAGTTGGAGGTACCTGGGAGCTGTGATGCCAC
>NW_003852537.1:161835-166153 GCF_000181295.1 Otolemur garnettii | reverse complement strand
AAAAAAAAAAAAAAAAAAAATAAGAGGAGAGCTGCAGTTATAGGTTAAAAACAAAGTCCAGGGCACAACCACTGGGATAACAGAGTACCATGGAGGGTGAAATTTGTAGAGAAGGGCAGTTAAGTGACCCACAGGCCAGAATGAAAGTCTCATCAATGTGGACAGTAACACTTGTGACAGGGCGTGGGCAGCAGAAATGACCACTGAAAATGCCAAAATTTAACTGCTTATGAGATCTTCCCTGGCAGAGCTACATTTGGGCTGGTTTGAGTCCCTTCCTCTCCTAGGGAAACATTACAGATAAGCTACAGGCAAAGAAGGGTGAAAGGAAAAGCTGTGGTCATTTCCTGAGACTCCAATGACAGTGTGACCATAAAGGAATGTATAAAAAATAGGAATGCATTACTGAAGCTTCAATTTCCTAATCTGAAAAATTGAGATAATAGCAGCACCTTCCTCACCCAGCAGTTATGCATATTTAATGTAGGACTGTAGACAAAGAATAAGTGAACATTTAGCCTTTGTCCTAAAGTGCCCATTAGCTCACAGAACTCTCACAGCAACCTTAGGAGGGAGGCCCCAGTTTATCTCCATTTAACGATTAAGGAACATTGACAGGCGGTGCTGCTGTTGATGGGACCTGTGAGGGTGAGGAGGGAGTCCCAGCTTTCAAGTTGGGTTCCCACGTTCCATGATTTCTGCGGGAGATGAGAATATTGAGTCCGGAGGTACAAAATCATTGCACTTTGCAGATCTACCGCGGCCTGCATCTCGGGGGCTCTGGACTGGATCTGTGGCCAATGGCTCCCCCAGACGGCGGAAACCAGGAGCGCAGCCCGCGGGCTGCTTCTGGCGCGAGGGGAGGGTCTCCGCGAGAGTGAGAGGTGAGGCCAGGACCCGGCGGACGTTCCCCGGCTTTGCGAGGCTGGAGGACCCGGAAGGTGCCGACCGCTGTGGTCCGGAGGGCCCAGAACAGCACCTGGCCAGGTGTCGCGGCCCCGCCCATCTCCAGGCTGCCCCCAGCGGTCCTTGCATGCCACTTTCTGCAGTGGGCTCCAGTTCGCGCGGCCGCGCGGGTTGGCATCAGGGTGATAGAGGCTAGAGGACCCGTGGCTCACACACTGCCCGAGATGCACGTTCGTGGGGTGACCTGGGCGGCATCTAGGGCGCACGTGGGACCTGAGGCGGGGGGTTCGAGGGTGGGGGGTGGGGGTGGGGGTGGTTACCGAGGGGCGGGGCCTTCTGGGACTCGCCCACGGGGCGGGCCCGGGGCCGGGACCAATGGCGGGCGGGCGCTGACTGGGGTGGCAGGCTCCGGGCCTGGCATCCCGGTAGCTGCAGCTGTCTTTTCCGGCCGGGGCAAGCCCTCTGCCCGAGGCGGACCCCTCCCGCCTGTTGGGGTCGCCCCGGAGCGGCTGAGTCCTCTGGGTGGGTGAGTGAGCGCCTAGCGGTACCCGGGCTGTAAAGTGCACCTGGCTGGGGAGCAGGAGATCTTGCTCCCCCCCCGCCCCCCATCACCCTGCTGCGGGAGCAGTGAGCAGGAACCGGATCGGGGGAGGAGGACCTGGGAAACCCTGTGTTGCGCGATGCGAGCCAGCCTGTGTTTCTGTTTGGTAGACGTGGGGTGTTTGAGGTGGTAGAGTTTAGGCGGCGCCTGGTGTAGATGAGAAGAATCTGGGAGGCTAAGGAGGGGAGGAGGGGACTTGATGGCTTGAGGGAGAGGCTCAACCGAGGATGGGGCTTTGGAAGATTTGGAAGTTTTTTTGTTGACGGCTGTTAATGTGACCTCCTGTGAGGACTTGGGAGGGGCAGCTCAGTGAGGAAGATTTTCTGCAGGCAACTTACTTCCTTTACGGGGGGATTTGCTTCCTCTGTACTGCTAGTTAAGAGAGGCTGGAGAAGCCTGTGCTGCCAGAGGATCTTTGCCCCTTTTCAGAGCCAGTGCTATCCATAGTCTCAGGGACACGTGGGAAAGGGTGGCCCCAAAGAGCTGGGACGGGCCCTGAAACCCATGTGGAGAGTCTTAGGACACCTTTGTGGGGCAGTAGCTAAGACAATCTGCAGCCCTATAGGCACTTTTGAGTTTCTGGTAAGCAGTACGTTTGTGTGTGTAGTGGGGGATGCTCACATGCATCCTTGTGCCTCTCCCTTTTGAGGAGGGTCCTGGGTGTTTAGTTAGAGGTGTGTTTGGGGGGCTCCGTGGACCTGCTTTCTATGCATAATAATCTCTTTTACAGGCCACCTAACACATCTGTGGCTTCCTCTGCCTGCTCTCAGTCATGGCCAGTGAGAGCTCACCTCTATTGGCCTACCGGCTCCTGGGGGAGGAGGGAGCTGCCTTCCCTGCCAATGGGGCCGGGGGCCCTGGAGGGGCATCTGCCCGGAATCTCTCTACCTTCCTGGGTGTGGTGGTGCCCACTGTCCTGTCCATGTTCAGTATAGTTGTCTTCCTGAGGATTGGTGAGTGGATGGTCTAGGGGACTTACTCAGGTAGGAAGTGGTAGGGTAGGGGTGGGACTGGGATGAGATTGCGAGGGACCCTAGAGGAAGAACTTGGGGAGGGGGCTTCTTGTGGGTCTGTGTGCAGCTCTACTCCGGAGCTCTGCTGACCAGCAGGGTGGGGGATTGGGCGGGGAGTGGGGGGGGAGGCTGTGAGCCTCCATGTGACTGATTTGCCACTCGTGCCCTAGGGTTCGTGGTGGGCCACGCTGGGCTGCTGCAGGCCTTGGCCATGCTCCTGGTTGCCTACTTCATCTTGGTGCTCACTGTTCTCTCTGTTTGTGCCATTGCCACTAATGGAGCTGTGCAGGGGGGTGGAGCCTACTGTATCCTCCAACGACAGTGGACTTGGGTCTGGGCTGTTCTGTCTGGGAGGGTGTGGATGGAACCAGTACCCTCTATCTACTCAGGGATAGGGCAAGTTTTAATGAATGTCCAGCAGACAGGCTGGTATGGTGAAGGGGACCAACATTGTTCTACATGTTAGTTCCACTTCCTAGTCTCCTAACAATCTTGTTGATTTTAGATAGTGATCATTTTCAGATAAGGAAACTGGAGATGAGAGGGTACAAGTGACTTAAGTCACATGGTTAGGGGATAGCTGCAGCTGTTGGGACAGGACACATGGCCTTGGGGAACAGTCCTGGTGTGGTCAGGGAGATAGACCTAGAAGCCAGCTATGAAGTGCTTTGTTCTGGGGCTCCTTCCTGGTGCACATTTCAATCTTTATTCCCTTAACACTCACCCCTGCTTCCGTTTTTAGTTATGATCAGCCGGACCTTGGGGCCTGAGGTCGGTGGCAGCATTGGCCTCATGTTCTACCTGGCGAATGTCTGTGGCTGTGCTGTCTCCCTGTTGGGGCTGGTGGAGGCTGTGCTCGATGTCTTTGGAGCTGGTCTGTACTCTCTCCACCTAGTCTGGGCACCTCTGCGGGTCTGGGATTGTGAGATCAAGAGGGAGAAAATCCTCTTCAGAAGGGGACAAAGCAAACTACAACCTAGGCTTTCTTGTTCTCCTGCTGTGTAGCCAGCCTCTTGCAGAAGATGCAGACATCCTTGAGATTGTCTCTGCTCACAGGGAGCTTACCATCTAGTTGGGGAGACCAGGCTAAGATTCCTAAAATTGACATAGAGCCCCAGGGAGAGCTATGATGTCAGGTAGAGCTGAGGGGGAAGGGTGATGATGGCCTCTCTGATAGCAGGTGGACCAAGAGCATTTCACTTTGCTTTAGGTCATGGCTGAGGCTGGGTATGTCCGTAGGGTAAGTCTTTCTAACTCTGTCCTTGTTTCTCCAGATGCTTCAAGGACAGGTGGGCTTCATGTCCTGCCCCAGGGCTATGGCTGGAGCCTGCTCTATGGGTCCCTGCTGCTGGGCCTGGTGGGTGGGGTCTGCACACTGGGGGCAGGCCTCTATGCCCGGGCCTCTTTCCTCACATTCCTGTTGGTCTCTGGCTCCCTGGCCTCGGTGCTGGTCAGCTTTGTGGCTGTGGGGCCGAGGGACATCTCCCTGACTCCTCGGCCTGGCCCCAACGGCTCTTCCCTGCCTCTTCGGTTTGGCCACTTCACTGGCTTCAACAGCAGCACTCTGAAGGACAACTTGGGTGGTGAGCTGGGCACAGTGGTGCCAGGGTTCTCTGGACATGAGTGAGGGCCAGGCCCTTAGAATCCTTGGATGAGAATAGGTATATGAGGGAAGTGGGAATCTGGATCTCAGAGCAGTGCAGTTTAATTCAAATCTGCCCAGCATGTGTTTGTCCAGTGGGACATGAGAGAGCCCCCAAGACAATCCCTGCCTTACAAGAATTGTAAGAGTCGGCGG
>NW_003852537.1:149906-161557 GCF_000181295.1 Otolemur garnettii | reverse complement strand
AAAAAAAAAAAGAATTGTAAGAGTCAAGCAGATAAGGATTGATCGCCCCAGGAGTCTAGAGGAGGGAGGCCCAACTGTGGCTGAGAAAGGCAAGAGCTAGATGGTGGTGGGGTTTGAGACCGCAGGGAAAGAAGACATCACAGGAAAGAGCATGGGTGAGGGCCTGGAGGAAGGAACAGAGGAGGCAATGAAGAATGCCAGGGCGGGGCCAGGCTGGGGTCTGGTGACGGTGGTGGAGGGAGGCACAGGGTATAGGACAGGGGTCCTCAAACTTTTTAAACAGGGGGCCAGTTCACTGTCCCTCAGACTGTTGGAGGGCCGGACTGCGGGCCCTGGGACGAGTCGGCTGCTAAGCAGGACAGGCAGTGATGGCAAAAACACCCGGCAGGCCGGATAAATGTCCTAGGGGGGCTGCATGTGGCCCATGGGCCGTAGTTTGAGGACGCCTGGTATAGGATGTGAGGAAAGGGTGGTAGCTCCAAGGTGCCTAGAGCTCTAAGAGGAATGCTGACATTGTCTTCTCTCTGGGAACAATCCCCCTCAGCTGGCTATGCTGAGGACTATACCACAGGGGCCATGATGACCTTTGCCAGCGTCTTTGCCGTCCTCTTTAACGGCTGCACAGGCATCATGGCTGGGGCCAACATGTCAGGTGAGCATTGCTGTCTGCTGCCTCCTTGGGTTGTGGGGTTGCCACCCTGAGGGACCTAAGAAGTAAGAGGCCAGCTGACCTCTCTCCCTTCCAGGGGAGCTGAAGGACCCCAGCCGGGCAATTCCCTTGGGCACAATTGTTGCTGTGGCCTACACCTTCTTCATTTACATCCTGCTTTTCTTCCTTTCTGGCTTCACCTGTGACAGGTACTTGGGAGGATGGGGTTGGGTGTTGAAAAAGGTGGTGCACCTGGGTCACCAAGGGCAGTGCAGGCTGGGGAGCAGATACTTATGGGGTGGAGGGAAAATGGAGGAGAGATGGAGATGGATAGCCCTTTACCTGGTGCTATCAGAAATAGTTTGGGGGTGGAGTGGGTAATGGATTTCTAGTCAATTTGCATTTCCACAAATATTTACCCTCTTATGCATATAATGTTAGGAACCACCACTGGGTGATTATCTCCAAAGCAGCCCAAAGGTAACCAGTGAATGCCAAGTGTATCCCTTTAGCAGGTTTGCTATATTACTCAGATCTCTGGGATTGGGCCTGGGTCAGTTGAGAGCACACAGCTCCTAACCACAGTGTCATGAGCACTTTCTCCCAAGGGTGCTATGATCGATGGTTATTTGTGTCCACCCCTCATTCCCTCCCTTGCAGGACCCTGTTGCAGGAAGATTATGGGTTTTTCCGAGACATCAGCCTGTGGCCACCACTGGTGTTGATTGGCATCTATGCCACATCGCTCTCAGCATCCATGAGCTCACTCATTGGTGCCTCTCGCATTCTCCATGCCCTGGCCAGGGATGATCTCTTTGGTGTGTTTTCCTCTGCCTCCTTGCTGCCTCTAAGTGTGCCCTCTTGAGTCTATCTCTGTTCCCCTTGGCCCAGGCTGATGTGTCTGTGCTATGCCATGGTTCTGTTTTTACAGGAGTGATCTTGGCACCAGCCAAAATTGTGTCCCGAGGGGGAAACCCCTGGGGGGCTGTACTGTATTCTTGGGTCCTAGTACAGGTGAGCCTTAATCTTTAGGGGTCCTTCTCCTCACTTTACTCGCTGGCAGAATAGGATGGGGTTGGGAGACATGTATGAAAAGGCAGATGTGTTGGCACTTTGTGGGGTGCACTGGCACTTTGGACTAATGCCTTCCTCTTGGTCCCTGCCCAGCTGGTGCTCCTTGCTGGGAAGCTGAACACACTGGCCGCTGTGGTCACTGTCTTCTACTTGGTGGCCTATGCTGCCGTGGACTTGTCTTGCCTGAGCTTGGAGTGGGCCTCGGCCCCAAACTTCCGGTGAGAGACTAAGCGGCCTGTGTCCCCAGAGAGAAGGAGGGAAGAATGGGAAAGACTTGTAGCCAGGGGCTGGGCTGGAGATGGGAGTGGGCAGCCAGATGCTTGGGGCAGGCCCTGAGTTCCCTTCCTTCTGCCCTCTACCTACCCAGCCCAACCTTCAGCTTGTTCTCCTGGCATACCTGCCTGCTGGGCGTGGCCTCCTGTCTGCTCATGATGTTTCTCATCAGTCCTGGGGCTGCCGGCGGCTCCCTTCTCCTCATGGGCCTACTTTCTGCCCTGCTTACAGCTCGTGGAGGCCCTAGCAGCTGGGGCTACGTCAGCCAGGCCTTGCTTTTCCACCAGGTTGGGGGAGCTTAGAGGGTGGTGGGGATTAGGGAAATAGTCTGGGAATCCCCTGCCCAGGGTCCCCCATCTTCCCTGGCTAGAATTGGCATTCCTATTTAAGAGGTACTGCATGGGGCTGTCTGTTGGGGCTCCTTCTCCCCACCACCTCTTCATTGTCCCCAGGTGCGTAAGTACCTGCTCAGGCTGGATGTCCGGAAGGATCATGTGAAGTTCTGGCGGCCCCAGCTGCTGCTCCTTGTGGGGAACCCCCGGGGCGCCCTGCCTCTGCTGCGTTTGGCCAACCAGCTCAAGAAGGGGGGACTCTATGTGCTGGGCCATGTCACCCTGGGAGACCTCGGTGTGTTGCCTTCCCTCCCTCTCCCATCTGTCCCCTCCCTTTTCCTCTCAGACCCCAGTGACCCTCCGACCAGCCTGAGCCCTGCCCTGGCCTATTTGGGGTTTGGACTTTAAGAGAGAGTAAGTGAGATTGGTCAACATTGGATGGCTTCCTTTTGGTCCTTTCTCCACAGACTCCCTACCCTCAGACCCGGTACAGCCACAGTATGGGGCGTGGCTAAGCCTGGTAGACCGGGCCCAGGTGAAGGCCTTTGTGGACCTGACCCTTTCACCCTCTGTGCGCCAGGGTGCTCAGCATCTGCTGCGAATTTCAGGCCTGGGTGAGCTACTCCCCTCCACTGGAGAGTAAACCACAGATTGCAGACTGCAAAAAGACCTCACAATCAAGTGCAGATAAGACACTGCTGAAAGATAACAGCCGCAGAGTGCGATCAGTCTAATAGGATAAGTTAAGGACTAGCAATGGAGTGACACTGTTGTGGTTTTCTTACTTTTTTCTGAGCCAAAAATTGGGTCATAGGCTCTGAAGAGCATATTTCTGGGGACAATGGGAGCATTATTTGAGTCTCGGGCTGCCCCATCAAATCAGATGGCTTTTAACCACCAGAGTTCAGAGAAATGAACCACTAGGCACTGATGTGGCCAGTAAAGGATTTGTGGAGAAATGGCAATTCAGCTGTGAGAGGGGCTGAGGAGTAGGAAGTGTGATGATTGTGGCCCTCAGAGACTGCAACAATGGTGTGGGGTATGTGGGGTGTGTGAGACTGATGCTGTAGATGGTGCAGAGGATCCCAGCTCTTAGTGCTGAGGCTTCCAGTCTCCTCCAAATGCATGTTCAGCTTCCCTCTTCTTTCATCCTGGGACAGTGTGTCACCTGAGTGCATGCCTCCTCCACTTAGAGCTGGCTAAAGTTCAACAGTGCTCTGCTCACTGTAAATCAGAACCCTGGAAAGTGCTTAGGAGGAGGTGTTTCATTTGCAGAATCACACCTGCAAAGATGTTTTGGGGTATCATCAAGCATTATTAGCCCAGAGCATCTGAGAACCTGGCCTTCCCCCTGCCCCACCTCTTTTTTTTTTGAGACAGTCTCACTTTGTGCCCTCAGTAGAGTGCCATGGTGCCCTAGCTCACAGCAACCTTGAATTCTTGGGCTTAAGTGTTTCTCTTGCCTCAGCCTCTTGAGTAGCTAGGACTACAGGCACCTGCCACAATGCCTGGCTATATTTTAGAGATGGGGGTCTTGCTCTTGCTCAGGCTGGTCTCGAACTCCTGAGCTCAAGCAATCTGTCTGCTTCAGCCTTCTAGAGTGCTAGGATTACAGGTATAAGCCACAGGACCTGGCCCTAGCCTCACCTCTTTGTGCAAAGATACCACTATGTTCATGAAACTTATCCTGTGGAAGATAATTCCAGTAAAAGGGAAAACCCTTCTTTTAAGTGGTGAATTCTCTTGACACACACAACTTGATTCCCAGGTAGATTTTGAGTACTGTTTAATGAGAAGGGGTTTGGGGTGAAATTTCCAAGTTTCCCTATAAACTCAGCTTGGTTAAGGGCACAGATTATCCAACTCCACATTGGTTGCTCAAAAATTAAAAACCAGGAACTGTCAGTAGGGACTTTGGATACTGTGGTTAGTTAGCACATGTCCAGCTCAGTGCCCCAGAGAATGGCCTTGTGCTGGGTGGAGATAGACTGCATCCACCTATTACTCCAGGATTGGCCCCAGCCTTTGGGCAAATGACTTCACTGGTTGGCGTCTCAAATTTCCTTATCTGTGAAAGGGGGCAACCAAACAGTACCTACCTCATAGCGTTGCTTTTTTTTTTTTTTTTGGCCGTTTTTGGCCGAGGCTGGGTTTGAACCTGCCATCTCCAGCATACAGGGCCAGCACCCTACTCCTTTGAGCCACAGGCACTGCCCTATAGTGTTGCTTTAAAGTTCAAATACAAGCCTATAGTGTTGCTTTAAAGTTCAAATACAAGTGCTTTCTGTAGGACGTAGCGCCTAAGAAGCATGCAGATATTAGCTGTTTCTCCTCCCTGGACCACTCCATGGACAGCCCTTTTTAGGACTTGGCAGTAGTGGAAATACACTGCACAGCTCCCATCCATTTTCTCATCTTTCCCCAGCAGGGCCTAGGGTGCTGTTACCCTGGGCATTGAGGCCACAAACTTCACAAACTTGACTGATTTGGGCATTCGGTTTGCTTCGTGGAATCAGATTTCAGCACCCTTTAAAAGGGTGTACTGCTTAAAGCTGGGAGTGAATAGCACCTTCTCCTCCATAGCTCAGGAGTGCTCCTTAGTTAAAAGACTCCTAAGGCAGGCTCAGCACCTGTAGCTCAGTGGTTAGGGCACCAACTACATAAACCTGGGCTAGTGGGTTTGAACTCTGCACAGGTCTGCTAAAGACCAATGACAACTACAACAAAAAAATAGCAGGGTGTTGTGGCAGGTGCCTGTAGTCCCAGCTACTTGGGAGGCTGAGGCAAGAGAATCTCTCAAGCCCAAGAGTTTGAGGTTGCTGTGAGCTATTACACTACAACACTCTACTAAGGGCGGCATAGTGAGACTCTGTCTAAAAAAAAAGAAAGAATCCTAAGGTGAACTTTGCCTATTTAAGCAGAGGACATTAGTCATGGAAATAATCAAAGAAATGCATGTGAAAGTGTTTAGGAAAACTCAAAGTCATTATGCAAATGTGCATAATGTTGCCTTAAGAGCCTGAGCACAGTGAGAATGTCATACCTTATGGCTGACACACATTGCTGTCAGGGTGTATGGAGTGGGTGTTTGTCAGCATGTTGTAAACTCTGTGAGCCTGATATCCTGTCTCTTTCTTTCTACCACCCCCTCTTCCCCCAGGTGGCATGAAGCCCAACACACTGGTTCTGGGTTTTTACGATGACACGCCACCACAGGACCATTTTCTGGCAGACCCAGCTTTCTCTGAGCCTGTGGACAGCACCAGGGAGGGTGGGTCCCCAGCCTTGAGCACCCTGTTCCCTCCACCCCGGGCTCCTGGGAGCCCCCGGGCACTCAGTCCCCAGGACTACGTGGCCACTGTGGCAGATGCCCTCAAGATGAACAAGAATGTGGTTCTGGCCCGCGCCTGTGGGGCCTTGCCACCTGAACGGCTGAGCCCAGGGTCTGGGGGTACCTCTCAGTTGCATCATGTGGATGTGTGGCCCCTCAACCTGCTTCGACCCCGGGGTGGGCCTGGCTATGTGGATGTCTGTGGTCTCTTCTTGCTGCAGATGGCAACCATCTTGGGCATGGTGCCTGCTTGGCATAGTGCCCGGCTCAGAATCTTCCTGTGCCTGGGGCCCCAGGAGGCCCCTGGGGCAGGCGAGGGGCGTCTCCGAGTGCTGCTGAGCAAACTGAGGATCCGGGCTGAGGTGCAGGAGGTGGTATGGGGTGAGGGGGCTGGGCCCGGGGCACCGGAGGAAGAGGAAGGGGACTTTGTGAACAGTGGGCTGGGAGACACTGAGGCAGAGGCCCTGGCATGCAGCGCCAACGCCCTGGTTCGGGCCCAGCAGGGGCGTGGCACTGGAGGAGGGCCTGGTGGGCCTGAGGCCCACGGAGATGACGTAGGCCCTATCACGGCCCTCACCTTTCTGTACCTGCCTCGGCCGCCTGCGGATCCTGCCCGCTACCCGCACTATTTGGCGCTTCTGGAGACTCTGAGCCATGACCTGGGCCCCACACTGCTCATTCACGGGGTCACCCCTGTCACCTGCACTGATCTCTGATGCCCCTTCCTCTGGGGCTAGGTAGAGGGCCCAGGCCTGTGGCCTATCCGGATTAATGGATGAGGAAGACAAGGAAGAGGAGGAGGGAAGCACCACTTCCTGCTGTGGGGATACAGAGCCCCGCAGAGATCTTAAGGGGATCCTGGGCTCCTTTGGTAAAGGGACCCCTGTGCACTAATGTGAGGCGCTGAACCTACCGTGCAGGGGAGGGAGTCCGCAGCTTCCCAGCCGGCTTGTGCCTTGGCGCGAGGGGCTGGGTCTCCTCCGCGACTCTAGGCTACCTCAGTCTCCCCATCCTCGCCTGACTCACCGGCTCACAGAGGGGTGGTGATGTTTTTTGTTCTGTTTTATTTTTCTAACTGTGCTTACCATGAATAAAAGACCAAAACACTATATGGGCTGGCTGAGCTCTGCTGATGGGTAGGTGAGGGGGAGGCAGGTAGCAAGGTAGCCTCTAGTCTGCTGAGAGGCTGCCACGTGCAGGGCAGCTCGGCGGCGGACCTCAGGACTCCAGAGCAGTGGCAGCGCGCCCCGCACACTCGCCCCTGGGCCTAGTCCCCTCGGAGAGCTTTCTCCTCTCGCAGGAGGGGGCCGACTTGGGGAGGGAAGGCAGTTTAGGGCCAAGGGTGCCACGTGACTCTCCCCCAGGAATGCAGTGACGTCACAGGGGGCGTGGCCGTCCCCAAAATTGGGGAGGAAGGGAAGGAAAAAAAGCCAGAAAAACTTTCTTTCCTGGAGTCCCAAACGAGGTGCGGGACGGCAGAGGTAGTACAGGCCAGAACCTCGGCCCAGACCGCTGTCTGAAGTTTCCCCATTCTAGGCCATGTCGGGGCCCACCTGGCTCCCCCCAAAACAGCCAGAGCCCGCCAGAGTCCCTCAGGGGAGAACGCTCCCCCGAGGCGCCCCGGTGCCGCCACCAGCCTCCGGAGCCGGTAAGCAGCCTTCTGGAGCCCAGAAGCCGCCTCTCCTCCAGGCCAGGGGTACCAGCTGCCGGAGCCCCACTGTGGCCTTGGTGCATCCTGCCTCGTCAGGGACACGACTGGGAAGAGGAGGGTGGAGGGGTCAGGAGGGCAGCACTCACCCCGGGTCTTTGCTCCCACTCCCATCTCGGTCTTTCTTCTCTCACCCCAGCACTCCAGCCGCATCCGAGGGTCAATTTTTGCCCCCTCCCATCTGAACAGTGTTACCAGGCCCCAGGGGTGCCAGAGGATCGGGGGCCGGCCTGGGTGGGGTCCCATGGAGTTCCCCAGCGGTCACAGGTGAGAGCTGAGATTGCAGGTGGGGTGTGTGGGGTCCCCTAGAGCCGAATGTGAGGGGGACCTGGGCAGGAGAGGAGATAGTGACTTGCATCTTTCTGCTCTGGCTCCATACCTAGGGGCTGCCCCCAGAAAGAGGGGGTCTGCGCCCAGGGAGTCTGGGTGCTGAGATAGACTTGCTGACCAGCATGCTGGCTGAGCTTAACGGAGGTCGTGGTCACACCCCTAGGAGACCAGACCGACAGGTAAACTCCTCGTCCTACTTCTACTCGCCAGCCTCTTCCCTCTGGCTTCTGGATTCCAGGCCACCCTTACCTCCACCTCCTTCCATGCAAGTGGTGTTCAGCCCGGCTTGGAGGAAGCATGGGCCGACAAGAGATTACTGGAGGATGGGACCTTGTCAAAAGCCCGTGCTTCCCTGGGAGGCACACATGGGATGATTTTCAGGAACTGGGTCCTGGAATGGGCCATGCTTATGCCTTCTGGCCTGCATTTTTCCCCAGGCTTATGAACCCCCTCAGCCTCCTGCTTACCGCTCGGGCTCCCTGAAGCTAAATGGAGGTGGGGTTCCACCCCTGCAGCTCCCAGCATCCCCCTGTGGGAGCCCCACTCCAGCATCCTACGCTACTGCCAGCACCCCGGCTGGCCCAGCCTTCCCTGTGCAAGTGAAGGTGGCACAACCAGTGAGAGGCTGTGGCCCACCTAGGCGGGGGGCCTCTCAGGCTTCAGGGCCCCTCCCAGGCCCCCCTTTTCCTCTCCCAGGCCGAGGTGAAGCCTGGGGGGCTGGCTATAGGAGCCAGCGAGAGCCAGGGCCAGGGGCTAAAGAGGAAGTGGCTGGTGTCTCTGGCCCTAGAGGAGGAGGAAGAGGAGGTGGACATGGGCCCCTGGTAAGTCTGGGGGACAGAGATTTGGGGTCTTCACATTCAATTGGACATTGAGTGGGACGGGGATGGTGTTTTAGGGGTCTGTTTTTTGAGCAGAGTCAGAGGTCTGGGGTGGGAAGCAGGTCAGGAAACAGGGGGAAAGAGCTAGCACTGCCCACTGGGGCTTGGGTTGAGATGTTCTCAGATGAACTTTCTGGGTTAAATTGCCTGGTTACCCTTAGGGTAACTCATAGCATCTGGAGCTAGAAGTGACCAACTCCTTGACTGCCACCTTCCAGGTCCCCCTGAGCCAGCCTCCTGAGGAGGAGCTGGAGAGGTTGACCAAAAAGCTGGTGCATGACATGAACCACCCGCCCAGTGGGGATTACTTTGGTGAGCTGACTCTGTGGGTAGGGTGGGAGTCAATGTAGACAGCAGGTAGGTTGACCCTGTCCCTCCTTGCCCCCAGGCCGGTGCGGTGGCTGTGGAGAAGATGTGGTCGGGGACGGGGCTGGGGTTGTGGCCCTTGACCGTATATTCCATGTTGGCTGCTTTGTGTGTTCTACATGCCGGGCCCAGCTTCGGGGCCAGCATTTCTATGCTGTGGAGAGGAGGGCGTATTGTGAAAGCTGCTATGTGGTGAGTGGTTGGGGCTAGGGGCTGGAGTCAGCAGTAGGTACCAGGAGGCTTCCATCCAGAGTGGGAATTAGGTGTCCAAGCCCAAAAGAGATAAAAGGCTTGAAGCTGCGTCACCCAAATTGATGTTTAAGAAGAGGAGAATTGGCTTGGCATCTATAGCTCAGTGGCTAAGGTGCCAGCCACATATACCTGGGTTGGCAGGTTTGAACCTAGCCCAGGCCAGCTAAATAGCAATGACAACTGCAACAAAAAAATAGCAGGGCCTTGTGGCGGGCGCCTGTAGTCCCAGCTAGTTGGGAGGCTGAGGCAAGAGAATCACTTGAGCCCAAGAGTTTGAGGTTGCTGTGAGCTGTGATGCCATGGTACTCTACCAAGACTGACACAGTGAGACTGTCTCCAAAAAAAAGGCGGGGGGAGAATTCAGCAAGTAGCTCAATACTGGCTGCTAGAGGGGAAGGACATCGCTCCTTACAAGTATGAGGCATTTTAAAGGAATGCATTAAATTCCATAATACCCCTGAAGCTTAGAGGTTAAATACTATGTGCAGGAGGCTATGTGGCTTCCTCTTCCTGACCTTCTGCCCTCTTTCCTAATAGGCTACCCTGGAGAAATGTGCCACATGCTCCCAACCCATACTGGACCGGATCCTGCGGGCTATGGGGAAGGCCTACCACCCTGGCTGCTTCACCTGCGTGGTGTGTCACCGTGGCCTTGATGGCATCCCCTTCACAGTGGATGCCACCAGCCAGATCCATTGCATTGAGGACTTTCACAGGTCAGGCCTGGCTCCTGCCAGGATGTGTGACCTTTTCTACCTCCCTCATCCCTCATTCATGCCTCAGACTATTCCATCCTATATCCAACCCCTGATCCTCCCTGATTATTTTTGACATCATCCCTTCCCCAAGACCCAAGATGGTATGTCTGGCCTCTTCCATTCTCTCTTGACTCCCACCTTCTCTGGGCTCCATTTTTGGTCCCTTGACACCCTTCTCGGTTCTTTTCCACCCCAGGAAGTTTGCCCCACGATGTTCAGTGTGCGGTGGGGCCATCATGCCTGAGCCAGGTCAGGAGGAGACTGTGAGAATTGTTGCTCTGGATCGCAGTTTTCACATTGGCTGTTACAAATGTGAGGTCAGAGGACCTGGGCAAGAGCAAGGGGCCCACAGTATCTGGGGTGCTGGGTATAGCAGAAGGGAAGAGGAACTCAGGGGTCTGGGACTGATAGAATGCTATTGTTTCTTTCCCAAGGAGTGTGGGCTGCTGCTTTCCTCTGAGGGTGAATGTCAGGGCTGCTACCCGCTGGATGGGCACATCTTATGCAAGGCCTGCAGTGCCTGGCGCATCCAAGAGCTCTCAGCCACCGTCACCACTGACTGCTGAGTCTTCCCTGTCATCACTCTCCCTGACATCTACCTTTATAACTTTGTCACCAAATGTTGTCTTCTCTTTTTCCAATCACGAAATAATAATCCCTCAAGAGTTTACAACACTTTAAAGTTTCTTGTGTCATAATTCTCACAGTAGCCCACCATAAGCAAAATTGTTATTATGTGCACTTTTATACATAAGAATGCCAGAACTGAGAAGTGACTTTCCTAGATTGCATGGTTCTTGAATAGTAGAGCCAAGATCACAAAGTGGGCCCTGGGTCTTAGTTCTAGTACAGCAGTTACTTCCCCCCCAATTCTACTCCACTTTTTTTTTTTTTTTTTGAGACAGAGCCTCAAGCTGTCCCCCTGGGTAGAGTGCTGTGGCATTACAGCTCACAGCAACCTCCAACTCCTGGGCTCAAGCGAGTCTCCTGTCTCAGCCTCCCAAGTAGCTGGGACCACAGGTGCCGGCCACAACGCCCGGCTATTTTTTGGTTGCAGCCATTATTGTTGTTTGGTGGGCCTGGGCTGGATTCGAACCCTCCACCTTAGGTGTATGTGGCTGGCGCCTTAGCCGCTTGAGCCACAGGCGCGGAGCCTCTACTGCACTTTTAAATGTAGTTTGATGTGAAGACACCCTCCTTTCAGTGCTGTGACCATGGCTGCAGCATTTTCGAATCTTAAGTCTCATATTTCATGGAGAAGGCATTTAGTGTTACTCAGGGGTGTGTGTGAGGGGTTGTACATATGTTTAATCTGGGGAGAGCCAGATCCTGTCTGTTGCTCAAGACCTAACCTCCAGCCAGCCTATCTCATCCAAGTAATAGCTAGAGTTTAAAACTGAGATCTGTTTGTTTTGCTTAAAATTGGGGCGCCTTTGTCAAAGAACAGGAACAATGGATTTTGCAGGCACATTGGTGGGAGCAGAAAATGGTGGGAGATGTTTTAAGATGGTTGCTTCTACCTTCCACCTCCTGAACGCTGGCGCTCCCCAAACCCATACCCGGGACAAGGACGGGGCGAAATCGTCCCCGATAAGGTCAGGAGGTACTCCAAGCAAAGGATCTGTGGAGGACAACGGCTCGTTGCGAACTGGCTCTGACTGTGGGTGTATCCCAAGGAGCGAAGCCATTGCCCCGGGTCC
>NW_003852537.1:147672-149846 GCF_000181295.1 Otolemur garnettii | reverse complement strand
CGCCCAGTCTTGTCCCAGAAAGCGCGCGAGACTTCTGTGTCCCCGCCCTTTCCCATCACTCCCTGTTCTCCTAGCCGTTCGCTCGAGACTTAAGTTCCAGTTCCGTCTGCTAGGGGGGAGATTGGTGCTTCGAAGGCCCAGTTCCGCGGGCGACGCAGGCGCAGCGCGACCGGGGCGCGCGATCGCTAGTCCCCGGTTATCCTACTTTTTTTGGCCTCTCTTCGGCCCCCTTGCTGATCGCCCCACAACTCCTTCTTAGCGTTTTGTCGACCTGGTCTCGCCCAACACTCAGGGCACCTCAAAACAAGTCCACCCGAGAGCGAATCCAACGGCTGCCACTGCTCCCAGGTGGGGTAGGGGAGGAGCTTGGGGGCCTTGTTGGTGCAGGCCTGAGGGAAGGGAGCCCGGGGGGCGACCGGGGTGGGCTTGGAGGCCTTTGCTGCGAGTAGAAGTATCGGAGCCATCCTTCGGCGGGGGATGGCGGATGCAGCGGTCGTGCGGGTGGGGGGAGAGGCAGACGTGCTGCTCCTGAGGGGAAAGTCCTTTACTTCGCTGGTCCTTGTTCAGCATCTTGACCACCTCTTCCTGGACCCCAGGCCTTTTCAAACCGCGCCATGGGTGACAGTGATGACGAGTATGATCGAAGGCGCAGGGACAAGTTTAGAAGAGAGCGCAGTGACTATGACCGTTCCCGCGAGAGAGATGAACGACGTCGAGGGGACGATTGGAATGACCGGTGAGACATTTTTTGTTTTTAAACTTAATCTTACTCCTTTTCCTTTCCATTCTTTCTCACCCTCATTGCTTTTCCCTTGTAATTTTATTAGGGTGAACCGTATGAAATCGCTTATTTGACTGCTTCCTGTCATTCAACCTATTTGCTGTTGGCCCAAGTACTACCTATGGCCTGATTTTTGAAATGCCCTGAAGATCACAGCAATAGAGCTAAGAGAGAGTTTTAAGTATGCAAAAAGCACTATTTATATATGCACTAAAAGTAGGCATTTTATTAGTAAATTGTACTTCCAAAAGATTGCTTCAGGAAGAAAGTAGCAATATAGAGTGGATCTGACTTGACATATGATTGAATTTCTTGTCATCATTTTGCCTCTGAGTTCTTTGGGCAGTGCTAATTGGGTTAATTATGAGATATAGTTACTGGCTTTAGAATCTTAAGGTGTGGGCTTGGCAAGGGGATCAGAATGGCCTTGGGTGATCTGTAAATGAGTGTTTTTAAGAGATCATCCTAAAGATGGTAAATGTTGAGGGACAGGTTCTTAGGGTAGAGGAGATGGTGTGTCAGAGCTCCAGGAAAGTGATACTAGGCTAAACTTGGAGAGATGAGTGGGAATTTCCCAGACACGGATGATGTGAACAGCTTAAGAGTTGTGGATGTGTTGTGTGCCGAAAAGAATGTATATTTTCCCAGTTTAGTTCTCAAAATGTCCACAGACCCTAGGAGATCTGCAAGGCTGAATTTATTTTTTTATGGTTATGCTTAGGTGTCATCTTTTTCATGGTGTTGATATTTGCATTGATGGTGTTATAACAGTGATGGATAAAACTGCTGGTGCCTTAGCATAGATCCAGACTGTGACACCAAAGAGTTGAGGGAAAAAAACCTGTTTCACTTATTGTCCTTCATGAAGTAGTACAGAATTTTAATTTTATTAAGTTAGACTCTTATCTTTTCAGTACATGTGATGAAACAAGTATGCATAAAGCACGTCTACTGCATATAGAAGTCAGTGGTACTTTAAACAAGAGACTCTGTGTCTGAGTTTGAGCTGAAATAACTGGCTTTTTCCATAGGGTGTCATTTTTACTTGAATAAGTGTGAAAGTGGTTGTTCATACTTGGGTGTTTGGCAGATGTTTTCTTGCAAATGAATTAAGAGAACTTGCTACTTCAAGGAAAGCTGTCAGTATGTGTTGCCAATGAAGTAGAACTTTCCAGTAAAGACAAAAATTTTGGAAAACTTTTACCTACCAATGTGAGTTTGAGAGCTTCTCAGTACTAAAGACTTTTCTGATGACATAGGTAGTGATGCTGATGAATATATTTTGATATTCAGTATGAGATATTGAGATCCATTCAAAGAGCAAGATAGAACAATAGAGTTGAATACAGCAAAATGAATTGAACACTGATACAATTTTGGTACTTTTTTTTTT
>NW_003852537.1:138939-145899 GCF_000181295.1 Otolemur garnettii | reverse complement strand
GCGGCATCAAAGCTCACAGCAATCTCAAACTCTTGGGCTCAAGTGATTCTCTTGCCTCAGCCTCCTGAGTAGCTGGGACTATGGGCCCCTGCCACAATGCCCAGCTATTTTTTGAGATGGGTATTGTTTTCTATGCATGAATTATATGCAACTTATGTGGTACTAGGGTCAGTTTTTATATTACATGCCACATGAGTTGTTTGTGATTCACAGCATACTTATTTGTTTCTGAGAATTGAGTCCTTTTTTTTGGAGACTGAGTCTTATTCTGTTGGTCAGGCTCAAGTGTTGTGGCATCACCCTAGTTCACAGCGATCTCAAATTCCTGGGTTAAGTGATCCTCCTGTCTCAGCCTCCTGAGTAGCTGGAACTACAGGCACCTGCCACAATGCGTGGTTTATTTTTTCTATTTTTAGTAGAGATGGGGTCTTGGTTTTACTCAGACTAGTCTCCAACTCCTGAGCTCAAGTAATCCTCCAGTCTTCCTCCTTGGCCTCCCGGAGTGCTAGGATTACAGGTGTGAGCTTGAGAATGAAATCTTTTGTCTTTCCACAAGTAATTTAGTTGTGTCTGGAGTGGACCTTGGCGGTATTGGATGGTGACCTCTGAATCATACTGCTTAAAGTATGTGCAACAATGTCATGTTCAAAGAGCCCTAGAGCCCTACTTAAGGAGAAATTGGAAGTAGGTGTGGGAAGAGGAGCTGGCTGACAGCGCAAACAATGAGCAAAGGTTTTGCAGTATGCAGGCATGCTATGGACCTTCCACCTATCTACCAATTCTATATGTTTCACAAGGCCCTGGGCTCAAAACTACTGTGAATTAAATACAACTTGCACAGCAGTAATTGTGTTAAAATTAATATGTATTGCCCAGGCATGGTGGCTCATGCCTATAGTCCTAGCATTCTGGTAGGCCAAGGTAGGTAGACTGCTTGAGTTCAGGATTTGGAGACCAGCCTGAGCAAGAACAAGACCCTGTCTCTACTACAAATAGAAAAATTAGCCAGGTGTTGTGGTAGGTGCCTCTGGTTCCAACTACTCAGAAAGCTAAGCCAGGGAGATCATTTGAACGTGATCAAATGAGGTTGCTGTGAGCTCTAATACCATGGCATTATATACTCAGGCCACTGAGTGAGACTTTGTTTCAAAAAAAAAAAAATTGATAGGTATTGAAATTTTCTGTTTTAGTTTTGAATACAGTTAAGTATTGATAGATATACCACACATAAGCAAAAACTCTTTGGTGGTATCTTCAGTAATTTTTAAGAGCATGTGGAGATTCTGAGACCAAAATGTTCAAAAACCATTGGGTTCATGCAAAGGGGTTTTATTGTTATTGTTAAGATGGGGATGGGGTGGCTGGTGACTAGCAGGGAAGCTGGAGCCACAGCCAGGAACTAAAGTTTTGTTTGTTTGTTTTCTTTTTTTGAGACAGAATCTCACTCTGTCACCCTGGGTAGAGTGCTATGGCATCATAGTTCACAGCAACCTCAAATGCTTAGATTCAAGTGATCCTCTTGCCTTAGACTCCTCAGTAGCTAGGACCACAGGTACCCACAATTCCTGGCTAGTTTTTTTTCCTATTTTTAGTAGAGATGGGGTCTCATTCTTGTTCCCATCTCTAACTCCTCAGTTCAGGTAGTCCACTGCCTCAGACTCTCAGAGTACTAGGATTATAGGTGGGTGTGAGCCACCATGCTGGGCTAGAACCAGAGTTTTGAATGGTGTTGTTTCCTGACATTTATGCAGGGGCATGACATGATTAGATTTGTGTTTGAGGATGCTTCCCTTGACAGTAGGGTAGAAGAGGTAAGAAGTAAGACCAGAGGCAGGCAAATAACCAATGCTGGAATTCCAGGAGAAATGACAAGGGGCAAAAACTAGGGCTGAGTTTGTGGGGATAGCAAAGAAGAGGACACCTTTGATAGGCTTTGAGGTAGAGGGTTAACTGGATAATAGCAAATTGGTGTGAGGGTGATGCTGGGTAAGCGGGTGGACAATGGTAAGTTGATAACTGAGTGTGGGAAGCAGGAAGGAGGGAGACAAGTTTGGGGGGACTCACAGTCTCAGTTTTGACAATCTCCTAGTAGAGGATTACTAATATGGGTCTCCCACAGAGAATGGGACCGGGGCCGTGAGCGCCGCAGTAGGGGCGAATATCGAGATTACGACCGGAATCGTAGAGAGCGCTTCTCACCTCCCCGCCACGAGCTCAGCCCCCCACAGAAGCGCATGAGGCGAGACTGGTGAGATGGCAATAGTTTCTCCCTCTTTATTCTCCTTAGCCTCAATTCTACCAGGTCCTCAGCTCTCTTCCCTCATCTCTGCTCAAACCTTGATCCTTTTCTTTTCTCAAATTTCCCATACACCCATTGTTTCTTTGTCCCTTTAAACCCTTGGGTGAGAGACCACATGCTATGTATGCTCCTCCCTCTGTCCCATTCACCTTTGTGCTCTAGAGAGATGATTCCCTTCTCTGTCTGACTTTTGTGTCCCCCACCCTCAGGGATGAGCACAGCTCTGACCCATACCACAGTGGCTATGAGATGCCCTATGCTGGGGGGGGTGGGGGCCCAACTTATGGCCCCCCTCAGCCCTGGGGCCACCCAGATGTCCACATCATGCAGCACCATGTACTGCCCATCCAGGCCAGGTAAAGACCAAGGGTTTCAGGGTTCTTGGGAGGAGGGAGTTGGTAGGCTTTGGGGAGGGCTTGGGGTTGCTGAAGGCCATGACTGGAGCCAGGCAGTAGGTTAGGCACACAGCAGTGCATGTGGGATGGTGGCAGTTGTTGCTTGGGTGATGTCCATGTTGAGCAAAAGAAGGAAGCAGCTAGCTACCTTAGTCTCCCCATCCCCTCACCTTCTTCCCCCACAATGAAGACTTCCTGACTTGGCCCCTAGGCTAGGCAGCATTGCAGAGATTGACCTGGGTGTGCCACCACCAGTGATGAAAACCTTCAAGGAGTTTCTCCTTTCGTTGGATGACTCTGTGGATGAGACAGAGGCAGTCAAGCGGTATAATGACTACAAGCTGGATTTTCGCAGGCAGCAGATGCAGGATTTCTTCCTGGCTCATAAAGATGAGGAGTGGTGAGTGCTCCCACTACCCCACTACCTTTTCCTTGGCATGTGTCCCCTGGCTCCGCCAGTGGAGCTGCAGCCCTGTCCTCTTCCCATTTCCCTTATCTGGAACTTCCTGGGGGTGGGGGATGGGAAGTATAACAGCAATGGCTGATGGGGTCTTCCTTCAATGGCTGCCACGGCTCCCACCCCAATTCCCTTCCCTGCTGTCCTCAGAGAGTGGGACACCTCCAGGCCGCTGGCCAGAGCCACCTGGCCTCTTGGAGCAGCAAACTGTTTCCCACTTGCTGGTATGGGTCATTGTCCTTCCTGATGGATTGCAAGGACCCCGTGTGGCTGTGGCTTCCTCCCAAAAGCAACGAGTGAATCCAGACGAGAAAAGCAAAGATCTGAGGGTCGTTTGACAGAAAAAAAATTTTAATTTTTTTTTCCTTTTGTGGATGTTTTAATTTTAATCAACCATCTTTTCCCCCCTTCCTGCTCCTCCTCCTCATCCTCTTTCTGCTCCTCCTCCTTGAAAAGAGCCAGAACTGGGAACTACACCCGCTCATCGACGGAGCTCGGAGCAAACCCACCTCCACCCCCACCATACCCAGCCCATACATGAGCCCCTGGGCTGAGCCGCGCTGCCCCGGCCAGGCAGATAGGCAGGGTACTGCTGTGCACAATGCAGCAGTTTAGCTGAATGTGATTGCTCAGGCAGTTAGTCAGTCAGGGCCCCCACTGCGGAGTCCCGCAGGGGTGGGGCATCTGGGCCGGGCGCCCCAGCCAGGAGCCAGCCGGTGGCCCACCAGCCAGCATGGGCCCTGGGCACCGCTAGTTAAATCTTGAGCTCTGTTTGACCAAGCGGCCAAGGTAAAGATCCTGGAGGTGATGCCTGCAGCTTTCCTTTCCTCTCACGCTCCACTTGTGATTCTGTTCTGTTCTGTCTTTGCTGTCCCCTCTTTCTAATTGCTCTTTATGTCTGTCTTAAATCTCTATGTACCTTTCCTTTTTTCTCTTCCTGTTCTTGCTCCCTGCCTAACACTTCCTTCCTCTTTTTTTTTTTTTTCCTAGTTTCTCTTTCTGATCTTTAAGTTTTTCCCTTTGTTTTTGATTTCTGGGACTTTCCTCACACTTTGCTTTTCCTGTCTTTTCTCCTTTTTCTCATGCTCTTAATTTCTTCTGTTTTTTCCCCCAGAGGTCCTATTTGAAATGTTTTATTTGTTTATGTTCCATCTTAATCCTTAAGCCCTCTCCTTTCTCTATCCCTGTGGGCAGTACCTGAGGCTATAAGGGCACTTCAGTTTCTCCCTTTGGTCTTTCCCTAACCCTTCACCATCTTGCTTTTCTTCCCAAGTGGGGAGAGAGGTGTCCTGCCTTTTGGCTTTTCCTATCTGGTGCATTTCAGGTTTCCCTCTGTCTTCCACCTAGGGGTGGAGGGAGTTGGTGGGAACAGTTCTTTTAATGACTGTGGTTTGGGGTTGGCAAGGAGAGGGAGCTTCTTTCAGGGCCTATTATCCTGAGTCTTCCTCTCTGAAGCTGTGGGAAACATCTTTCTATGTTATTGTTCCCAGAGACTTAGGGTAATAAATCTGTCTCCCCAGCCCTGGCTTCCCCCTGTAGTCAATGATCTTCCCACGTCCAGAGCTCTTAATTCCTGGTTCTCCCCCACATCTTCTCAGAGCACAACCTTTGGTTCCTTTTAGGGTGTTGGGTGGTTCTAGTGCACCCCTATCCCCTTATCTCTCTGCTTTTATGAACTTTAGTGGGTATGAGAGGATGGGGGCTATGCCTTGACTTTTCTGGGCCCCTCCCCACATCCTGGCCCTGGCCTCTATTGACTGTTTTGTCTTTCCGTACCTACTTCCTTTTCAGGTTCCGGTCTAAGTACCACCCAGATGAGGTGGGGAAGCGTCGGCAGGAGGCCCGGGGGGCCCTGCAAAACCGACTGAGGGTATTCCTATCCCTTATGGAGAGTGGCTGGTTTGATAATCTTCTCTTGGACATAGACAAAGCTGATGCCATCATTAAGATGCTAGATGCAGGTGTGTGTATTTGGAGGGTGGCAGACATTTGGGCCCTTTAGGAGTAGGAGTATCTAGTAACCAAGATCTTGGTTGAGAAATAGCAAGTTGACAGAAACCAGGGCCTTTGGAGTTTTTGGCCAGGGCTGGGTTTGAACCCACCATCTCTGGCATATGGGGCCAGTGCCCTACTCCTTTGAGCCACAGGTGCTGCCCTAGCAGGGCTTTTGGATTGTGATATTTGCTCCCTTTGTTGGTAGCCGTGATTAAGATGGAAGGAGGTACAGAGAATGACCTTCGCATCCTGGAGCAGGAGGAGGAGGAGGAACAGGCAGGGAAGCCTGGGGAGCCCAGCAAGAAAGAAGAAGGCCGAGCTGGACCAGGGTTGGGGGAAGGAGAACGCAAGGCCAATGATAAGGATGACAAGAAAGAAGATGGCAAACAGGTCTGAGAAATGGAGTCTCCACATGCTGCCTTGGAGTCTGGGAGGGATGGAGCATCTTTGGTGCTAGGGCCCAAAGGAGCTGGAACTAGGAGGTTGTGTGTGTGGGGTAGGTTTAGGGAAAGGTATGCTTTGGGGCTCAGCTGTGGAAGGTGGAAGGGGGCCTTCTGATAAAGGTTGAAGGGGAGATTGACATCCATAGCAATTGTCTCTACCTATAGGCTGAAAATGATAGCTCTAATGATGATAAAACTAAGAAATCTGAGGGTGATGGGGACAAAGAAGAGAAGAAAGAAGATTCTGAGAAAGAGGCCAAAAAGGTAAGTTATTTGTTGCTTGGGGTCAGAATGTTGGGCTGGGGTCTGGGTTTTCTGACTTATCCCTTCTGCTGTGGTTTTCACAGAGCAGCAAGAAGCGGAATAGGAAGCACAGTGGTGATGACAGCTTTGATGAAGGTAGCGTGTCTGAGTCTGAGTCTGAGTCTGAGAGTGGCCATGCTGAAGAAGAGAAGGAGGAGGCTGGTAGGTTTTATTTTCTCTTCCTACTGCATTGGGGTGGGAGAGGTGAGAGGCTGGTGAAATTGATGGGAGGGTGGTTTTTAGGAGAAGACTTCTCTGATGGGGGGCAGTAACAGTTTCTTTTTCCTTCCTAACAAAATCAGTAATAAAAATTCACCAATTCTTACCACTTCCTGTATAGAAGAAGCACTCAAGGAAAAGGAGAAGCCCAAGGAAGAAGAAAGGGAGAAGCCTAAAGATGCTGCAGGGCTGGAGTGTAAGCCTCGGCCCCTGCATAAGACTTGTTCTCTCTTCATGCGCAACATCGCACCCAATATCTCCAGAGCTGAGATCATTTCTGTGAGTGGAAAAATCAACTTCAGGGCAGGGGCTCGTACTCAAGATATGTTCCTTTGGGTTGGGAAGGTAGAGAGAAGGCAGTTGGCACTGCCTTTGACACATATCCCTATTTCATGTAATAGGGAAGCCCTCTTCCCATTGGCCCATGCCCTTCAAGGGCTGCTCTTTATCGTGCCATTTGCTTTTAGGTGCTGGCATTCTTCAGCCCCGTATTGTGTTTTTCCCTGTGTGAGGATGAGAAGGATAAAAAGGCAGTTTCCCAGGGTTCTGAGGACAATGGGGATTGAATCATTAAGTAGAGTTTCTCTTCCTCTGCTTCTTGCAGCTTTGTAAAAGATATCCAGGCTTTATGCGTGTGGCACTATCAGAACCCCAGCCAGAGAGGAGGTGAGGAACTACATACCTTGGAGAGAAGGTGAAAGGGGAAGGTAATGGTCAATACCACCACCCTTGTGGATTGTGCTGACATTTTCTTTCTTGTGTAGGTTTTTCCGTCGTGGCTGGGTGACTTTTGACCGCAGTGTTAACATTAAAGAGATCTGTTGGAACTTGCAGAATATCCGAGTGAGT
>NW_003852537.1:129141-138568 GCF_000181295.1 Otolemur garnettii | reverse complement strand
AGCCTGCACCCTCTTTCAAATCTGTTTAGTTGTTACCATTAATTATTTACTCTTATATTTGGGCTGGGCTCTAGGGCTAGACATTAGATGTGTCTGGTCCCTGTCTGTCTTCAGGGAGCTCACAGCCTACTCACTCACTTGCTCTCACAAGGGGCCAGTTTTTGAGCTGCTGTTTCTTAGGCAAGTGTTGTAGTATCTGATTCTGTGTTCTCTCCAGCTCCGGGAGTGTGAACTGAGTCCCGGTGTGAACAGAGACCTGACTCGTCGTGTGCGCAACATCAATGGTATTACCCAACACAAGCAGATTGTGCGCAATGACATCAAGCTGGCAGCCAAGCTGATCCATACTCTGGATGACAGGACCCAGCTCTGGGCCTCTGAGCCGGGGACCCCTCCCCTGCCAACAGTCAGTGACTCCCCATGGGACTTTTTCAAAAGCAGCTGATACCACCTCATCGGCTAGGGGCACCTCTGACCTCACTTGATCTGTAGCACTGAACCCTTGTATCCTCCTGCCTGCTCATTTGTTTACCCCTCCTTGTCTGGGTATTACTTCTTCCAGCTTCCAGCAGAACAAATGTTAGTAATTCTTTTGTGGGCTCGGGTAAAATGTAAAATGAGGACAGATGCTAGGGGGTGAAAGGTAACCCTGAACTCCTTTGACCCTCACATTGCCTTTCCAAATGTACTAGTTCCTATGTTACCTAACCTAGGTTTTCCTCTTCCTTGTCAGAGCCTGCCCTCACAGAACCCAATCTTGAAGAATATTACCGACTACCTGATTGAGGAAGTGAGTGCTGAAGAGGAGGAGCTGCTGGGGAGCAGTGGGGGAGCCCCCCCAGAGGAGCCTCCGAAGGAGGGGAACCCAGCTGAGATCAATGTAGAGCGGGATGAGAAGCTGATCAAGGTGCCAGCAGCACAGGGGTGCAGCTCAGGGTGGCTAAGGGGCAAGAGTAGGAAACCAAGAGTGTCTGGACCAGGCATCTATAATCCTAGCATTCTGGGAGGGCAAGACAGGTGGGTTGCCTGTGCTCACGGGTTCAGGACCAGCCTGAACAAGAACAAGACCCTCTCTCTAAAAATAGTTGGGTGTTGTAGTAGAGCCTATAGTCCCAGCTACTTGGGAAACTGAGGCAAGAAAATCACTAGAGCCCAAGAGTTTGAGGTTCCAGTGAGCTATGATGCTAGGGCACTCTACCAAGGGTAACAAACCAAAACTGTCTCAAAAAAAGAAATAGCTAGGCAAGGTGGCTCACACCTGTCATCCTAGCACTTGAGAGGCTGAGGTAGGTAGATTGCTTGAGCTCATGAGTTCGAAATGAGCCTGAGCAAGAAAGTGAGACCCCATCTCTACCAAAAAGAGCAAAACTGAGGCAAGAGATCTCTTGAGCCTGAGAGTTGGAGGTTGCTATGAGCTATGATGCCAAGGCACTCTATCCAGGGCAACAACTTGAGACTTCCTCTTAAAAAAAAAAGAAAAAGAAACTAAGAGCTTCTCATCTTCCTTAGGTTTTGGACAAACTCCTTCTCTACTTGCGAATTGTGCATTCCTTAGATTATTATAACACCTGCGAGTACCCCAATGAGGATGAAATGCCCAATCGTTGTGGCATAATCCATGTTCGGGGGCCCATGCCACCCAACCGCATTAGTCATGGAGAAGGTGAGTTCCTGGTCTCTATTCCATTCTGGTTCTCTTTTCCCTGGCTCCCTCTGGTGGCAGTGCTTTGCCACAACTCCTTTGGTCCCCTCCCCACTCCTATCCTTGCTTCTGGCTCCCTTCTCCAACCTTCCTTTGTTTCCAAACCACAGTGTTGGAGTGGCAGAAGACTTTTGAGGAGAAGCTGACTCCACTGTTAAGTGTTCGAGAGTCTCTCTCAGAGGAAGAGGCCCAGAAGATGGGTCGAAAAGACCCAGAACAGGAAGTGGAAAAGTTTGTCACCTCCAATACCCAAGAACTGGGCAAGGATAAGTGGCTTTGTCCTCTCAGTGGCAAGAAATTCAAGGTCTGGGATGTTGGAGAATCAGTGGGCTAGTATGGTAGGAGGTGGGGTTGAGGCAGGAAGCCCCTTAAAGGTCCTGGGGGGAGGTGGGTGGGGAAGAAACCACTCACCTGATGGCAGAAGGGTGGGCTGGTGATCCCTCCTCAGGTTGGGCTTGGGATGAGAGAACCCACATTACTCGCCCTATCCTGATTATCTCTTCTCTTCACCCAGGGTCCTGAGTTTGTACGCAAACATATCTTCAATAAGCATGCGGAGAAAATTGAGGAAGTAAAGAAGGAGGTGGCATTTTTTAATAACTTCCTCACTGATGCCAAACGGCCTGCTCTGCCTGAGATCAAGCCAGCACAGCCACCTGGCCCGGCCCAGAGTAAGATACGATCCACGAGGGTCTGCATGTTTCTTCTCCCAGGGACTCCTATTCCTCCTTAACTTGTCATCCTTTGAAGAGTTTCTGGGCTCGGCACCTGTGGCTCAAGTGGCTAAGGTGCCAGCCACATACACTTAAGGTGGCGGGTTCGAATCCAGCCTGGGCCGCCAAACAACAATGGTGGCTGCAACCAAAAAAAAAAAAAAATAGCCAGGTGTTGTGGCGGGCGCCTTGGGAGGTGAAGGCAGGAGACTCGCTTGAGCCCAGGAGTTGGAGGTTGCTGTGAGCTGTGATGTCACAGCACTCTACCCAGGGGGACAGCTTGAGGCTCTGTCTCAAAAAAAAAAAAAAAAAAGTTTCTGTCCCACCCTCAGGCTACAGTCCAAGGAGTTGGTTGTTACCCCCTCCCCTCCCCCGCAGTAATTCACGTCCCTGTCCCTGTTGTACTCCCCCCAGGCCTGACCCCAGGACTCCCCTACCCACACCAGACTCCCCAGGGTCTGATGCCCTATGGTCAGCCCAGGCCCCCCATCTTGGGGTATGGAGGTAAGTATAAGAGGGAAATGAAATGCCTTGGTGGTTGTGGGGCTGAGAGGAAGAAAACAGCTAGGATGTAGTCGAAGTTACAGGTTTTCATCTCAACTTGGATCTTTTTCATAGCTGGTGCTGTCCGACCTGCAGTCCCCACAGGAGGGCCTCCGTACCCCCATGGCCCATATGGTGCTGGCCGAGGGAACTATGATGCCTTTCGAGGCCAGGGGGGTTATCCGGGGAAACCTCGAAACAGGTAAGAATGAGATAAGATACCCAAGTGTTCCTGCCTTCTTCAAACTGCCTTTCAGGAACCCTCAGCTTTCATCCTGGTTTACTTTTCTCACAGGATGGTTCGTGGAGACCCAAGGGCCATTGTAGAGTATCGCGATCTTGATGCCCCTGATGATGTTGATTTCTTTTGAGCTATCTACTTCCCTTACTCTTGGTACCACCTATACTTGTGACTGCCATGTCCCATCCAGCTAAGAATTTTTTGTACAGTCCTACTGCCAATAAAAGCACTTCATGGTGACTCTTGACTCAATGTTACATACCTCTCCCAAGTCCTCCCAAACATCAGCTTGTTCTATGTTAGCTGGGCCTTCCCACTTTATTATTGATGCCAAAGGCCCCAGGCTCTGCTGAGATGCCTTTGAGGTAAGCAGGTGCACATGTATGGGACCAGAGAGCAATTTTCAGTTATGGGACCTTATCCTCCACTCAGTCCAGAGCATGCTGCTGCTTTTCGGAGTTACAGCTGGTCAAGCACAGGTTGTAGAAGGAGTTGGGGTCAAAGGCTGTGCTTACCTCCCGCCAGCCCACCCACCCAGCAGTCTGGAGTTCACTGGGACTTTTTGGAGTGCCCCAGTAATGAGGGTCCAATACCAGGACATAGGCTTCCATGCCTGGCCCTATGCAGACTCCCAGCAAAGCCTTCGATTGGGCGTCTGCATCCCCTCCCACCATCACAGGGCCCCCACCCTCTGAGAAGTGAGAGTAGAACCTCTCCAGTTCACCCCAAAGTCCCAACCCACGGGGCACGTGGCACAGGCGCCCTTGGGGCCCTCCAAAGTGAGCGAGGCAGAGACTGGCCTCTACACAACCAATCCAGTTGCGGGAACCCCGGAAGCCGGGGGGTTTGTCACCCATGTCCTCCAGGGCCGCCTGCACTGAGACCAATCCAGGCACGCCCGTGGGCTGGCCCTCTGGCCATGAGCACAGTGTCTGCAAAGTGCGGTAGCCGCAGCCCCAGCCCCGGTCGTCCAGCCCGTCGCAACCGTAGTGATAGTAGAGATAGTGGCCCGAAAGGACCGCCAGGCGAGCAGGGCCGCGACACGGCGGGGCCAGACCCAGGTGGACATCCTTTAGCAGCTCCAGGGTGATCGGCGAGTGGCAGGATCCGCGGTTCCCGAAACCGGGCAGATGAGCCCTCAGGACAGCGCCGAGCAAATTCCAGGAAGAACTCCGGACTTCCAACACTTCCTCTCGGCTCCAGGTCTTAGGCTAGCGGTCAGCAGGACCCACGCGCTGGGTAAAGATGTGCTCGTCGGGTTCTGGAGACCAACCCACGGAGCAAGCAGTGGCCACCACCAGACCGGATCGCCGGGGAACCACAATGCACCGGTGCGCCGCGCCCGCCTGCCTCATTGCGCAGGCGCGAGTTCCGCCAGATGGGGCTAGGGTGAGACTCGCCTCCGCGGCGGCTTTGCGGCGCAGGCGCCTTGCATCCCTTCTCAGAGACCCACAAGTCCAGCGTCCTGTGTCCCCAAGCGCGCGTTAGCTCAGTACCCGTGATTCAGGCGTTCTGCCGCTACCCCGGCTCCCCAGCCGCGCACACTCTTGTGGCTGTAACAGTTTATTGGCAGCCCAGAGGGGCGAAGGCACCGCGAGGGGGAGCTCAGCCCAAGACATGCAGGGGACCAGGAGCCCCGAGGGGAAGTCGGGGGTAGGATAGGCAGGGTCTGGGGTTCGTCTGTGTTATATCCCAGCCCCTAAATAAATACTATATACAGCTTGGGGGTCCCGGCGGGGCGGAGGGACGTGGGAACCCGCCTGGGTCACAGGTCTGAGCAGCGATCCTGCTTGCTGTAATGGTCGAACTGGTTCTTCCAGTGCACCATGTAGGAGCTCCAGCGGTGGAACTCGGCCTTCCACTGGCGCTCTGCCTCGTCCAGCGTGTCTGCAGCCAGGGCACCCGGCAAGTGGAGGGCGGGGAGGATGACACGAAAAGGTCGGGGAACGGACATGGGAGGGGGCACAGTGTGGGGAGGACACGGAGGAATATAAGAGACCACGTGGGATGGTGGAAAGAGGATCAGGAGAATGTGCGAAAGGAAGGCGAGAGGGAGGGCGAGGGTTAGGCGGGGTCACAGGATGGCAGGAAGGGAGAGGTGAAAATGACCGGAAGACCGGGAGACAGAAGGAATCAATAGGGGAGGGTCCGTGGGTTGGTGGGGAAAAGAGAAGACAAATGGTTGACGGTTATAGCCCTAAGTGGGGGGGAGGGGGGCTGCTATTGAAGCCCGGGCCTCCCTTCCCCCAACATCAGGCTCAGGCTCCAAAGGATAATTTTATAAAAGAATATTGGATTTCCATTTAAACAATAAAGGCGTGTGGGTCCCTGAGACGGGTGGTAAGTCACCCTCCCACCCCGCCCTGTCCAATTTGAGTCTCTCAGTTTGAGGAGGGAGGGGACGCTGGGTCCGAGGTCCCTGAGTGGGGCCTTTCTCCACCGTCCGACCGCTCATTAGAGGAGGGGCCCCTGGGACCAGAAGGGGAAAAGTCCCTGATCACAGCCGCTGGAGCTGAGAGAGAAGGAGGAGGAGGAGAGGGGAGAAGGGGAGGCTGGTCCTGGGCCTTGGGGCAGCCTCCCCATAGGCGGGGCTTGAACAGGTGCTGGGGGCCTCCGAGGCTGGGGGAAAAAGAGGGGGGTTACACCCGGCCGGCTCCCACTGCGCTCTCTGTGCCCTTTTCTCCCGCTTCCTGCCCTTGTTCGCTGGCCCCTTCGTACCGGTGGCGCTGAGCAATTTGGGTAGGAAGCGGTTCCAGAAGGCGCAGGCCTGGGCGCGCAGCCCCCGCCGCACCTCCAGCGGCCGAAGGTCTAGGCTCACGTACTGCTGCGCTCCAGCCGTGTACGGGGGCCACTGCAGGGCTTTGGGGTCGTGGGGGTCATTGGGATCCCTGCAGAATGAAACGGGAGACTCAGCCTGAAGCAGATCTGTCCCGCCTGGGGAAGGGGAACGAAGACGGGCGCCCTCTGCTGCTCTGCGGGACCTGCCCTCCCATCACCGCTGCCCCAACCCTTCTTTCTCCTCTCCCCTTCCCTCAGTTTCTCTGTGACATTTTCCTCTTTATTTCTCACATTAGAGAAGCTTCTAGGATTTGTCGGATCCTTCCTGTGTAACCAGGCATGGCCTTATCTCTACAAACATTACAACGTAGTTCTACAACACCCATCTGATGCTGGATCTATTATCCCCTTCTTCACCAGATAGATGAGTATGTGAGAGAGACAATGTGTCACAACTAAAGAATCACCACAGGTTTGACTTAATCCAGCTCTGCAGTTCCTGCTTCTATTACTGCCAAGTCCTTTGTCTTGGTCTCTCTTTGCCCACTTCTCCTGGCCTTCCTCTGCCCCGGTGCCTGTCTCTCCAGATCTGCCATCCTTCCTTCCTTTCTCCCCATGTCTTGTGTCTCTCTCTTCCCTTTGCCTCCTTTTCGAACCTCCCCCTCTCCAGCTTTCCTTTCCTGCCTCTTTCTTTCCAGCCCTGTCCTCTCTGTGTCTGTGTGTCTGTCTAGGGGCCACCCTGCCTCCCAGCCCTGTAGCCTCCTGTCCCTCAGGACTGCTGACCCTGTGCGGGCGAAGTTGGCCCAGTATCTCATCAGTCGCTGGGCAAAGATTTTCTCTTCCATGGTGTAGTTTAGCGAGGGGTCCAGGGGGAGCCCAAAGATGAACTCAATCTCATAGCCGTGGGGCACCCCCATCCACAGGGGCCAGGAAAGTGTGGAGGCACGATGTTCAAAGACGTAGGTGTAGACCCGGGCACCCTGGGCAGCCAGTCGCCCAGCCAGGTGGGCCACAGGGCACACGACGTTGTGGTCACCCACCACATCACTCAGGGCCTCCCTCAAGCGTGCTGGGTCCTCAGGATGCAGCCAGTCTGTGTAATGCAGGACCACAGCCTCGGCCGCCAGGTCACTTACCTGGGGGACCCCGACCCTCACCCCAGCCAGGAACTGGGCCCGGCTGATGAGAGACTCGTTGTCTTTGCTGAAGCCTGGGGCCCCGTAAACCAGAAAATAGGAGCCCTCATCCTTCACCACTCCCACCAGCACCTGGGGGTGGAGGGTGGGAATGGAGGGACAGGCACACACAGACAGGCAGACAGAAACAGAGGGACAGAAAAAGAGCCAGAGAGATGAACAGTTACAGACCCAGCACCATGGAGGAAAAGAATAAAAGATTGGGGAAGGGACAGATTAAAAGGAAATATACCCACAGTTCCTTTCCTCTGCCCCCTTGACCACCTTTGGATCTGTACTCTCAGGGAAGAGGGGGTGGCCATGGGGCCCAGAAGCCTGTACCTCCGGGAGTGGGTCTGGAGGAGCCCTCATGCCTGGGTGCCTAGGGGGAGGGGAGGGGAGGGACTGCTGGGACCCAGAGAAACCAGCTCCACTCCCACCAGTCACTAGTCACCTGCAGGCCATGGAAGTCTCCTGCATTGATGAGGGCCTCAGGTGTGTCACTGAGGAAATCTCCATCTACCACAGGAACGAAGGAAAATCGGAAGATACTTTCCTGAGGCAGTACGCGCCACTCATGGTCCACCAGGTCCTGAGCTGGTCGTGTCCGAAGGCAGGCTACCAGCTCTGTGTCATTGCCACCAGCGCTGCCTGGGGGACAGCCCACATAGCGGGCCAGCAGTGTGGCCCTGCGACGGGCCTCTCCCATGCCCACTGTGGCCCAGGGCCCATTGGGTGCACCACTTTGTAGCACAGCCCTGTGGAATAGGCCCCGGCTTGGTGGAGATAGCAGGTGCATGCCAACCGACGCAGCGCCTGCACTCTCCCCAAACAGAGTCACTGATGTTGGGTCCCCCCCGAATGCTGGTATATTCTCTTGCACCCACTGCAATGCCAGCCTCTGATCCAGTAAACCAACGTTGCCTGGAGCCTCTCGGCTCCCTGGCAGGGCCAAGAAACCAAAGGCTCCAACCCGATAGTTCATAGACACCAGCACCGTCCCCTCAGCTTGTACCAGGAAGCGACCATCATACACATCCAGGGAGGAGGCCCCACTGTAGAAGCCACCCCCATAGATCCAGATGAGAACAGGGGTGGGGGACAAAGGCCGGGGGTATGGTGTCCACACGTTGAGGTAGAGGCAGTCCTCACTCAGCTCACGGTTGGGGTTCCACATCTCGGTGCCCTCAAAACCAGGGTACAGCTTGTCCACATATTGGTAGCAGACACTCGGGAAGGTTGTAGCATCCAACACTCCTGGCCAGGACCGCTTGGGCTCTGGTGGCAGAAAGCGACGGGGCCCCACAGGTGGCTCCGCGAAGGGAATGCCCAGAAAAGCAGAGACAGGCCCCCCAGGGGCCTTTAGGCGAATGCCCCGCAGTTGGCCCCCACGAACTGTCACCAGTAACTCTGGATCCTCCCGACCCTCAGCCCCTGCCTCTCCTCTCAGGAGGAAGAGAAAGAGGAGTAGGGATGCCAAGGTGGATGTGGGCCTCATGACTGCAGGCAGGCAGCGTCTGCTGGGAGAAAGAAAGGCAAAGGGTGAAGGCCTGAGCAGCCAGGAGATTAGCAACATTTTTGCCCAAAGGTTATCACTGAACTGCAGAGGAGGTGGGGCAGGTTGGCAAAGAGGAGAAGAGGGAGGAGGTAGATAGGCAGAGACAAGGACATAGGCCAGCAGGCAACAGGGGACAGAGATCAGGCAGACGCACACCCAAACAAATGCAGGAAACAGAGATGAGTCCTGCCAAAGAATATCCTTCCCTGCCTGCAGGGGGCCCACCACCCTCACTTCCTTTCTCTAGCTGGGGGGACCGTGCCCCGAGTGTGCAGTGCAGGCACCAGAGGCTGAGCAATTCATTGCATATGCCACCTGGCAGGGGCGCGGCTCTCACTGACAGGCGGCGCCTTTGGGGAAACTTGAGGGATGTGAAGGCACTGCCCAAGTCTCTCCCTGGGTTGTTCTGGGCCGGGGCTCTAAGGGGTGCGTCTGGCGTTCAGGGCACTGGAGCCCCAGGTCCTGGGGCACCCCAAATCCTGCCTATCCCACCCCCCGCCCCACCCTGCTAAGCCTCATCCACTGTCTGGCACTGCCGCTGATACTTGCTAGTTCCTATCAGCTATGCACTCCCCTAGCCTAGCCCCAGGAAGCAGGCTCTCCAGCCTGGACCCCAGCATTCTAGCCCCTATCTGTCCGAAGCTGCCGTGCGCGCCGTCACCGGCGGGAGGCAGTAGAGACCGAGTAAAGGTTGGAGCTCCCCGCCCTGAGCCTGGA
>NW_003852537.1:120997-129054 GCF_000181295.1 Otolemur garnettii | reverse complement strand
CTCCGGAGATCCCTGGCTGCAGAGGCAGGGGAGCTATTTTGGGGCAGCAGCTGCTGCGGTTCCGGCATCTCCAACCAAGGGATCAAAATTCCCCGGGTGGGAACTCCCCCCTCTCCCGGCGGTCACCCCTCACCCATCCCCCGTCGCCCTGAACTGGGGGTGGTGGTGGTGCTGGAGATTAACTAGGAAACCCGAGTGCCGCTAATTATAACGCGGGGCTTCCGCTGAGCGTCCTCTTCCCCAAAAATAGAGATGGAGTCTCCGCGGGAGCGGGGTCCTGGGCCTCTGCTGGGCGCTGCGCAGGGGCGCTGAGCTCCGGCTTTTGGGATGGGGGACCCAGCCGGCGCTAAGAACCTGCGCAGTTTGGGTTCCGCCCCAATTAGGGGCTGTCTTCCAGTGGCCTGGGATTTAAGAGCTAGGGAGGAAGGGGCGCTCGGGGGTCCCCGAAAGAATTCGAGATGAGAAGCCGTACCGGTGGGGCGCGGGCTCTCGCGCGGGTGTCGGTAAGTGCGGCGGCGAGTGAAGAGTTACGGATGAGTGTGGGGCAATGGGGGTGGGGGCCCTGGGCAGGCCTGTCCGGTTTGGGGGCTCGAATCTCTTGGGGAGCACACCGTCTCTCAGACGCGAATGGGCTGCGGACCGGGCAGAGGGTCCCTAGCGGCAAGGCAGACTCACCTGAGGCGGCCGGGCCGGGCCGGGCCACGCCAGGAGCTGGAGGCGGCCGATGTTCCCGGCGCAGGCTGAGCCGACTCTGACAGCCACCGCCTCCGGCCCCCCGCACACACCCCCTCCGAGCCCCGCGGCGCCCCCCCCCCCCCCCCGTCCCCCCCGCCCACTGTCTCCGCCCCCGCCCCTCCCTGCTTCCCCGGGCTGCCACTTTCCCTCCCTCTTCCTCCCTCGGACTTGAGATCAGAGACTCGGGGCCCAGATGCAATCCAGTGACAGACGCCGACAGACGACAGACACGCTGTGACAGAAGTGACAGACACGACCCAAAGACCCATAGCGGCGGAGCAGACACCCACGTGACAGACAGGACAGAAGCCCGCAGAGACAGACACACGCAACGGACAGTCTCAGTCAGTGACAGTCACAGAGAACGTAGGGACAGACTTTCACAGACGGACGGATACTCAGCCTTGGTTGAGGCTGGGGAAGTTATCACAAGGCTAAGGGTCCAACTAAATGAGCATCTCTGGCCATGACACAGACCGGTGGCATGGAGGAGCGGCACGTTAAAATGTGATTAAACTCCCCTCCCCCGAGGAATCCAGGTGGCACTGGTGGAGAAAAGATGATATGGGACAGTCTTGAGGATGAAGGGACACCTGTGGGAATGGAGATGTGAACGTAGGATCCCTAGTGAAAATAAGGGAGTCTCCCCTGGAGAAAGGAGACCCTGGGGTAAGAGGTGACTCAGGGACACCTGAGGAAGAAGGCCAACGTGGTGGCACGCGCAAGACTGCGGGGCGAGGCCGCACTCCTTTGCTGCAGTGGAAACTTCTGGAAGCCCCGCGGGTGGGTTTGCGCTGGTTCCCTGACGGGTGACCTCGGATTTTCGTCACCAGAGTCCAGTCGGGGCATGACATCACCAGACCAAGCTTTCATTGGCCGCTGCAGCCGGCAGGTGGGAGCGGCCTGGCCCGAGCGTCCCCAGCAGGCTCCGAGGGGCCTGAGCCACACAGCTCCCCCACGTCCCGCCCTCTAGGCGGTCACCCATGGGACCCATGTTGCCGCAGCGACATCGCTATGCCTGAGGTGTGGGTAGAAGCAGCGTGCCGACTGACTGCTGGCTAGGCGCCCGCGGGCCCCAATGTGGGAGAGCGGCTGGAGCCCAGGAGCGTCGGGGCGTGCGTGCGCGCGCGCGGCGGTGCGGGGCGCAGCGCGGGGTGGGCGCGTGCGCGCGTGCGCGCGTGCGCGCATGCTTGTTCTGGCTGCTGCGCGCCTCGTAGCACTCTGGTATGCGACTGCTGCCTCTAGCGAGTCGGGGGCCCCGGGTTTGGGTTCTCCCAGAAGTGAACCCAGAGTCGTACCTAGATCTGCACCGTGCGGTTCCCAGCTCTTCAAGTCAGGCGCACCCCGGCTTGGTCGTTCCGCGGGACTGGGCTACGCGGACGCGGACTCCGCTCTGGGTGCGCGCTCCGCTCCCTGGCTGCAGCCACCAAGTGGCGCCAGAGGCAGACGCACTGGCCTCAGAGACTGGGCTCGCGGACCCTGAATCCCCAGTCTGGGCACCGAGGTTCCCTGCACCCGCCGTTAGCGTCCAGGCCCCACTGGTTGAAGGCTCCCCACTGGCCAGACCATGTCCCCTAGTTCAGTTCCCTGAAGAACGAGTGTAAGGGCTGTGGGTGGGGTAGGGGACAGAAACATGGACGGTGATAGAAAAGGGTCTGAGGCAGATTTCTGAGCCTGGCGATTATGAATTATTGTAACAGAACGATGGAGACAAGCTATGAACGAGTGAGCAAAGGTCTGCCTCCATCCTAAGGCTGTAGGGATTTTTGGCCTCCTAGTGATCCGGGGCTTGCCCCTTATCAACCTCCAAAATGGCAGTGCCACGCAGGCGTGTCACCTAATCTGTATAGTCATGAGTTCAAAGGCCTGTACAGTGGAGATAGGGAAGGCAAGGACAGCTTGTCGCCCAGGGTTACCATTCCCAGGAACAATCCCTGTTATTACTTTGAGTTTCTCCCTAGCCTTTGTCCACGCAAGGACCTGTCTAGCCAGGATGCCTTGCCCTACACAGTCCAGCATAGTAACCTTCCCAGCACCTTCTGTGACCGTGCACCCTCCACAGCTGTCACTTGGGGGATATCCTTGATTCTTTCTGCCTCCTAGGCAGAAATCCTCCTAGGGCTTTTCCATGGACATGCTATAAGGTGGCCTTCCGCTGGAGGGCGCTGTTTGAGAGGGGTCTAGAGAGGCTCCTGGAGAAGCTGCCCCCAGGTCAGAGGTGGATGAGGGTGGAAAAGGGGTCCTAGACCAGGTGGCCCTGCCCTGACCTTGCGGAGATCCAACCCAGGCCCTTCCACCGTACCTTTGTGCACAGCGCAATAAGGGGATTGGTCCAGGCCAAGGAAGTCTTCCTAGGCTGCCACGTCCCCTTCCCCAGCCTGAGGGGCCCTGATGAGGCCATTGCCCAGTCAACCCCTATTAAGTGGCATTTGTTAAGTGGCAGACTTGGGAGCCTCAGGCTGTGCAAGGGACTTTCTTCCCTCTGCCCACCCTTTCCTGTGTTCCCTACTTAAGGTTTAAAGCCTAACAGCGTTAACATTGCATCCAATTTTGCACAGAGGCACACAGGGTGAAACGATTCCTTCCTGGGGCTAATCCATCCTGTTCCTTTTTTTTTTTTTCCCCCAGAGACAATCGACAATCTCCCTATGTTGTTCAGGCTTCTCTCAAACTCCTTGCCTCAAGTGATTCTCCCTTCTCAGCCTCCCAAAGTGCTGGGACTACAGGCACTACTGGCTACCACACCTGTCTCTTGCTCTTGACTCTTGCTAGTTTTGAGCTTTTTCACACATTTTTCACTTGTCTGTAGAAAGTTTCACTTTATTTTTGCAACTTTGTTCAATATTTATCCAGTTTACAGTATTTCCCAATGCAATTTATTGAGTATCCTTTTGCTTATCAGAGTCTCTTCTCTATCAGGGGGGTAGAGTGGAGTGGGGTTTGGTGCCTTTGTGTTGGGATTGAGCAACACTTTTCTCAGAGTATGTTTCTGTCCATGGGCTTTAATGGTTCTGAGAGAAGAAAAATATGTAGTTTTTTAAAATTATTAAATCTGTGTGCCTCAATGTGGAAAATATGTAGTTTAATTCAGCAGTGCATTGAGTTGTGAGTTCCCTCTTCTCCTCCTTGGTGTCAGAATCCTAAAGGAACCCAGGATTACAGAGTATAACTCAGTGCCTGGAATGCTCATGGCCCACTGGCTGCTCAGAGCCTGGGCCTCTCAGTTTCCAGCCAGCACCGACTTGGGTTTTGGTTTAAATGTTAGCAATGAATCTTGGATGGCCTCATGGAAACAGGTCTTATTAGGTGCTATTGATGTTTGACACCCAGAGAACTCCTGGCTACTCCTTGCTGGCTAAGTGAGAGAATGCTGGAAACATAGGTTCCTCAGATGGCCCTGGCAGTGATTCCAGGGACAGTGCCACAGGGCAGGGGTATGTGTGCAGAAGTGAGGAGGGTCTGTCTGTTTGGGATTCTGCCACCTGGCCTGTAGCAATGCATGTGGGCTGTGAGGTTGGCCTTGTGACTAACTGTCCTGTAGCTTGCCAGAGCCCTTCGGTGAATGTCCATACCACTGGGAACAGCTCAGTGGGGTTGACCCACCCAGGCTCAGCATTACTGTTATAGCCCAACAGGTTCATTGCCAGCTGCTCAGGAGGAAGTCAGTACACTGAAATAGGAGGGGTTACAGCAGGGCAATAATTTAATGTTGCAGGCACTGTGCAAGGAGCTGGGAGGAATTTCTCAAATCCATCTCCCCCCAAATTTGGGAGAAAGGGTTTTTAAAGATAGTTTGGTTAGCAAAGGGCTAGGCAGTTGGGTCTGCTAATTGGTTGAGTCTGGGGCTGAACCAGAGGGGTGTAGAAATTGTCATCTTTGCTGAGTCAGTTCTTGGGTGGGTGTTGAAATAACCAATTGAGTCAGTTTCTTGGTATGGGCCACTGGTCTGGGAGGGTCAGTTGTTCCACCAGAAAACAGGGCCTAGAAGAGACCTCAAAAATTGTTATTTATGGGCACAATGAAGAAAGTTAAGAACCTTTGTGACTAGCCCAGTGCACTGGCTCATGCCTGTAATCCTAGCACTCTGGGAGGCCAGGATTGGTAGACTGCTTGAGCTCAGGAGTTCAAGACTAGCCTGAGCAAGAGCAAGACCCATCTCTACAAGAAACAAAAAACCCAGCTGGGTTTTGTGGCAGGCACCTCTAGTCCCAGCTACTCAGGAGGCTGAGGCAAGAGGATCGCTTGAGTCCAAAAGTTTGAGGTTGCTGTGAGCTATGACACCATGGTACTCAACCCCAAGACAACTGAGTTAGACTCTGTCTCAAAACAAACAAACAAACAAAAAAATCCCCAAACAAAAAAGAATCTTTATGACCATCAGCTATGTGACTCCTGAGTAGTAAGCAATTATAGGAAAGCAACCTAGAGGACAATGGCTGGTTATATTTATGTATGTGTGTGTACATATGTTTATTTCCCCTACCACAGTTCCCACCTTATGGCCTTTTCCTTGTTTCATAAAGGGCCATTTCATTATTGCCACATTGGTACTTACTGGGGGGAGGGTGGAGTTGTTTTCCAGTCACTCCCTTAACACTGTGCTAAGCATCATCAGTTCCTCACAGCACTCCAAAGACTCAAGCCCTGTCATTACAATTTATAAATTGTATTATACAACATATAAATATAGCCCAGGATACAGTCTTGTCAGTTGGTGAATTGAGGCTCCATCTAGACTTTGGAGAGAGGATGTATCAGATATTAAACTGATAAGAACAGATATATACTTGATCTTAGCCAAAAGGCTGAGAAGTGATTTTATCTGGACTTTGGATGAAAAGTCTGACCTTGCTGGGTGAGTTGCTTTGGAGCCAGTCATTCCTGTGACTCCAGAGAATTCATTCCTATAGTCTCTCAGGCCCTTCCTTCCAAGTAGACAGGTGTGTGTGTGTGTCTCCCTGCAGGAGTCTTCTATGCTTCCTGGGATATCTTCCTTCTCCATCCCAGTCTTTCCTTCCCCCTCCTTTTCAGCTCTCCCTCCCTCCCCTATTCCTCATTCTCTGTTTCTCTTCTCTCCCTCTCCAGTCTCAGTGGGGGATCCAGCCTGTTTTAACTTCCAGATATCTTGGCCCTAGGAGGACAGCTAGGTCTAGATGAAGGGAGCTCCCAGGATTTCTAGTGGGGAGGACAGATGCAGGATACCCAATTATAGGGGAGAAGGACAAATGAGGGTCATTGCAATTTTCAACAACCCTTCTTCTTCCCTACTTGGGACCTCACACCTCTATTCCCAGACACAGAGATCTTTTTGACTTCAGGTCCGAGCCCTCTTCTGCCAGGGCAGGGACCTGAGGGCATGGGATGCCTAAGCTCTGCTTGGTCATCCCTGGGACTGACTCCTGGCCCTCCCAACCACCCCCCACCTCCTCACAGACCACCCCTACTGCCTCTTTCCCCATTTTCTTGACCACCCATTTCTTAGGGCTTCACAGCTTTCAGGGATTGGATTCAAGGGGAAAGGGACCCCTTTCTTGAGCTTCTTCTCTGGGATGAGAGGAAAGCACGAGATACATGGGGACCCTGGGACAAGAGGGCAGTGAAAAGAGTTGAAGTTTGAGATGGCATGCTCCCTCACGCCCCATCCCCACCCCACCCCATTTCCCTACCCTCCTCTTCCTCACCATATTGATGCTGAACTTAGTGTACACACCTGATCTGCAGAGGGTACTACAGCCCAGAACTCCTGGGCTCAAGCAATCCTCCTGCCTCAGCTTCCAGAGTAGCTGAGACTACGGGCACTTGCCACTGCTCTAGCTGTTAAATTAACTTATTTTCATTCTTTCTAATTTATTGGCATAATTAATGTTACACATTTTCCTCTAAACATTACTTTAGCTATATCCCATAGGACTTAAATGTATTCTTTTCTTTATTTCTATTTTCTAGAAACTTTGTAATTTTTTAGTTTTTTGAGACAGAGTCTCACTTTGTCACTCTTGGTAGAGTGCTGTGGCAACATAACTCACAGCAATCTTAAACTCCTGGGCTCAAGTGATTCTCTTGCCCCAGCCTCCCAAGTAGCTGGGACTACAGGTGCCCACCGCAATGCCTGGCTGTTTTTTTTTATTGCAGTTGTCATCGTTGTTTAGCAAGCCATGCTGGGTTTGAACCCTCCAGACTCCGTGCATGTGGCCAGCACCATAACTACTGTGCTATGGGCGCCGAGCTGAAACTTTGTAATTTTGATTTATATCTCTTTGAAGAGATTTTAAGAAAAGGTTTTAAAATTCTAGGTGACAGCTTAGTGCCCATAGCTCAGTGGCTAGGGTGCCAGCCACAGGGTTGGTGGGTTCAAACCCAGCCTGGGCCTGCTAAACAACAATGGCAACTACAACAACCAAAAATAAAAAAATAGCCAGACATTGTGGCAGGCATCTGTAGTCCCAGCTACGTGGGAGGCTGAGGCAAGAGAATCACTTAAGCCCAAGAGTTGGAGGTTGCTGTGAGGTATGGTGCCAACAGCATTCTACCAAGGGCAATATACTGAGACTCTGTCTCAAAAAATTTTTTTTCTAGGTAATAGAATTTATTTTTAATTGTTTTGTTATTAGTTTTTAGATTTATTGCATTATGATCAGAGAATATTTTGTGTACTACCATATTGTATTGACTCTAAGACATTATAGTTATATATAGTTATATTTTTAAATTAACATTTTTAACTTGTCTTTTATTTATTTATTTATATTTCTTTTTTTATTTATTTATTGCGACAGGGTCTCACTTTGTAACCCTTGGTAGAGTGCTGTGGCATCATAGCTCACAACAACCTCAAACTCCTGGGCTTAAGTGATTCTCTTACCTCAGCCTCCCAAGTAGCTGGGACTACAAGCGCCCGCCACAGTGCCCAGCATTTTTAGAGATGAGATCTTGCTCTGGCTCAGGCTGGTCTCGTACTTGTGAGCTCAGGCAATGCACCCGCCTTGGCTTCCCAAGTGCTGGGATTAAAGGCACCAGCCACTATGCCCAGCCCCTATTTATTTATTGTTTGGAGACAGAGTCTCCCTCTGTTGTCCAGGCTAGAGTGCCATGGCATCAGCCTAACTCATAGTAACCTCAACCTCCTGGGTTCAAGTGATCCTCCTTCCTCAGCCTCCCAAGTAGCTGGTGCCTGCCACAAGGCCTTCCGTAACACCCAGCTAGTTTTTCTTTCTTTCTTTTTTTTTTTTTGAGACAGAGTTTCACTATGTCACCCTGAGTAGAGTGCTGTGGTGTCACAGCTTACAGCAACCTCTAACTTTTGGGCTTAAGTGATTCTCTTT
>NW_003852537.1:118882-120665 GCF_000181295.1 Otolemur garnettii | reverse complement strand
AGCTGTCATTGTTGTTTTAGCTGGCCTGGGCTAGGTTTGAACCCCCCAGCCTTAGTGTATGTGGCTGGCACCCTACCCACTGAGCTACGGCCGCCGCCCTAGTTTTTCTATTTTTAGTAGAGATGGTGTATTGATCTTGCTTAGTCCAGTCTCTAACTCCTGAGCTTAGGTGATCCTCTGGCCTCGGGCTCCCAGAGTGCTAGGATTACAGGCATGAGCTGCTACACCTGGCCTTTAACTTGTCATTTTGAAATAATTTTGGATTTACCAAAATGTTGTAAAAATAGCATAAAGAGTTCCTGTATATCCTTCATCCAGCTTCTTTAAGTTTTAACATCTTACATCACCATCATTCAATTGTCAAAATAAGGGAATGAACATTAATAGAGCACTATGAAATATTTTATTCTTATCTTATTCAACGTTTGCCGGTTGTTTTATTAATGTCCTATTTCCAGTCCAGGAGCCAGTTCAGGATCACATGTTCCACTTAGTTGTCATGTCTCCTTAGTGGACATGACAGTTCCTTCATCATTACCTTGACACATTTGAAGAATACTGACATGTTATTTTGTAGAATGTCCCTCAACTTGGGTTTGTCCTAATCACTGGGTTAATTAAGTATCACAACATTATTTTAAATATTTCTAAGAAATAAAGTTGCTGCCAATGACAAATGTAAGACATCATCAATTGTAAGGTTTACGCATATTTTAGGGATATGCAAATGTGAAAAAATATACATCTCAGAACTAATGAAATCCTTTTCATTAGTAGTGTAGTTCTTTCAGGGATGCATTTGTTTTCTTTTTCAGTCTAATGCATGGTAAAATTTGTGACTGTTTCACTGTCACCTGAAAAAAAAAGGATTTTCTGTTTTCAGGACCCAGAATTCATTATATAGCTCAGTTAGATTGGTTGTATAATGTTATTTAGGCTCTTTTCATTCTGGATTTTTTTTTTTAGACAGAGTCTCACTCAGTTGCCCTGGGGTTGAGTGCCATGGCTTTGTAGCTCACAGCAACCTCAAACTTTTGGGCTCAAGTGATCCCCTTGCCTCAGCCTCCTGAATAGCTGGGACTACAGGCGCTCACCACAACACCCAGCTAGTTTTTCCATTTTGAGTAGAGATGGAGTTGCTTTTCTCAGGTTGGTCTTGAACTCTTGAGCTCAAGCAATTCATCTTCCTCGGCGTTCCAGAGTGCTAAGATTACAGGCATGAGCCACCGACCCTAGTCTTTTTTACATTCTGTTAAGATGTAACATTGATTTCTTTTTGGTCAACTTGATTTATCATGGACTGAAAGAGGTGAATTAAAATCTTTTATTATATGCGTTTATTTCTCCTTATATTTTGTTTAGATTTAAATTAAATTCCTGTAAAGATGTTGATGCTTTGCATATTGGTGCATTGGTATTCATAATTGCCATATCTTCATGGTAAATTTTAATCCTGTCACTAAAAAGTATCTTTCATGTTACCCAAAGCATGAGATATACAAGGAAGAAATTGATAAACTGGACTTCATCAAAATTAAAAACTTTTGCTCTGTGAAAGACACCATTAAGACATGAAATCATGGCTCTGTGCCTGTGGCTCAAGCGGCTAAGGCGCCAGCCACATACACCTAACGTGGTGGGTTTGAATCTAGCCTGGACCCGCCAAACAACAATAATGGCTGCAACCAAAAAATAGCTGGGTGTTGTGGCGGGCGCCTGTGGTCCCAGCTACTTGGGAGGCGGAGGCAGGAGACTCGCTTGAGCCCAGGAGTTGGAGGTTGCC
>NW_003852537.1:113338-116860 GCF_000181295.1 Otolemur garnettii | reverse complement strand
TGGGGATTCGAACCCGCCACCTTAGGTGTATGTGGCTGGCGCCTTAGCTGCTTGAGCCACAGGCGCCGAGCCTTAATGTATGATAATTAAAAAATAAAATATATTTTAATGGTCAAAACTTAGTTACATATAAATCTTCAGCTATCTCTTTTTTTGTTTAATGTAAAAATATTTGAGCTATTTTGGGTGGCACCTGTGGCTCAGTGGGTATTGTGCCGGCCCCACATACCAAGGGTGGCAGGTTCAAACCCAGCACTGGCCAAACTGCAACAAAAAAAATAGCCAGGCTTTGTGGTGGATGCCTGTGGTTCCAGCTACTGGGGAGGCTGAGGCAAGAAAATCACCTAAGCCCAGGAGCTGAAGGTTGCTGTGAGCTATGTGACACCACGACACTCTACTGAGGGCGATAAAGTGAGACTCTGTCTCTAAAAAACAATTTGAGCTATTTTTATGTGTTTTTAAAAGTCAATACATTTAAAATTGGCCTATCCTTTTCAACAAAAATTAGAAGAATGGTAGGAATTATGAGGTATAACCAAAGAGTTTCCACAGGGCAATATTAAATATTACATAGTTTCAATTTGACATACTATTTATTTTACGGTTCACTTCATGAGCTCAGTTTGGATGGGGAAACTTTGCATATTTTAACCCTATAGTTAGTTTTAACTTCATTTAATCTGAGATGAGCACCAGATGGAAGTTGTTTTTTTTTTTCTTTTGAGACAGTCTCACTCAGTTGCCCTGCGTTGAGTGCAAGGTATTATCATAGCTCACAACAACGTCAAACTCTTGGGTTTAAGCAATCCTCATGCTTCAGCTTCCTGAGTAGCTGGGACTATAGGTGCCTGCCACAAGGCCAGCTAATTTTTCTATTTTTAGTAGAGATAGGGTCTCACTCTTGAACTCCTGAGTTCAAGCAATCTGCCTGTCTCAGCCTTCCAGAGGGCTAAGATTACAGGCGTGAGCTGCCATGTCTGGCCCAGATGGAAGCATCTTAAAATGCAAAATTGCAGATGCAGGTTAGCAATTTATACATTTATGCCAAAGCTGCATAGGTTACTAGAGTGATGCCAAATGAATTTTTTTCTGTGAGGTTCGTGTTCAATTTTTAATTTAGAAAAAAGTCTAAGACATAGCACATAAGATTGTAAATAAAAATACACAATATTATGTTACATGTCAATGCAATTTAATGTAGGGATTGTAGCCAGATTATACTTCAGTCCTTGGATTTTTCTGGCATTCATTTGTTTTGCAACTATGCATGTGAATGAACATACTGGATCATTGCTATTTTCAAAACATTGTGTTTTAATTGCTAGACACAGAGTGCTAGCAAAAGGATTGCCAAAATTGTTATTCTTGAACATCCTGAAAGATAGTCTAAAGATAAATAATGAAAATGTATAGAAAAGAATTGAGGAATAAAATAATTTAAGCTAGAATATATAAATAAGGAAAATATTCACTTTCTTCATGTTTGTATTGGCCTAGTTTGACACTGTTTTATTTGGAATCTTACCAACTCACTCAATTTTAGATGTATCTTTGTATGTATCAGAGCTAGGTATTAACCGTCTGATTTTATCTTAATATTTATCTTTGTACTGTGAAATATTTTAATAAGTTTGTTAGTTAATTAGCTTTAAAGAATGTCTATTTAACCATAAAAGGGAGGAAATTAGCATACAACATATTTCTACTTTCTTTCCATCCCAATTAATAGTGCGCACTATTTTTATGTTGTCAAGTTTTATAATGTATACATTACCTTTTTAAACAAAATTTGACCCTTTTTTTGCAGTTTTTTGGCCGGGGCTGGGTTTGAACCTGCCGCCTCTAGCATATGGGGCTGGCTCTCTACTCCTCTTAGCCACAGGTGCCACCCAAAATTTGACCATTTATTAAGCACATACTTTGTGATACTCTTGTTGGAGTTATGTACAACATCTCTATGTCTGGCAGCACACTTAGATGGCATACCACCTTTACAGATCCCAAAGGGGACATCTATTGATTTACTTATTTATTTAGAGACAGAGTCTCACTATGTCACCCTCGATAGAGTGCTGTGGTGTCACAGCTCACAGAAACCTCCAACTCTTGGGTTTAAGTGATTCTCTGGCCTCAGCCTTCTAAGTAGCTGGGACTACAGGTGCCTGCCACAATGCCCGGCTATTTTTTGTTGTTGTTGTTGTTGTTGTTGTCATTGTTGTTTAGCCCCAGTGTATGTAGCTGGAGCCCTAACCACTGAGCTACAGGTGCCCAGCTGGAGCATCCATTTAAACAACAGAATAGCCTTGGAATACCTAAGGCTGTAAGGCAGTGGACCCCAACCTTTTTGGCACCACAGACTGGTTTCATGGAAGGCAATTTTTGCACAGGCCCATGGTGAAGGGATGGTTTTAGGATGATTCAAGCATAGTGCAACTCCACTTCAGACCAGCAGACATTAGATTCTCATAAGGAACGTGCAACCTGGATCCCTTGAATGAACAGTTTACAGTAGGGTTTGTGCTTCTGTGAGACCTTTAGGTTTTTGATCCATTTTGAGTTAATTTTTGTATATGCTGTCAGGTAAGGGTCCGATTTCATTCTTCTACATGTGGATATCTCATTTCTCCAGCACTGATTGTTGAAAAAACTATTCCCTCCTCATTAAATGGTCTTGACACCCTTGTCAAAAATTATTTGACCATATAAGTGAGGATTTATCACTGGGCTTTCTATTCTATTCTATTCCATTGGTCTCTATGTCTGTCTTTTTGCCAGCACCATGCTGTTTTGATTGCTGTAGCTTTGTAGTTTTTTTTTTGTATTAAGTTTTGAAATCAGGACTTGTGAGTCCTCCAGCTTTGTTCTTCTATTTCAAGATTTGTTGTGAGCTTCTGTTCTCCCCAGTTCCCCTGCCTTTTCCCATTCCCCTGCCCTATGGGCTAGCTCCTGTCCCCCCCCCCCATTCCCCCGCCCTAGGGGCAACCTCCTGTCCTCTCCCATTCCCCTGCTCCTCCCAGCCTGTTCCTATGCTCTCCAGAATTCAAAGAGGCATGGAAAGTCCCAAGTTTCACAAAACCCCCAAGTTCTCAGTAGATGAACAATGGTGGAAAACTCATCGAGGCTTGCTCAGTAGATGAACAATGTTGGAAAACTCACTGAAGCTTGATTAATTACTGCTGTATAACCATAACCATTGTGATTTAAGATGTATCCATTGATCAATTATTGTTATATAGTCATAATCATTGTGATATGAGACATATCCATTGACAACTAAACTGTAACCCTGCCAATGGCAATGTTCCTCGTCCCCCCTGCTTACTTAAGCTATGCAGAGAAAAAAAGGTATGAAAGACAAAAAACTGGCTTGGCGCCTGTGGCTCAAGTGGCTAAGGCGCCAGCCACATACACCTAAGGTGATGGGTTCGAATCCAGCCTGGCCCACCAAACAACAATGATTGCTGCAACCGAAAAAAAATAGCCAGGCGTTGTGGCGGGCACCTGTGGTCCCAGCTATTTGGG
>NW_003852537.1:110530-113216 GCF_000181295.1 Otolemur garnettii | reverse complement strand
AAAAAAAAGAAAGAAAGACAAAACCCCCTGCACTTCGGGACGGCTTGTCTCAGAACAATGGCCCCTTGTGCAGGTGTGAATAAATCACCAATTAATAGTATCTGAGTGGATCCGAGTTTATTTTTTCATAACCCCAAGGTTATTTCAGATTGTTTTGGCTATTTAGGGTCTTCTGAAATTACACATGAATTTTCAGATGAGTTTTTCTATTTCTTCAGAAAACATCATTGGGATTTTGATACAGATTGCATTGAGCCTGTAGATAACTTTGGGTAATATCAAGATCATCCAATCCAGGAACATCTGATGTGTTTTCATTTATTTATGTCTTTAATTTTGTTCAGTGTTTTGTAGTTTTCATTATACAAGTCTTTTACCTACTCAATTGTATTAATTCCCAAATATTTTGTTTTGATGCAATTATAAGTGGAATTTTTTTGTAATTTCCTTTCATATTGTTACTTATTAGTGTACAGAAAAGCAAGTGATTTTTGTGTGCTGACTTTATATCCTGCTACTCAAATTTATTTATTAGTTGTAACAGTTTTTCTTTCTTTCTTTTTTCTTTTTCTTTTTCTTTTCCCTCCCTCCCTCCCTCCCTCCCTCCCTTCCTTCCTTCCTTCCTTTCTCTCTTTCTTTTTTTTGGGTGTGGAATCTTTAGGATTTTCCACATAAGATGATTTATTTCTTTCTCTCTCTCTCTCTCTTTCGACAGAGTTTCATTATGTTGCCCTCAGTAGAGTGCTGTGGCATCATAGCTCAGGGCAACCTCAAACTCATGGGCTTAAACAATTCTCTTGCCTCAGCCTCCCAAGTAGCTGGGACTACAGGTGCCCACCACAACAGCCAGTTATTTTTTTTGTTGCAGTTATCATTGTTGTTTAGCAGGCCCAGGCCAGATTTGAACCTGCCAGCATCCATGTATGTGGCTGGCACCCTAACCACTGGGCTTGGGCACGGAGCCTGTATCATCTTCAAATAGAGATAATTTTACTTCTTTCTTTCTGAGTTGGATGACTTTTATTTCTTTTTCTTGACTAATTGCTCTGGTTAGAACCTCTAGGATTATGTTAAATTGAATTGGTGAAGGTAGGCATTCTTATCTTGTTTCTGATCTTAGAGGAAAAACTTTTAGTCTTTCATCATAAAATATGATGTTTGCTGAGAGTTTTTTCATATATGGCTTTTATTACATTGAGGGTGTTTCCTTCTTTTCCAAGTTTGTTAGATGATTTTATTTTTAATCATGAAAGGGTGTTGAATTTTATCCAGTGCTTTCTCTGCATCAGTTCAGGTGATCTTGTGGTTTTTTACCTTATTCTGCTAATGTGATGTCTTATATTAATAAATTTTCATATGTTGACTCATCCTAGCATTGCAGAAATACCACTTGTTTATGGTATTTAAATATGCTGCCGAAGACTCAGTGCTCATAGTTCAAGTGGCTAAGGCACCAGCACATACACCAGAGCTGGCTGGTTTGAATCCAGCCTGGGCCTGCCAAATAACAGTGACAACTACAGCCAAAAAATAGCCAGATGTTGTGGCAGGTACCTGTAATCCTAGCTACTTGGGAGGCGGAGGCAAGAGAATTGCTTAAGCCCGAGAGTTGGAGGTTGCTGTGGGCTGTGATGCCACAGCACTCTACCTAGGGTGACAGCTTGAAGCTCTATCTTAAAAAATAAAAATGCTGCTGAATTTGTTTTGCTAGTATTCTGTTGAGGATTTTTGCATCAATGTTCTTAAGAAATGCTAGTGTAGTTTTCTTTTGTCATAGTCTATTTGTCTACTTTGGTATCAAGATAATGCTAACCTCATAGAATGAGTTAGGAAGTGTTCTCTCCTGTTCCATTTTTTTGGAGAAGGTTGAGACGGATTGGCATTGGCTTTTTTTGGTGGGGGAGGAGACAGAGTCTCACTTTGTCACCCTCAGGAGAGTGCCATGGCATCATAGCTTACAGCAACCTCAAACTCTTGGGCTCAAGCGATCCTCTTGCCTCAGCCTCCCAAGTAGCTGGCACTACAGCTGGCTGTTTTGTTTGTTTGTTTGTTGGCAAGCTCTAACTCTTGCTCCAGCTGGTCTTGAACTCATGAGCTCAAGCAATCCACCTGCCTCAGCCTCCCAGAGTGCTAAGATTACAGGTGTGACCTACCATGCCAGGTGGACATTAGTTCTTTAAATGTTTGTCAGAATTCACAAGGGACATCATCAGGTCTGAGGATTTTTTTTTTTTTTTTTTTTTGCAGTTTTTTGAATGGGGCCGGGTTTGAACCTGCCACCTCGGGCATATGGGGGCAGCGCCTATGCCTGATAGGCGCTGCCCCTGGTCTGAGGCTTTTCTTTGTTAGAGGATATTTGATTACTGATTCAATTTCCCTACTAGTTATAGATCTATTCAGATTTTCTACTTTTCCATGATTTGTCTTAGTAAGTTTTGTGTTTGTAGGATTTTGTCTATTGCATCTGCGTGATCCAATTTGTTGGTATATGATTGTTCATAGTACTCTCTTATAATCATTTTTCTTGTAGTATTGGTAGTAATGCTCCCACTTTCATTTCTGATTTTAGTAATTTGAATCTTCTTTTTCTTAGTCCTTCTAACTAAGGTTTGTCAGTTTTGTTGATCTTTTTTTTAAATTTCTTTAAATTTTTAATTAATTAATTTTGTTGTTGTTGTTGTTGTTT
>NW_003852537.1:108674-109531 GCF_000181295.1 Otolemur garnettii | reverse complement strand
TGGCATCAGCCTAGTTCACAGCAACTTCAAACTCCTGGGTTCAAGTGATCTTCCTCCTGCCTCAACCTCCCAGGTAGTTGGGACTACAGGCACCCACCACACCACCACTTAATTTTTCTATTTTTTTAAACTTAATTTTTATTAAATCATTAACTGCATACATTTATGGGGTACAGTATGATGATTTGGTATACAACGTGGAATGCTTAAATCAAACTAATTAACATAACCATTACCTCAGTACATATTTTTTTGTGGTAAGATATTTATAATATACTTTTAGTTGTTTTGAAATGTACCTTTGCATTGTGTAGAATAGGTGAGATTTCATCAAATAGCCTCGTTCCCTTCACTGTCCCCCCACTTTCCCCTCTTTCTTTCTGGACTATCTTTGTGTTTTATCATTCGTATGAATGTGAGTTTATATATTAGTTTCATAATAGTATTGAGTACATAGGATGCTTTTTTTTTCCATTCTTAAGATACTTTACTAAGAAGAATATGTTCCAGCTCCAGCCAGGTAAACATAAAAGTGCTTTTTCATCACATTTTTTCATCACATTTTTGTAGAGATATGGTCTCACTCTTGCTCAGGCTGATCTTGAACTCCTGAGCTCAAGTGATCCTCTTGCCTTGGCCTCCCAGAGTGCTAGGATTACAGGAGTGAGCCACCAAGCCCGGCCTATTGAAATGTCTTAGAGCCCTTGTTGGAAATCAATGGCTATAAGTGTAAGAGTTTATTTCTGGGCTCACAATTATATTCTATTGATCTACACATTTATCCTTATGTTAGTACCACAGAGTGTTGATCACTATAGATTCATAGTAATCTTTTTTTTTTTTTTTTTTTTTTTTTG
>NW_003852537.1:104718-106702 GCF_000181295.1 Otolemur garnettii | reverse complement strand
AAGCTTTTCAGTTTACTTAAGTCCCATTTGCTTATTTTTGTTGTTGCAATTGCCACAGCAATCTTCTTCATGAAGTCTTTTCCCAGGCCAATATCTTCCAGTGTTTTTCCTATACTTTGAGGATTTTTATTGTTTCATGCCTTAAATTTAAGTCCTTTATCCATTTTGAATCAATTTTTGTAGTGGGGAAAGGTGTGGGTCCAGTTTCAGTTTTTTACATGTGGATATCCAGTTCTCCCAGCACCATTTATTGAATAGGGAGTCTTTCCCCCAGGGTATGTTGTTGTTTGGTTTATCAAAGATTAGGTAGTTGTAAGATGCTAGTTTTGTTTCCTGGTTTTCTATTCGATTTAAATGTCTATGTCTCTATTTTTGTGCTAGTACCATGCTGTCTTGACCACTATGGCTTTGTAGTACAGCCTAAAATCTGGCATGTTGATGCCCCCAGCTTTGTTTTTATTACTAAGAACTGCCTTAGCTATATGGGTATTTTTCTGGTTCCATACAAGATGCAGAATCATTTTTTCCAAGTCTTGAAAGTACGATGTTGGTAGTTTAATAGGGATGGCACTGAATTGGTAGATTGCTTTGGGAAATACCATGTTTCCCCAGAAATAAGACCTACCTCCAAAATAAGCCTTAGCAAAATTTCTATGCATTTGTTAAATATAAGTCCTACCCTGATAATAAGACCTAGTGATGGGCGTGGCTATGCAGCATATCTGCTGGAGCAGGTATTTCAGCTGCAGCAATAAGGAAGACTAGAATACCTTTTATCTGCCACAGCTCCTTTCTCTCAGCCATTCGCACTTGTGTGGGTGCGCATGTGGTTACCCGTGGTTACCAGTGCAACAGGCATCCTATTGTGTACGTGTAAATGGCTAGGGGAAAGGAGTTCACACATCACTAGTGCCAGCCCCACCAACAAGGTCAGCTCCCCCGTCAGCTTCCAGAAGAAGATGACTTAACTGTATTTGAATAAATGTAGATTATTGTATTATACTTAATAAAAATAAGACATCCCCTGAAAATAAGCCCTAGTGTGTCTTCTTGAGAAAAAATAAATGTAAGACAATGTCATATTTTCGGGGAAACACAGTATAGACATTTTAACAATGTTGATTCTTCACAGCCATGAGCATGGTGTGCTCTTCCATTTGTTAATATCCTCTGCTATTTCCTTTCTTAGGGTTTCATAATTTTCTTTATAGAGTTCCTTCACTTCTTTTGTTAGGTATATTCCTAGAGATTTTATTTTCTTTGAAGCTATGGTGAAGGGAGCTATGTCCTTAATTAGCCTCTCATCTTGACTGTTATTGCCTTATACAAAGGCTACTGACTTGTGGAGATTGATTTTATATTCTGAGACATTACTATATTTTTTGATGATTTTTAGGAGTCTTGTGGTTGAGTCTCTGGGGTTCTCTAAGTATAAGATCATATCATCAGCAGAGAGGGAGAGTTTGACCTCCTCTGCTCCCATTTGGATGCCCTTTATTTCTTTATTAGCTAGAACTTCCAGCACTATGTTGAATAGTAATGGTGACAGAGGACAATTTTGTCTGGTTCCAGTTCTAAGAGGAAAAGCTTTCAGTTTTATTCCATTCAGTAAAATATTAGCTGTGGATTTGTCATAGATAGCTTTGATCAGTTTCAGAAATTGCCATATATGCCTATACTCTTCAGTGTTCTCATTAGAAAAGGACGCTGGATTTTATCAAATGCTTTTTCTGCATCTATGAGAGGATCATATGGTCTGTTTTTGCTTCTGTTAATATGGTGGATAAAGTTTATGGACTTGCATATGTTAAACCAGCCTTGAATCCCTGGGATGAAACCTACTTGATCAAGATGTATGACTTTTTTGATGATAAACCTTAATATATTGACTAGGATTTTGTTGAGAATTTTTGCATCTATATTAGTGAAATTGGTCTGAAATTCTCCTTTTTAGTTGGGTCTTTTCCTGGTTTTGGTATCAGGG
>NW_003852537.1:102944-104622 GCF_000181295.1 Otolemur garnettii | reverse complement strand
GCCACCCATAGTATATGGGGCCAGCACCCTATTCCTTGAGCCACAAGCATGGCCTCACCTTCCTCCTCAATTTTTTGGAATAATTTCTGCCGTATAGGAATAAGCTCTTCCTGAAGTTTTGATAGAATTCTGATGTAAAGCCATCTGGACCAGGGCATTTTTTTGTTGGAAGATTTTTTATTGTTTCTTTAATTTCAGTGCTTGAAATCAGTCTGTTCAGGAGATCTATTTCTTCCTGGCTAAGTCTAGGGAGAGGGTGTGATTCCAAATGTTGATCCATTTCCTTCACATTGTCAAATTTCTGGGCATAGAGTTTCTGGTAGTATTCAGAGATGATCTCTTATATCTCTGTGGCATCAGTTGTTATTTCCCTTTTATCATTTCTGATTGAAGTTATTAGAGATTTTACTTTTCTATTTCTAATTAGTCTGGCCAAAGGTTTATCTAGTTTATTTATTTTTTTCAAAAAACCAACTTTTTGTTTCATTAATTTTCTGAATGATTCTTTTGTTTTCAATTTTATTGATCTCTGATTTAAGTTTGGAGATTTTTTTCTTCTCCTGGGTTTGGGCTTAGACTGTTCTTCTTTTTCTAATTCCATTAGATGGCTTGTGAGTTTGTTGATACACTCTTTCTGTTTTCAAATGTAGGCATCTAAAGTGATACATTGTCCTCTCAGAACTGCTTTTGCAGTATCATACAGGTTTTGGTAGCTTGTGTCTTCATTGTTGTTGTGCTCAAGGAAGTTAATGATGTCCTCTTTTATTTCTTCCTGCACCCAACTGTCATTCAACAGAAGGTTGTTTAATTTCCATGCCTTTGTATGTGGTTGAACGTGTTTATTGGAGGAGATGAGTTCCACCTTTAGTGCCTTTTGTGGTCTGATAAGATACAAAGTAAATTTCAATTCTTTTGATTCTGTTGAGGTTTGTTTTGTGTCCTAGGAGATGATCAATTTTGGAGAATGTTCCATGGGGCAATGAGAAGAATGTATATTCTTTATCTTTGGGATGGAGTGTTCTATATACATCTATCAAGCACAGTTATTCTAGGGTCTCATTTAAGTCCCTTATATCTTTGTTTAATTTCTGTTTAGAGGATCTGTCCAGCTCTGTAAGAGGACTGTTAAAGTCCCCTTTTATTATAGTGTTATACAATATCATATTGCTCAGACTGAGTAACGTCTGTTTCAGGAATCTGGGAGCATTTAAGTTGGGTGCACAAATATTTAGAATTGAAACGTCTTCTTATATTTTTCCCATGACCAATATAAAGTGACCATCTTTGTCTTTTTTGACTTTAGTTGCTTTAAATCCACATGTATCTGAAAATAAGATTGCAACTCCTCTTTTCTTGTGAATTCAGTTTGCCTGAAAATTTGTCTTCCAACCCTTAACTTGGAGTTTTAATTTCTCTTTTGAAGCTAGGTATGTTTCCGGCAGACAGCAAATGGATGGCTTGTGTTTTTTAATCCAGTCAGTCACTCTATACCTCTTCAGTGGGGAATTCAAGCCATTAAGATTTATTGAGATAACTGATAAGTGTAGTAGTGTTGTATTCATTTTATTTTGTGAGAGTCCATTGCTTAGTTTTATCTTTTGCATCATTGTGGAAGTTAGGTTCTGTCTTTTAATTTCTGAGTTCTTACTTTGCTGTTGATCCATTGTGATGGTCAGTG
>NW_003852537.1:98957-102025 GCF_000181295.1 Otolemur garnettii | reverse complement strand
CCCGCCACCTTAGGTGTATGTGGCTGGTGCCTTAGCCAGTTGAGCTATAGGCGCCGAGCCGGCAACTGTACTTTTAAGACTTGTCTCAAAACTCAAGCCGTAAGCAGCCTTTTTCTCTGGGAACATTTGTCAAAAACAATCAGTAGCAAATTGTTTAACCTCACAGCTATCTGATGCTAACAATTGGGGCAAATAACAAACTGACCAAAGCCATTCTATTCTATTCTATTATTTTTGAGACAGAGTCTCCCTCCATGGCCCTGAGTAGAATGCCATGGTGTCATAGCTCAGAGCAATCTCAAATTTCTAGGCTCAAGGGATCCTCTTGCCTCATCCTCTCAAGTAGCTGAGACTACAGGCACCCACCACAATGCCTGGCTAGTTTTCCTTTTTTTTTTTTTTTTTAAGTAGAGATGAGGTGTCCCTCTTGCTCAGGCTGGTGTTAGAACTCCTGAGCTCAGGTGATTCACTTGTCTCACCTTCCCAGAGTGCTAGAATTAGAATGAGCCACCACTCCCAGCTGATTAAAAAAAATTTAGAAGAAAAGGTAGGGGTGAGATGTCCATAGGTGTCTCTAAAAAGCTCCAAAATAGTCCGGGGGTTCCAGTGCTTCAAATTTTCTGGTAGTTTGCTAGTTGTCTTTCACCTCACAGTTACCCTTTTTACTCTTTCTTATCTGTACTTATGGGGCCACCATATGGACGGACCTTGAAAACATGCTATATGAAATAAGCCAGACACAGAAGAGCACTAATTATCTGATTCTACTTATATAAGTGAAATTTACAGAGATAGAAAGTAGATTAGAGGTTACTAGAGCCTGGGTAGGTGGATGGGATGGGAATTAGTATTTAATGGGTATAGTGCAAGGTGTCCTCAAACTACAGCCCGCGGGCCACATGTGGCCTGCCGAGATGTATCCAGCTCGCCAGGTGTTTTTACTGCTGCTGCCTGTCCTGCTTAGCAGCCAACTTATCCTGGGGCCCACAGTCTGGCCCTTCAATGGTCTGAGGGACAGTGAACTGGCCCCCTGTTTAAAAAGTTTGAGGACCCCTGGTATAGTGTTTCTGTTTGGGTTGGTGAAAATGTTCTGGAAGTGGATAGTGGTGATGGTGGCATGACATTGTGAATGTGCTTAATGCTATTGAATTATACACTTTAAGGATGGTTAAAATGGTCCATTTTATGTTATGTATATTTTATCACAATATAAGGAGTTAGAAATTTAAAAAGCTTTAACAAATACTGATCACATACAGTTGAGTGAAAACAGCAATGTAGAATAAGCATTATTGTAATTTTTTTGAGAAAAAAAAATCTGTTCACAAAGATAAAGGTATACAGACAAACCAAAATAGTAGCAGTGACTCATACTGAGTGTTGGGTTTGTAGGTGATTTAAAGTTTCTTTTTTATAGAATTTTCCTCCTCAAATATTTTTTCTAGCAACAAGAATGCATTTTTTAAATGAAAAGACAAAACACAGTGTATCTATCTCTTTGGGGAGTGCGGATTTGTTCTACAAGGGCTATTAATACAATCAGACACCAGAGCGCAAACCCAGGAGCAGATATCCAGGCTTCTATCCCCACCACGGGAACCATCCTGTCATTGAGGCTGGGAACAACTTTATGCCTTGTGGCTCTGACTGGGATTTCTGTCACCTGTTGGTAAGTGGTGTGAGTTCTCAGGTCTGCGCGGGCTTTTGGAACTAGCAAGATGAAGTGTGATAGTCTATTGTGTTCTCACCAGAAAGAAGGCAAAAGGGACAGGAGTTTCAACTTGCCCTGGAAACTCAGAAGTTCCCTTCTGCAATCCAGTGTCCCATAACTGCCCTGACCTCAGTGACAGTAGCTGTGTTGTAACCTGCCCTGGAAACTTAGCTGTTCCATCTGTGAGTGGCCAGATGGAGGTTTGTCCTGTTAGCTGGCTTCCAATAAGTAGGAAGCTCTTCTTGTACTTTTTTTTTTTGAACAGTCTCATTTTGTTGCCCTCGGTAGAGTGCTGTGGTGTCACAGCTCACAGCAACCTCAAACTCTTGATCTTAAGAGATTCTCTTGCCTCAGCCTCCCAAGTAGCTGGGACTACAGGTGCCCCTACAATGCCTGGCTATTTGTTGTTGTTGTTGTCATTATTCTTATAGCAGGCCCAGGCTGGGTTCAAACCTGCCAGCCTTAGTGTATGTGGCCGGCACCCTACCCACTGAGCTATGGGCGCCAAGCCTTTTCTTGTACTTGTTAGCCTAAAGCAGGTTTTTTTTTTGTTTTCCTCCTAAGGGCACATCCCCTTGGTGTTTTATTGAAGGGCCAGCCCTATTTAATACCCCTTGGCTTCTTCAATCTCAGTAGGTCTTTAGAATGAAGGCTGCCACCACCCCCAGTTTTTCCTTTTGGGTGGAGAAGTTACCATGTGTAGTTCTGGGACTCAATCCTGCTGAGAACTGGGGACTTGTCCCCCTCACCTGGCCCTTTGCCATGAGGCTCCTAGTGGACAGCACTGTAAAATAAGAAGAAATTTTATGGCCACTAACCACAGCTCTACCTTCAGAAACAGCCATGGCCCAGCGGATGACAATACAGCTGCTGCTCCTTGAAATGTGGTTGGCTGTGGTAGGTGGGGCCCAGCATAGGACTATTCCAGCCAGAACTGAGCTTCTCAATGTCTGTATGGTCACCAAGCACCACAAGGAAAAGCCAGGTTGCCAGGACAACTTAAACAATCAGTACAGCCCCTGGAAGAAGAATGCCGGCTGCTCCGCCAGCACCAGCCAGGAAGCCCAGTAGGATAATTCTAACCTGTGTAACTTCAGCTGGGACCATCATGGAGTGATGGAGCCTGCCTGTAAACAACATTTCATCCAGGATACCTGCCTCTGAGAGTGCTCCCCTAACATGGGGCTCTGGATCCAGTGGGTGAACCAGAGCTGTTGAAAAGAGCAGGTCCTGAACATGCCCCTATGCAAAGAGGACTGTGAGCACTGGTGGGAGGATTGTTGTTCCTAGTACAACTGCAAGAGCAGCTGGCACAAGGCCTGGAATTTGACCTCAAGGTTTTTTGTGTTTTTTTTTT
>NW_003852537.1:94264-98612 GCF_000181295.1 Otolemur garnettii | reverse complement strand
ATTATTTCCTTTTTTACTTAATTTTTATTAAATCATAGCTGTATATATTTATGGGGTACAATCTGATGATTTGACATACAACATGGATTGCTTAAATCAAACTAATTAACATAGCCATTACTTAATTTTTTTTTTGAGACAGAACCTCAAGCTGTCCCCTGGGTAGAGTGCCGTGGCATCACAGCTTACAGTAACCTCCAACTCCTGGGGTCTAGTGAGTCTCCTGCCTCTGCCTCCCAAGTAGCTGAGACCACAGGTGCCCGCCACAATGCCTGGCTATTTTTTGGTTGCAGCTGTCATTGTTTGGTGGGCCCGGGCTGGATTTGAACACACCACCTTAGGTGTATGTGGCTGGTGCCTTAGCCACTTGAGCCATAGGAGCTGAGCTGGTAGCCAAGGTTCTATGCTGAGGACAGGAGAAGGGCTGGGCTCCGTGGGCCTAGGTTCCCCTGCTCATCCTGGTCCTAATGCTCCTCTGGCTGCTCTGCTGACCTCTCTTTGCCATCTGATACCTGGACATCCCAGTCATCCCAGTCCTGCTTGGCCCCACAGCTCCCAGCTACTCAGTTCCTGCTCCATGGTGGGACCTCTGATAGCCAGTTTAAATGAACCAGACACTCCACGTATGTCTTGAAAAAAAAATAAGAAATACTCTATGTGTATATATGTATATAAAAGAAATATTATATATATTCCTGACATTGAGCTCCTAAAACCCTTGTAGAGGGGCACCAGAGAGTTTTGTGATCTAATGTTTGATCTTTGACCCCCAGTTCCTGACACAGAGCTCCTAAGACCTTTGTAATGTCCTGAGTCATAGGACACAGAGAACCTAAATCCTTTGGAATTTCCTGGGTGATGGTGGCATCTTTTGTTCTAAAGCTGGCCTCAGGATGGGGCAGGTTGCCAGGGGAACCAACCCTGTAATTAGAGGGTGGGGATTTTCAGTCCTACCTCTGACCTCCAGGGAGGAGAGAGGAGCTGAAGGGTGAGTTGATCATCAAAGGTCTGCAAGCATGCTTATATAATTAAGCTTCTATTAAAGCCCATAACCACGGGCTTCAGAGAACTTTTGAGATGGCAAATGCATCCATTTGTTGGGAGGGTGACACACTCCAGCTCCCTGGGGACAGGGGGTCTCCTTGCTTTTGGGACCTTTCCAGACCTTGTCCTATGTATTTCTGTATCTGGTTATTGGTCTGTATTGTATCTTTTCTTATATCCCTTATTGATATCATAAATTGGTAAAGAGAGGTTAAGTATTTCCCTGAGTTCTGTGAGCTATCATAGCAAATTAATCAAAGTGGACAAGGGGATGTGGGAACCTCTGATTTCTAGTAGTTGGTCAGAAGAACAGGTGATGACCTGAAACTTGTGACTGTGTTTCAAGGTGGGGTCTCATAGGACTGAGCCCTTGATCTATGACTCTAACTCCAGGCCGGTAGCGTTAGAATTGAACTGAATTGTAGGATACACAGTAGGTTGGTGTCCACTGGAGAATTGCATGGTGTATGGTATGGGGAACCCCCCTCCCACATCTGGTGTCAGAAATATGCTGTGAGCTGGGTGCAGCGGCCCACATCTGTAGTCTTGGCTACTCAAGAGGATTGCTTGTGCTGGTGAGTCTGAAGTTGCTGTGAGCTTTGATGATGTCATGGCAATGAAGTAAGACTCTGTCTCAAGAGAAAAAAAAAAAAAAGAAAAAGAAAATATGCTGTATTGCACTGGAGGGTAGGAAAAATATATTTGTCTTTTTCCAACCTCTTATAAGCTCATGTAGTTCAGAGGTTGACCAGCAGGCTCCTGTGGAAGGCGTTTCTGTTTGAGAGGGACAGTGACTGACTGGGATAGATCAGTCCTGTGTTTCACAAAAGTGTATTTGGTGGGGTGTAACAGGAGGGAGGTTGGAAGTAGGAGGTTGCAAAGTTACAAACTGCTAATGCCAGACACCTAGAACCAGGGGATTTTGGATGGCGCAGCTTGGACCAATTTGACCTGCTTCTGTTGAAGGCTATTCACGAAGCTTGTCTTTTACTCTTGTGGAGTCCACAGGACTTTCAGAGACCATTATTTCCTGGCCTCCTTGAGATGCTGGGTGCCGAATACTTAGTTCTCCATGAGGCCTGTGCTCAGATTTCCATCTCTCTGCCTTGAGTAGCAATCAGTGTCACACTGAGGGCAGCTAGTGCAAATCATGAAGTCCCAGGGGAAGACAAGAGGCCTCAGTCAATGCTTGTTCTTTTTGTTCTAGCACATATCACCTGGAGTCATCAGTCCCTTCAGATCTAGAAATGACAGGCTAATCTCCACCTTCCAAGCATTGAGGAGTTTTAGGAGGGGGTGACCTTTCCCCCTCCAGGTGTTCCTGGTCACTGTCCACTGAACCCAACCAACTCAGGATAATCAGCATGACCAAGACATGAGAAGTGTATAGGGAGACCGCTCTTCACAATAGAAGCTACTCTGTACCAGCTTGTCCAGTAAACATTCATAGAAAGAGAGGGAAAAAAATATTTTAGCTGTTTAGAATTATGAGCAATTCTAAAGATTTTACTTTAAAAAAAAAAAGAAGGATAAAAGTGTGATTATCTTTAGGTGTGGGGTGTCCCAGAGAGAGGCCCCTGCCACTGGGCCCTTTTCCTCCTCTCTCTTCTCTCATCAACTAGAGATAGAAATGAAGAACCTTGGCTCCAAGTGGCTAAACACCTGAAAGAAAAAAACAAAAACAACCCCCCCCCCCAACCAAATAGCCACAAGCCCAACACAAAGAAAGAGGGACTTAATGTGAGGCTACAAATAACTAGGTTACAACGTTTACATTTGTTAGGTAGAAGTCTCTCTTGTAGTTGTGTCCCTACACACAAGAGGGTGCCCATTAAGTGGGAACTCACCAATCTCCCTCCCTCTGCCCCTCTGCCCCTCTCCCAGCTCCCTGGTTCCTTCTACCCTAACTTTAACTGAACTGAGTTTAAGAAAGAAGAATTTTAAGTACTGAGCAAATGCCAGGCCTAGCAAACATAATGCTAGCCTTAGATTATTTATCAATTAATGAAAAAACCCTAGTTACAGAGGGAAAATAAAATGGCAATTCTAAAATTTTGTATCTAATATATACACACATATATATAATTTTGTGGGGTTCTTTATTGTTTGTTTTTTTGGGGGATAGTGTCTTGGTCTATTGCCTGGACCGGAGTGCAGTGGCATCATCATTGCTCACAGAACCTCAAACTCTTAGGCTCAAGTGATTCTCCTGCCTCTGCCTCCCAAGTAGCTGAGACTATAGATGCTTGCCACCCTACTCAGTGGACTTTAAAAATTTTTTTTAGAGACAGCATTATGCCACGTTGCCTAGGCCTGTGTCCTGGGTACCTAGGCGCAAGTGAGCCTCCCACTTTGGCCTCCTAAAGTGTTGTGATTACAGGCATGAGCCACTATGCCTGGCCCATAGATAATATTTTAATATAAATATATAATACATAAATAGAGTATATATTTTCTATAATTTGATTCAACTGGAAATTCGAAATCCATATATTAATTTATATACAAAAGAATTAATATAACAGATAAAAAGGGCACCAACTGGCTTTTGTGCCTTTCTAACATAGGCTCTAACTTAACTTTAACATGATTTATTTATTTATTTATTAAAATTAATATGAACTTTAACATTTGTTAAAATGCACAATGTCTTTTTTTTTTTTTTAGAGATCTGAAGTGATTTTTACTTTTATTTCCTTCACTTTAAGCCAATCATGAGATTTCACAGTGATTTCTGGGTGGGGGCAGAAGGGAGGTGGTGTTAATCATCATCAGGGCTGTGGCCCAGTTGGCTTGAGGAGTACAGGCAGGGCAGGCCCTCACTGGGGCAGCTGGAGGAGCACAGACTGCCCTGCTGGCAGGTAGGTGATGTTCCGAGAGCGCGACAGCTGGAATGCAATGTCCTCTGCAGCCTCCAGCTTGCGGAGCTCGATCAGGCCATCACCCGCTGTGGCCAGTGAGTTGGCAATCAGCTCTGCTGCCTTGGAGTCCCCCTCAGCAGAGATGATGGCTGCCTTTTTCTGCTGCTCAGCCTTTTCCACCACAAATCTGGCCCTCTCTGCTTCCTGTTGAGCCACCTGTTTGGCTTCCACTGCTTCTGTGAACTCCTTCCCGAAGGTCAGATGTGTCAAGGAAACATCATCCAGGATGAGCCCAAAGGTTGCTGCTCGCTCCGTAAGGTCATCGCTCACCTGCCTGGAGACGAGCTCTCTCTGGGTGATTAGCTCTCCAGCATCAAAGCGAGCCACCACCGACTTGAGGATCTCTGTAGTAATAGATGGCAGCACACGCTCATCATAGTCCT
>NW_003852537.1:81366-93196 GCF_000181295.1 Otolemur garnettii | reverse complement strand
ATGCCTGGCTATTTTTTTGGTTGCAGCCATTATTGTTGTTTGGCGGGCCTGGGCTGGATTCGAACCCGCCACCTTAGGTGTATATGGCTGGCGCCTTAGCCACTTGAGCCACAGGCGCCGAGCCTTGGCACTTTCTAAGTGGTTTGATCAAATGGGACCTTGTGAACCCTCAGCTAAGGTAGTTAATATAGTTCAGTGTAACTTAAACAGAGCCTCAAGGATTAGAACTTACTACGTAAAACCCAATTAATAAAGGGGTGATTAGCCCCACTCCTCTCCATGTAACAGCCTCTTTTTTCTTTCTGGGCAAACTAAAGGGCCCTAATGATGAATTACTACAATCTTAATAGTGTGATCCTAACAATGAAAGCCTCAATACTTAATATCTAATATTATTAACATTGCTGCTTCTATTTAGTCAGCAACTGGTAAATATACTGCTCTTTCAGATTCTCTTCGGGTTGGCGTCTATTCCAAAAGCCTTTTGGCAGCAGGTTGCCCCCACCTCTGACAGGACGTAGTAAACCTTACTAGGCCAGCCATGGGGCAGCCTAACAGCTTTGTGACCACAAACATTTACAGACAAGATCTCCCCAACATTCCCCTTTTCCTATGATATTACATTGGTAGCCTTCTCTTCCAAGGAGACTCAGTCGACACATTCCTTAAAACCTTATAAGTCCAACATCTCTTAGTACCTTTTGCGTTCTGGTAGCAACATAGTCCTCATTTACTTCTACATTAATAAAACCAACAAGCACTCCTGGGGGTACTCTCAGAAAATTCCTTCAAGTAGAGGCTTTAGCAATCTTTGGAAAGGCCTCCTGGAGTCCCTGGACCAGTTATGTTAGCCATTAGTTGCTCCAGTGCTTCTGATGCAAGATACTGCCTCCTTGGCCTCGTGCCAGTCACAATTAAAATAACAAGTGACCAGATACCTACTGAGCTCTTCTGGAAACAGAGGCTCCCACAGACTCCAAGCCTGTGACCCTTCATACCCAGCTGTCTGTTAGCATGATAGAGGCTGGGTTCACTTGGGGAAGACTCTGGCAGTTACAAGTAGAGACCGCAAATTTCCCTCTTGACCTTCATCAAAGAGACCTGTAGACAAACATTCAGGAAATTAAGCACTGGGAAAAGGCAAATACTCCCATCTTCCCAAGTAACAACGCTGGTTATGAGCTAAAGCTATTCCCTGACCTACCATCAGATGGAGCTTCTTGGACTCATAAGAGAAACGGAATTTTTCCAGAGAGTGCCTCATTCTGGAATCTTAGTAACAAAGACTTCTTGTGGTCATTTCCCAGACTCTAGGTGTAAAATGGAGATTAATATCCTCACCACCTGGCAGAATCCTCACACTGACCTCCTAAACCATAAAGTAAGAAATATGTTAGGATTAGACAAGTGGAAGATCCTTCCTCTGTCAAAATAGGAAACCAAAAGCAATTCTGGATTGCCTAGTTGAATCACAGAGATCGATGCAACCACAGAAGAGTAGAAAGACATAGCAGTGGTGATTTCTGTTTTATTCCCATTTAACTCTTCCATTCAGTCAGTGCAGAAGATGGCAGGGTTTGGGGGCATAACAGTGGATTGTTTAGCCTTATTCAGTTTATTGAGTTGGTGATGGCAAATGAGCTCAATATCTCATTTCATATCCCAGACGCGATCTCCTTGCTGGAGCCAGTCAGTGTAGCTCCTGAACCCTTTTACCTTCCCTTCCCTTCTTGGAATTTGATCTCTTTCCCCAAACCCCAATAATCAATGTTCACAACTTGTGGACTTCTCTTCAATAGTATTTTTCAAACACTTACGGCTACATGCTTTTTAAAATTTCACAGGTACAGAATAAGTTCATATTTTATATGTCTTTTTGTATCTTTTGTCTTACTGAAAATATTTCCAAAGTACTTTTCATAACTCTTTCTAAAATTTAATTTTAAAATTAAAATTTGGGTGGCACCTGTGGCTCAATGGAGTAGGGCACCGGACCCATATGCCAGATATGGCAGGTTCATACCCAGCCCCAGCCAAAAACTGCAAAAAAAAATTTTTTTTTCTTTCTTTTTTTTTTTTTTAAGAAACAGCCTCTTGCTGTGTTGCCTATGCTGGAGCACAGTGGCATGATCATAGCTCACTGTGTCGCAAACTCCTGAGCACAAGCAATCCTCCCACCTCAGCCTCCCGAGTACCTGGGACTATGGGCACACAATACCACATCCAGGTAATTTTTCCTAAGATAAGTTCTTGCTGCATTGCCCAGGCTGGTGTCAAGCTATTGGCCTCAAGCAATCTTCCTACCTTGGCCTCCAAAAGTGCTGGGATTACAAGTGTGAGCCACCACGCCTGGTCCATGTTTTTCTTTCTTTCTTTCTTTCTTTCTTTTCTAATTTTTTGAGACAGAGTCTCACTATGTAGCCCTCAGTAGAGTGCTGTGGTGTCACAGCTCACAGCAACCTCAAACTCTTGGGCTCAAGTGATCCTCTTGCCTCAGCCTCCCAAGTAGCTGGGACTACAGGCACCCACTATAATGCCTGGCTATTTTTTTTTTTAGAAACAGTGTCTCACTCTTGCTCAAGGACTCTCAAACTTGCTCTACTCTCAAACTCCTGAGCTCAAGAAGTGCTAGTATTACAGGACTGAGCCACTGTGCCTGGTTTGTCTGTTTTTCTATTGAGTTATATTTTGTCATTTTCTCTCCCACCTTCTTTCCTCCCTCCCTCCCTTCCTCCCTCCTCTGTTCCCTCCCTCCCTCCCTTTTTTCCTTCCACTATGAGTAAAGGAGCACCACTAAGTCAGTAATTAATTCTGAGCAACATATGTGGACAATATATCACAATGCAGGTTGTAAACCTACTATCTGTGAGAAATGCTGTACCAAAGATCATTCTTGGCATAATAGATAACAGTCCTCAAAAATCTATTTATGACCTAAGCTGAACTTAGTGCTATAGTCTGAATGTTTGTGTCTCCCCCAAATTTCTATGTAGAACTCCTAACCTCCAAGGTTATGGTATAAGGAGGTGATTAGGCCATAGTGGTGGAGCTCTCCTGAACGGGATTAAAGCCCTTATAAGAGAGCCCAGGGGGACCTTTGTCCTTCTCCCATGTGAAGACATAGCAAGAAGGTACTGCCTATAAGCCAAAAGTGGACCCTCATCACACACCAAATCTGCCTTGGTCTTTGACTTCTTGGCCTCCAGAACTGAGGGAATAAATTTCTATTGTTTATAAGCTACCCACTTTACCGTATTTTGTAATAGTGGCCTGAAGAGATGAAGACACTCTGCTATTTTCTTTTTCTTCAGACAGAGTCTCATTATGTTGCCCTTGGTAGAGTGCCATGGCATCACAGCTCACAGCAACCTCCAGCTCTTGGGCTTAAGCCCAAGGAAGAAGGAAGGATTCTCTTGCCTCAGCTTCCCAAGTAGCTGGGACTATAGGCTCCCCCCACAATGCCTGGCTACTTTTTTTTTGTTGCAGTTATCATTGTTATTTAGCTGGCCCCGGTCAGGTTCAAACACATTAGCTTGGGTGTATGTGGCTGGTGCCCTACCCATTGTGCTATAGGTGCTGCCCTGCTATTTCCTTCCTTCCTTCCTTCCTTCCTTCCTTCCTTCCTTCCTTCCTTCCTTCCTTCCTTCTTTCTTTCTTTCTTTTTCTTTTTGTAACTACCTTTTATTAGGTTGAGGAAGTTCCTCTATAACTAGTTTGCTGAGAGCTTTTACCAGGAATGGGTGTCTAGTTTTGTCCAGTGCTTTTCCTGCATCTATGGAGATGATCATATGGTTTTTCTTCTTTAATCTGTTGATAAAGTAAATTACAATTGATTAACTTTCAAGTGTTTAACCAGCTTTGCATTCCTGGGATTAACTCCACTTGGTCTTGATGTATTGTATCATTTGTATATATTGTTACTGCTGTGTCCTAGCTCACAGCAACCTCAAACTCTTGGGCTCAAGAGATCTCTTGCCTCAGCCTACCAAGTAGCTCGGACTATAGGTACCTGGCACAATGCTCAGCTAGTTTTTATAGACAGAGTCTCGCTCTTGCTCATGCTAGTCTTGAACTCCTGATCTCAGGCAATCCACCCGCCTCAACCTCCATATTGTCACATTTTATTCATTACAATTTGATTGAGGATCTTTGCATCTATATTTGTTAGGGAAATTGATCAGTAGTTTTCTCATAACGTCTCTGTCTGGGTTTGATATAAGGATAATACCAGGTTCATAAATTAAGTTGGGAGGTGTTCCTTCTATTTTCTGGAAGAGTTTGTGTACATTTATGTTATTTCTCCCTTACGTGTTTTTTGTTTTTTTTTTGAAGGTGGGTTTTTTTATTATAAAAGAAAAAAATAACTCCTCGGCAACCTTAACAAAGGAAAAGAGTATTTTGCACTGGGAGAAGACAACAGGATACAAAATCACAAGTGTTTTTGCCACCAGCCCTGTTTCTGTCTCCTCCAAGAGCAGAGGTGAAAGGATACAGTTGAAGGAAATAAGCAATTATGTAAATTACTTAGAAAGCCTACAAATTTGATTAAAATCTAAACTTCTATTTTGCACTTAAAATTTTTTTTTTAATATATCAAAAGGCCTGCTTTAGTGACACCGCTATTCCCACCAGAAAATAACCCCAATACGTGTATATCCCCTCTGTCGGTAACATGCTCAAGGTGACCGGCCAACTCATTTCTAAACCCGTGTGTGGACAGGTACATGTATCTTGCAAAACAGAGCCTGGGTGATCAAGTGACCTTAGTTAGCCTGCATCTGTCTGTCAATTTACCAGCGCCCACTTCCTCTGGTGGGTGGGCAGGGCAGAGACCCTGAAATGGTAATGAGGCATTAACTTCCATTTACTAACTTTCTTTTTTTTTGAGACAGAGCCTCAAGCTGTCCCCCTGGGTAGAGTGCTGTGGCATCACAGCTCACAGCAACCTCCAACTCCTGGGTTCAAGCGAGTCTCCTGCCTCTGCCTCCCAAGTAGCTGGGACCACATGCGCCCGTCACAATGCTCGGCTATTTTTTGGTTGCAGCCATCATTGTTGTTTGGTGGGCCCGGGCTGGATTTGAACCCGCCACCTTAGTTGTATGTTGCTGGCGCCTTAGCCACTTGAGCCACAGGCGCTGAGCCCATTTACCAACTTTCTAAGCACCACTTCCCCCACCTCCTCCTCCTTGAAAGGAGATACTTCTCTTTCTTTACTTTGGCTCCCTGTGACCCAGATGGTTTTCACCTTTAGAAACACGAACAATCCACACACCCATATATATAACTTTTTTGTTTTCACATTTAAATATAAAAATACTACTCTGCTTTTTGTTATAAAGGAGGACCAAGCAATAAGATCCTTTTCTTCTTTTAAGGTAGGGATATCCATGAGTTTACTCTGAGCTCTGCTGAGGGGAGGGCATTTAGCCCCAAGCAAGGGAAGTGTGGCCTGAGATGAGGGCATTTCCCTCCCTGATCGCCAACCTCTACTCTCTCTAATTCCCACTTACAGTAGAATGTTGGTTATAATCTCTTCCAGCTTGTCCACCAAGGGAAGTCCTAACCTAGAGTAAGCCAGGTCTTCCCTTTTCCGCTAACCTGAAGAAAAAGTCCTCCCCCTCCAGCAGACGTGCTCTGCCCAGATAGCTATGCCTACTGGACAAGCTCACCCCATTAAGTGGAAGTAATGATTATGCCCCTCCCTGCCCACTAGCACACTAGAAAGCTTCAGTGTTAGGGAAAAAAAAAAGGAGGGGGGTGCAAAGAGATTAAGAACTTGACCCCTCTCTTGACCAAAGAAAACAAAATTACCTGGGCATGAGGAATTAAAAAAAGACCTTGATATTCCACCCTTCTGAATTACAATTGGGACAATTGGGGGGGTGGAGATTTGGAGTGGGACGGAGAACCAGAAGGGGCTCAATGGCTGAAGTCTAGTCCATTTAGTTTTTGTACTGGAAGGGTTCATTGCCAGTTTCATTGAGAAGACATGTGCAGATGAGGGCTTCCATCACCAGGAAGGGGTCGCAGTTGGCATAGGGATGACAGTCTTCAAAGTAGCCTCTTCTCCTGGCCAATGGTCTGGGGAATGTGGATGCTGGCACTATGGTTGGCTACACCAGCGGAAAAGTTGTTGATGTTGGAGGTTTCGTGGAATCCAGTTGGGCACTGGGCGTTGTTCAGGCCCTCCTTGGGATTGTAAGTGTGAATGTGGTACTGGTGCCGCTTGCTTAGTTTCTCAATGGCTTTCTCAATGTAGTTCAGACCATTCTCCTCCCACATGGCCTTGGTGCTGAAGTTGGTATGGCAGCCTGCACCATTCCAGTTCCCAGGACTGGGGCTTGGGATCAAAGGTTGCTATCACTCCAAAGTCTTCACACACGATGCAAGATAAAAGAGCCACCCAGAGATGATCTCCCATGCTGATTCCTTCACAGGGTCCAATGTGGAATTCCCACTGGACAGGCATGACCTGGCCATTAGTCCAGGCAATCTTGACTCCAGCATACAAGCAGGCTCAGTAGTGAGCCTCCAAAATATCCCTGCCATAGGCTGTCTGCTTCCACACCACAGTAATAAGGACCCTGGGGCCCAGGGAAGCCATTGGTGGACCAACCAAAGGGTGCCCATCTGTCCCCATCAGTGTGTATTCCTGCTCCATTCCAAACTAGGGGTGCTGGGTGCTCACCATGTCCATTATCCACTTACAAGTGTGCCTCAAATTGCTCTCTGCAGGTTTTCTATTACACTTGAAAACTTCACAGAACACCAGCTTGTTGGGGTCCTTGCAGAAGGGGTCCCGGAACATGGCAGCAGGCATGACATGTCACTGTTGGAGCATTCAGACTGTAAAGTACTAGAGCCATCAAAATTCCATTCAGATAACGCTTCTACACACTTGGGCTCACAGTCCAGGGTGCGAGTCTTGCAGCGTAGACCTTCTCTGGTACCATCAATCCAGATATACATGGCTTGGACTTTCTCGCCCTGAGAGAGGGACATATACACCTGCTCAATGCCTTTGTTTAAGGGGGAACTTGCTGAGATGGCCATGGTGGAAGATGTTCTGGGCAGTGAGCAGGCGGGCGGGTGGGCAGGCTGCGAGAGCGAGGTGAAGAGAGGAAAGGAGGCCAAGGCTGATATGCTGCTCAAACGCCCTACTCTTCTCCCATCCTCGACTCTCCTCCTTTATGTGTTTGCGAAGTCTGGTCATATTAATGAGCCTAGGTCTTTCTGTAGGAAAGACTAGCGCTATTGTTGGAGATTCTTATGTTGAGGTGTTTTTAGGAATTTGCTTTTTTTTTTTTTTTTTGAGAGAGAGCCCCAAGCTATCCCCCTGGGTAGAGTGCTGTGGCATCACAGCTCACAGCAACCTCCAACTCCTGGGCTCAAGTGAGTCTCTTGCCTCAGCCTCCCAAGTAGCTGGGACCACAGGCGCCTACCACAATGCCCAGCTATTTTTTGGTTGCAGCCGTCATTGTTTGGTGGGCCTGGGCTGGATTCAAACCTGCCACCTTAGGTGTATGTGGCTGGCGCCTTAGCCACTTGAGCCACAGGTGCCAAGCCTAGAAATTTGCTTTTAATAATCCAATAAAAATGTTTTATTTTAATCCCATTAACCTAAATTTCATGTATAAAAATCGTATGGGACCTGGTAATATTTTTTAAAATATGGTATTCATTGGTATCATAAAAGTAGAACTAAATTGAACACACACACGTATACATAAAACAAAAATGATCTTGCTCTGTCACCCAGGCTAGAGTACAGTGGTGTCATCATAGCTCACAGCAACATCAAACTCCTGGGTTCATGTGATCTTCCTGCCTCAGCCTCCTGAATAGCTGGGACTACAGGCATGCACCATTATGCCCACCTAATTTTCTTTTTTTTTTTTGGAGATGGGGTCTTGCTATGTTGTCTAGTCTGTAAGTGCACTCTTTAAGATCATCCATGGTGAAAAATTGGTTTATCTTCTGAAACATTCCTGAGCTTTGGAGGCAAAAGCATTTGTTAGCATGATGTGAGTTGGTGGTTGATGCAGATATCAAGATTGGAAGCAAACAAACAACCTCAGCAAGACCTGAGGTTTTCCAAAGCCAAAAGGTGAATTTGACATTAATTTCTTTCTTTTTCTTCTTCCTTTTTATTTTTTTGAGACGGAGTGTTATTTTGTCACCCTCAGTAGAGTGCTGTGGCATCACAGCTCACAGCAACCTCAAACTCTTGGGCATCACAGCTCACAGAAACCTCAAACTCTTGGGCTCAAGCAATTCTTTTGCCTCAGCCTCCCACGTAGCTGGGACCACAGGTACCCTCCACAATGCCTGGCTATTTTTCTGTTGTAGTTGTCATTGTTATTTGGCAGGCACAGGCTGGGTTTGAACCCACCAGCCCTGGTGTATGTGGCTGGCACTCTAGCTGCTGAGCTACAGACCCTGAGCCTATATGTTAATTTCTTTTCTTTTGTTTCTTTTTTTTTTTTTTTTTAGAGACAGAGTCTCACTTTGTTGCCCTTGGTAGAGTGCCATAGCGTCATAGCTCACAGCAACCTCCCAGCTCTTGGGCTTAAGCGATTCTCTTGCCTCTGCCTACGAGTAGCTGGGACTACAGGCGCCTGCCACAGTGCCCGGCTATTTTTTGTTGTAGTTTGGCTGGGGCCAGGTTTGAACCTGCCATCCCTTGGTATATGGGGCCAGCGCCTACTCATTGAGCCACAGGTGCCACCCCAGATGTTAATTTCTTAAACAAACAAAATTAATGGAAAAGTTCTATTTATATACTTTTTTAGAAGCAACTTTACCAAGCAGAAAACAAAACAGCAACAACAAAAAAGATGTTGGGCACAGCACAGCTACATTAACGAGAAGTAAACACCAAAGGGACAGCTTATGGGCTCTGTGTCTCAGTAAATCCATCTTTCAGTTCCATTTGTTTTGGTCTAAACTTCAGTGGTGACTTAGGTCAGTGCTCACTGTTTGGTATTCTGTTTGCATTATAAAGAGCTATCCAGTGGCACCCTTGGTAGTCATAGGAGGGCAATGGTTGCTCACAGATAGACTGTTTAGGGGAGGTTGTTGTTAACAGAACTTTCTGATGCACCACACTCTAGGAAAAAGATGGGGTAAGACAGAAAAAAATTAACATCAGAGAAAGGTAAGACCCAATTCGCCTGAATCAATATTACTTTGATAAACCTCCAGATAAAATCCTAAGCTGACCTGGGCTTCCTTTTATGCAAGCCTTGGAACAATTAGCATATGGGAAATGTTTATACAAGCTTCCTGTGAGTTTTTTTAAACACCATAAATCTATAAATAGTGGCATTTATTACTATAATTTAATGTGAGCTCTCCTTGTAAGAGAATAAGTCCCATACTTAAAACTGATGAAGTTATCAGTCCTCCTTAGAATCAGAAGATAACATATTGGTGTATGGCAAACAGAAACTGGCAAGCTCCTGCTCTTTCTTTACCACTCCCATTTTCTTTTCTCCAGGTAATCACAAAGTATGTGATGAATTCATAGAAATTATATTAAGGCAGTGGTGATAAATGAAATTACCAACTATTAAGTTAAAAGCAGGACAGGCACAATGGTTCATGCCTGTTATCCTAGCACTCTGAGAGGGTGAGGAGAGAGGATCCCTTGAAGCCAGGAGTTTAAGACCAGCCTGAGCAAGAGGGAGACCTCCCCAAAATTAGCCATGGTGGCAGGCGCCTGTAGTCTCAGCTACTTGGGAGGCTGAAGCAGGAGACTCACTTGAATCCAGAGTCTGAGGTTGCTGTGAGATAGGCTGAGGCCATGGCACTCTAGCCTGGGCAGAGTGAGACTCTGTTTAGAAAAAAAGTAAGTTAAAAACAGAACTAGCTGTTTTTAGAACAAATCAAGAAGTAAGCACTTGATTATATCCTAAGAATCACTATGCCTCTATAAACAAGGAAAGAGAGTGTGTGTGTGTGTGTGTGTGTGTGTGTGAGAGAGAGAGAGAGAGAGAGAAGAAATAAAACACTTCATGTAGAAAAAATTTCACATGGAAACAGAAGTTGGAAACAATTTATTAAAATATTTAACCTATGATTCCTGTGTCATAAGCATATTACAAGATCCTTAAATAATCAACAAAACCATGTTGTGAATCCTGCAAGTATTCTAGATGGCATTAAATATACAGTGCCCATGAGGATAGAACCGAACAACTTGGGTTTTAAAAATAGTAATTGTATATTATAGATGTTAATCCTTTATTTATCATTTGCATTACAAATAATTTCCCCCAATTTATTCTTTTCTATTTTGTATCTTTTTGGATATATTTTCCCTATAAAAAGTTACTTTTTAATGTAGTAAGATATATCTAATTTTATTTTTATAGCTTTGGGGCTTCTTGCCTTAATTAAAATAGTCTCTTTAGCTCCAAAATGATGCATATAATCTCTTAAATTTTCTTCTAGTATTTTTAAGTGTTTTCTTCTTTTGTCTTTCATTTACTTTGGTTTAAAAGTTAATGTTGTAAGATAAAGATCCACCTTCATTTTTTGCTATGTGGATAGTCAGTTATGTTATTTTTATTATTATTATTTTTTGAGACAGAGTCTCACTATATTGCCCTTGGTAGAGTGCTGTGGCGTCACAGCTCACAGCAACCTCAAACTCTTGGGCTTAAGCGATTCTCTTGCCTCAGCCTCCCAACTAGCTGGACTACAGGCACCTGCCACAATGCCCGGCTATTTTTTTGTTGTAGTTGTCATTGTTGTTTGGCAGGCCCGGGCTGGGTTTGAACCCACCAGCCTAGGTGTATGTGGCCGGTGCCCCACCCACTGAACTTTGGGCACCATCCTCAGTTATGTTATTAAAAAAATCATTGTTTCGGGCAGCGCCTGGGCTCAAAGGAGTAGGGTGTTGACCCCATATGCTGGAGGTGGTGGGTTCAAGCCAGCCACAGCCAAAAAAAAAAAAAAAAAAAACTGCAAAAAAAATCATTGTTTCATCTGAATTAATTCTACTTTTGTTATATGGCAGGCAATTAACTTCACAAACTCATTCTAGCAAAAGTGCTACATACCTCATTGCTGATTATCAGTACAGTCATCTTTGAAGTCTTTCCCTTGGCCATCTAGTGACTGTAGTGATAATTCAGCAGTGAGGTGTATAGCACTTTTTTTAGGATGACTTCTTGAAGTTAATTGTCAGAACTCATATTAAAATAATGAGATCTGTAATCTCTCCCTAGCACTCTGGGAGGCTGAGGTGAGTGGATTGCTTGAGCTCAGGAGTTTGAGATCAGCCTGAGCAAGAGCAAGTCCCCATCTCTACTGGAAATAGAAAAACTAGCTGGATGTTGTGGTAGGAGCCTATAGTCTCAGCTACTTGAGAGGCTGAGGCCGGAGGATCCCTTGAGCTCAGGAGTTTGAAGTTGCTGTGATCTACTATACCATGGCACTCTACCTAGAGCAACAGAGTGAGACTCTGTGTCAAAAACAAATAAAAAATAATAAAATCTATTATTGGCTTTTCCATTCTGTTTCATAGATCTATGTTTATTATTATGGCAATATAATACTGTTTGGATTGCAGTAGTTTTACAGTATGTTTTAATATCCAAGGATGCCAAAAATGTATACACATTTTAAGAGATCGTGTTGGAAGTAAAATCCCCCAAAGTGTGAGAATTGCAGGTAAAATGGATGCGTGTAGCATGTCTAGGTAATAGTAATAGTATTTTCAATTCACCTTCAAAAAGTAATACATAGGCTCGGCGCCTGTGGCTCAAGTGGCTAAGGCGCCAGCCACATACACCTAAGGTGGTGGGTTTGAATCCAGCCCGGG
>NW_003852537.1:79827-81173 GCF_000181295.1 Otolemur garnettii | reverse complement strand
TAACATCTCTTAGAATGTGTGTACATTTTTTAGCACCCTCTGTATTATAGGCAAGCTCCTTTCCTATTATTTTTTCATAATTTTTTACTATAGATGTTTATCTACCCAGGTTTTAAGGTAATTGTAGACACTTCAAAAATTCAACCCTGTTGTGATTTTAATTAAAATTGCATTAAATAGATATATTGATTTTAGATTAGATATATTTATGTTATAAAAATCTTTATACCCAAGAATTTAGTATATCCCTACAAGAGCTTTATGCCCTTGAAAAAAAATCTGATAGATTTTCTCATATATGTTCTTTCTTGTTAAATTTATCTCTAAATATTCTTCCACTTGAGTTTCTATTGTGAATGAACATTTCTTTCAATGTCCAGTTTTTTTTTTTTTGAGACAGAGTATCACTATGTTGCCCATGGTAGAGTGCTGCGGTGTCATAGATCATAGCAACCTCAAACTCTTGGACTTAAGCGATTCTCTTCCCTGAGCCTCCCAAGTAGCTGGGACTACAGGTACCCACCACAAAGTCTAGATATTTTTTGTTGTAGTTGTCATTGTTGTTTAGCAGACCTGGGCCGGGTTTGAACCCACCAGCCCCAGTGTATGTAGCTGGTGCCCTAACCACTCAGCTATGGGTGCCAAGCCCCATCAATGTCCATTTCTTTCTTTCTTTTTTTTGAGACAGAGTCTCACTTTGTTGCCTCCGGTAGAGTACCATGGTGACATACCTCATAGTAACCTCAAACTCTTGGGCTCAAGTGATTCTCTTGCCTCAGTCTCCCAAGTAGATGGGACTACAGGCATCTACCACAATGCCCAGCTATTTTTAGAGATGGTCTTGCTTTAGCTCAGGCTGGTCTTGAATTTGTGAGCTCAGATGATCCACTCTCCTCAGCCTCTCAGAGTATTTGGATTACAGGCGTGAGCCATTGCGCCTGAGCTTAATAAAAACTGGTTATTTCTAGAATGGAAAAACTCTATATATGTTTTTTTTTTTTTTAAATTTCAGGTTATTGTGGGGGTACAAACAACCAGCTCACAATTTTTGACATTTTTAGGTATAGTTACTCTTACAGTTGTGTCTCATACCCAAAAGATGTGCTATACACCCCTATCTTGTGCCCTTTAAGTGGGAACACACCAATCCCCTCTTTCTATCTCCCCCCCTCACTCCCCCTCCCACTAACTTGAATAGAATTAAGTTTTTGTCCTGTTAGATCATCTGCTGGCTTCATAATAAAATTCAGTACACTGGATACTTGTTTTTCTTTTCTTCTTTGTTTTTGAGACAGAGTCTCACTTTGTTGGTCTTGGTAGAGTGCTATGGTGTCACAGCTCACAGG
>NW_003852537.1:76582-79525 GCF_000181295.1 Otolemur garnettii | reverse complement strand
CCAGGAACCTCAAACTCTTGGGCTTAAATGATTCTCTTGCCTCAGCCTCCCAAGTAGCTGGAACTACAGGCACCCACCACAGTGCCCAGCTATTTTTTAGAGGTGAGGTCTTGTTTTGGCTCAGGCTGGTCTTGAACTTGTGTGCTCAGGCAATCCACCTGCCTCAACCTCCTGAGTGCTGGGATTATAGGTGTGAGTCACTGCGCCTGGCCCAGATACTTGCTTTTCTATTCTTGTGATACTTTACTAAGAAGAATGTGTTTCATCTCCATCTAGGTTAACACAAAAGATGTAAAGTCATTATTACCATCTTTAGTTATAGTTGTATAATACTCCCATGGTGTACATATACCACAGCTTGTTGATCCAGTCTTAAGTTGATGGGCATTCAGGTTGTTTCCACATCTTTTTTTTTTAAGTCTAATTTTACTTTTAATTCGTTTTTTGTTGTTGTTGTTGTCGTTGTTGCAGTTGTCATTGTTGTTCAGCTGGCCCAGGCTGGGCTCGAACCTGCCAGCCGCGGTGCATGTGGCTGGTGCCATAACCACTGTGCCACAGGCGCCAAACCTGTTTCCACATCTTGGTGATTGTAAATTAAGCTGCAATAAACACTCTAGTACAAATATCTTCATGATAAAATGATTTTTTTTTCCTCTGGGTAGATGCCTAGTAGTGGGATTCCAGGGTCAAATGGAAGGTTTAATTTGAATTCTTTCAGGACTCTCCATGCTTCTTTCCAAAGAGGCTATATTAGTTTGCAGTCCCACCAACAGTCCCTCTCTCTCCACACCTGTTTTTGCATCTAAAACACTGGGACTTTGTGATGTGGGCTATTCTCATTGGGGTTAAGTGATAAAGTGATGTCTCAGGGTGTTTTTTTTTTTTTCCTTTGAAACAGAGTCTCATTTTGTCATCCTCGGTGGACTGCTGTGGCGTCACAAGCTCACAGCAACCTCAAACTCCTAGGCTCAAGTGATTCTTTTGCCTCAGCCTTCTGAGTAGCTGGGACTACAGGTGCCCACCACAAGGCCTGACTATAGCTTTTTTTAAGAGATGGAGTCTCGCTCTACCTTAGGCTGGTCTCAAAGTCCTGAGCTCAAGCAATCCACCCTCCTTGTGTCTGCCTTCCCAACACAGTGACTGTTTCCAGCATAAGAACCCACATTTCATGGTGCTTGATAGTTAAAAAAAAAAAAAAAGGAGACTCCCCACACTTCCAGGTGCAGTGTCTTGGGCAACCCTGGAGCTTGGTTACACAGTAGCTTGTAGCTTCCGTGGCCTCCAAGGAAACTGCTCTGAAAAACAGCAACAAGACCTCTTCTTTTTTTTTTTTAATTGAACAATAACAATAATAATGCAAAAAAAGTAACATTGACATTGTCAGATAAGAGTATGTCTATCATAGAATGCTTTGATTCTGAGGCTCAGTATGGAGTCATCAGTTAACTTCTTATTTTTTTTCCAAAGTCTCAAAAAATAGACAACTAATATTTATAAATAAAAATAAATGATAATTTCAAAAAACAGATCATCCCAAATCTTATAGAGAATAGAAAAAGAAGAAATGCTTCAAAATCATTCTACTTCATCTGGATGTACCTGATATTAAAATTAGAAAAAAAATATTATTATAAAGGGAAATTACAAACATATTTCACTTATAAATGAGGAGGCAGTATCCTAAACAACATATTAACAAGTTGAATTAAAGATTAATGTTCAAGTAATGTACTTTGGTCAAAATTAAATCTAATTTATGTGAGAATTAGTCACAATTTTCTTTTCTTTTCTTTTTTTCCTTCTCCTTTTCCCTCACCCCCTCCCTCCTTATCTCTCTGACAAGACCTCTTCTTTTTCCTCTCCTCCCCTTCCCTCACCTCATCTCCTCTCTTTTCCCTTTTCCTCTCTTTTTTTTCAGACAGGGTCTCACTCTGTCACCTAGGCTGGAGTATAGTAGCTGGATGATAGTTCACAGCAGCCTCAAACTCCTGGGCTCGAGCAATCCTCCACCTTCAGGTTCCCAAGCAGCTAGGACTACAGGCAACACAACTTTTTGAAAAGGAAAATCTTATTATTTTCCTGTGGACAAAGACACATATACATACATATGAGGTTGGACAATTAAGTTTGCAAACCCATCCTAGAAAAAGTGCTATATACCTCATTGCTAAATATCACTATTGTCACCTTTGAAGTACTTGCGTTGGGAACCTCTGCACTGATGCTTGTGCCTAGTCCACCCTTCAAAGTACTTTTTAAAATTGTTAGACCTCATATGACAAAACCTCCAATGGCCACTCCAGAAAAGGAGCTCCAAAATTGCTTTGAAGGGCAGATTGGTCTAATGTGTTAAGAAATGGAAGCCGAGGACCCCAAGAGTGGCCCAGACCCCTGTCTGTTCCCCCACTCCAGCTACACCAAACTGTCATTTTCTGGCTTCAGGATCCACTGTGTCTGTATATTTTCTCTTTTTATTCCTCTGTCCACTTTTCCAACTTGGCCACACACCCTCTGAAGCCAGGTCAGTATCCCCTGGGGCCAATATCCCCAGATTTCAGTGCAGCCAGGTCTATAGCCAGTGCTCGGCCAGCATTGTGCTGTAGGTATGTATTTATGAAGCCTCTCCTTTGGTATCCCTCTAGCAACTCTGGATAAAGCTGGCAGGGGTTGGGGGGATGCCCAGGAGATGAGAGAAGCACAACCACAGCCCCTCTAGGACATCCTAGCACCTGCCTCATGAGTTTACTGGCTGCCTCTGCAACCCCTAGCCCTTCCTAAGGCTCCAGCCTGCTGGGAAGAGGAGGATTTGCAGGGTTTCTCTCTGCAAAGCTTCTTCCCTTAGCAATGATTATACCTAATTTTATGTTCACAATTTTGCGGTTTTTTGTTTTTTTTTTTGAGACGGAGCCTCAAGCTATTCCCCTGGGTAGAGTGCTGTGGCAT
>NW_003852537.1:70777-75365 GCF_000181295.1 Otolemur garnettii | reverse complement strand
GGCGCCGAGCCAGTGTTTGTTCAAGTCTTTACAGGCCAAGGCGCACAGTAGAGAAAAGATTCAGAGCCTGGCTGGAGTCAGAATAGTCTTTAGCAAAGTGGAAAAATAAAGCTACAGGTAGGGCTAAAATTCCCTGACTGTCATTCTCAATCTTAGTCCTTCTTGCTTCTCAGAGCTAACCTCAAACCTGTTGCAGGGGAGGTGAGTCTCCTCCCAAAATTTGAAAGCACTTATATATGAGGTCTGACGAAGAAGTTCTCAACCTTATGCTAGGAAAAGTGAAGTGCTACATACCTCCTTGCTGAATATCACTATGGCCACCTTCAAGGTACTCCCCTTGGGAAGCTATGCACAATGCCAGTGCCTAGTCCACTTTTAAGCAATTTTGGAACTCTTTTTCTGGAAGGGTCATCAGAGCTATTGTTGTAGGAGGTGTGACAATTAAGTTCATGAATTCATCCTAGAAAAAGTGCTTTGAAGGGGGGACTTAGGCACTGGAGTTAGTGCAGTTTCCCAAGGCAAGTACTTCACAGGTGATTGTAGTGATTTTCAGCAATGAGGTATGTAGCACTTTTCCTAGGAAGAATTTGTTAACTTAATTGTCCAACCTCATATATGTGTGTGTGTGTATCCATAGGGAAAAAACGCATGTGTGTCTTTCCACAAAGCTATGTTTACTGTGTTCACTTTACAAGATATTCTGTGTGTCTCTCCATGATAACACCATTCTTTCTGAATTAAGCGCAGTATTCTATAGCTTAACTATTCCACAGTCTTTCTAGATTGAAACAATCTAATATGGGTTGTCTCCAATTTCCATTAGAATGGCAGTATAGTGGATGGCAATAAACATCCTCGTGAATGCCTCCTTGAAGTGCTTCTTGGAATTACTGGGTTCCAGGGCATGCTTTTAAAAATTTAATGGAACCATCAAATTGCCCTGTTAAAGCAACCCAACCCACTTACACCCCCACCAGCTGGGTAAGAACAGTTATTCTTCATACCTGTGCCCAAACTGGATAGACTCAAACTTCCTAATGGTTGTTAGGTAGCAACTTGTTATCTATGAAGGTCAAAAAATTTGCTACGTCAAATCTATCACTCGTGTTTGTCTCTCTTAGCCATCTGTATTTCATTTTCTGGGAACTGCTCTGACTCTTCAGATATTAAAATGACTTCTGATTGAATTCTGTGTTACTTTGTCTAGCTTGTGGGGTCCTGCCACAAGACAGGAAGAGAACCAGGTTGAAGGAGAGCGAGGTTCCACCCCGGACCTCAGCCTGCGGAACCGAAACTAAGGAGGGGCTGCAAGAGCCGGCCCACACTCCAGAGTCCAGGCCGTGGGCCACCGCCACCAAGCGTGTCTCCATAGAGGGAGGGGGAGGAAGGGCAGCCTCTTGGCAACCGTGCCGGGGGCCAGGCAGGTTGGGGGCTGGGTCGCCAGCAGCTGCCGGGCCGGATACCCCACGGCTTGTACTCAGTCCCACAGCGTTTAAATCCCGTTGACGGGAAGCGGCGCGGGGGGGGTCGGGGCGGGTAGGGCCGAGGGGAAAAGGGTGTGGTGGGACCAGGCAAAGGTGAGGCTGGGCTGAACACAGGTACCTCCGCTTTCACTTGAGGTTGGGTGCTGCTCCCGCTGCTGTCCCTGTCCGGTGCTGACTCTGCCCCCAGGCCTTTCGGGCTGCCGTGCCCCCTGGGCCCATGCCGCTGCTCGGGCTGCTCGGGCTCCTCGACCTTCTGTGGTTGCTCGGGGGCTCCCCAGGGGCCGCAGGTGAGGGGAGAGGCGGGAGGGGCTGGAGAGACCTGCCTAATGCTCGTGGCTGAGGCGCTGAGGGTGGCCTGGGGGCGTAAGGAAGCTGAGAGGGGCGGTTCAGAGCTCTGGGCTCCTGAGAACCGAGGCTGGAGGGGAGAAGGGCAACCGCTGCCCTCTCAGCAGAGGTTAGGACGGGTTGATTGGTCGCGCACCCACCTATCCTTGCTGCGGAGGGTAGAGGGAGAGTCACCTCTCCCCACCAAGTTCTCTTCCTGTTTTGGCCCTTGCGTCGCCTAGGTGGGCCTCTCCCTCCCTGAACTTCCGTTGTGCCTCCTCTGCCTTCTTCTGTTCCCTCATTCCCCACCCAGCCAGATGTCTGATTCTTAGTTTCATCTTCATGAAATGGGTCCGTATCTATAGAATGGGTGTAGGTGTCAAGTTTGTAACTATCCAATGGCTGAAAAAATAGAATAGTTACATCAAATGTCTATTTTTGTGATTAACACTCACCACTAAACCCTAAGGTCTTGGAGGACTCATGCTGATGCAGCTTTTTCTGGAAGCTTCCTTTCTCTGTCCTATCTCTCATGGGCTCAGTGTGGTTCTTGTTCAAAGTCCCACAACCCTAGTAGAGGCTGAGAACCCCTCTTTTCCTCTTTGTTGTTCTCATGCAGGTTACCCCTCAGGCCCCTGTTTTCCACCACGTGCCTGGGTGGGAGCTTAGCTAGTTCTCTCTCAGCAGGGGATGGGGACTGTGGGGGGGGGAGGATGGGGGAGAGGGAGGATCTTAAGGAGGGGAGAGCAGGAGGCCTTGTAGTAGACAAGGCCAAGAAAGGGCTGAGGTCTCTCAGTGCTCCTGGGGAGCACACTGTAAGTGGATTTTAGAATCTGAAAGCCCACAGCTCTAACTGCCTGGATAGGGGATGGGGGAGTGAGTTGTAGCCATGCAGGTACCTCCAATGTGCAGATACCTCCCTAACCTCAACCCTCTGTGACTTGTGTCGGGAAAATGGGGTGGTAAGTAACAGATACGGTAAGTCGGGGCAAAATGACCTGAAGTTTCACCAAATGCATTCCTCTGTTCTGCCACCAATACAGGAACCTTATCCAGGGCCACAGCGACTTCCCATGCTCTTCTCCCCAGGGCAGAAGCAGCCCACACTGTACTGAGCAATTCCCTGCTCAGTACCCCCCAACCTGCCTCTCCTACTCCTGGCAGCAGGGAAAACACATCCACCCCTCTTATCACCTACCCCGATGATAAATCCACTTCTGAAATGCTGATCAAATTTCCAATCAATTCCAGCACCTCAGCAGTCCCGCTCTCTAAGTTTGTCTTCAAGGTTGAAACCACTCCACCCTCCATCTTTGTTTATGTGCCCACTACTGAGTGTGTGTATCCAACCAACTTCATAGTTACCACCTCCTACCCCACTACCTCTTGTGTGACCGTGACCCAGGCATCCTTCACCAGCTCTTACACTCCCACTCCTGTGACACAGAGACCAGCCACAACTGTTACCAGCACTTATCCTCTTACCATAAACTCTTCTCCCATTACCACCACTGTAGGGGACAAGGCCCCAACCATAGCCCCATCCTCTCCTGTCCCAGCCACTGACACAACCTTCACAGGAACTGGTCACAACTTATCATTCACCACTAGGACCACGCTGATCACACCAGCCACTCTTCCAACTTCATTTCCTGACACCAGTGGGAAATTTACTACAGAGACAGCCATTACTGATTCCCCCACCTCTACCAGTGTACTAACAACATCTGCAACACCCACTAGAGACCTTCCCCAAGAAACTTCCACCATGGAACTTACATTTAATTCCCCAATTATTTCATCAAGCACAGGTACCAACACAGAAATTTCTCCCACAGTGACCAGCGATGTGCCAGTGATGACCAGTACAGTAACAACACCCACTATGGGACTTCTGTCCACTACCCCTTCAGACATCTCCCACATACTTAGCACAATCACAACAGCCCTAACCCCACCTCCCAGCATACTGAGTACCCGGGAGACATCCACAAGCCAAACCAGGTCTTCCCCTAGGACAAACATTCCTCCCATAACCTCTATAGCCACCCCCATATCTGTGGGCACCACTGGCTTATTGACTACGATGACAAAGCTGACATCAACACCCATCGATCTCACACCCTCAGCAACCTTCACGAACATCACTCCATCATCTCCAACCATCCAGAATACAGAAACAACATCACTTGCTAGCATAACCACAACTCCCACCGTGTCAACTACTCTCACAAGTTCTGTACACTTTCCAATAAGTTCTGCCTCTACAGGAATTCCAGTCACATCTGCATTCCCCTCATCCATGACTGCCAGTATCACCACCACAGATGGTGTCTCCACAGCTCCAGCCATCACTCACACACTCCCCATAACAACAGGGTATATCCCGACACCCACCACCAACCACTTGCACACAACACACACAACCATGGATGCACCTCCATCAACTGTAGCACCTACAGGCACAGGGCAGACAACCCCAATCAGCCCTAGTGCCACGTCCACTGAGAAAACCACACTCATGCCCACTGTTCAGGTTTCCACAGAAACTGCTGTGACAGAAATTACTTCTAGTTCCCCCATCACTTCTTCAGTTACCTCTACCTACACACTGACTTCTGGGACAACCACAAGCTCTCCTCCCACAACCTCCAAAGCCTTTACATTCCCCACCAGTATCCCCACCATTCCATCTTCCATGCCTGTTACAAACTCAGAACCACTCACCAGTGAGAACACGGACATCGTAACAACCCTCCTAACTACCTTGGTGACCACAC
>NW_003852537.1:52425-67800 GCF_000181295.1 Otolemur garnettii | reverse complement strand
TTGTTAGCACAACCACAGCCACAACTCCCATTGTGTCAACTACTCTCACAAGTTCTGAACACTTTCCATCAAGTTCTGTCTCTACAGGAATTCCAATCACATCTGCATTTCCCTCCTCCACGACTGTCAGTATCACCCCCGTAGAGGGTGTATCTTCAGCTCCAGCCGTCACCGGCACACTTGCCACAACAGCAGGGTCTATCCTGACACTCACCACCACCCACGGGTCTATCCTGACACTCACCACCACCCACTTGCACACAACACACGCAACCACGGACGCACCTCCATCCACTGTAGCTCCTACCAGCACAGTGCAGACAACCCTCATCAGCCCTAGTGCCACGTCCACTGAGAAGACCACATTCACATCTACCATTGAGGTTTCCACAGAAAGTGCTGTGACAGAGATTTCTTCTAGTCCCCCCATTACTTCTTCAGTCACTGGTACCAACACGCTGACTTCTGGGACAAACACAAGCTCTCCTCCCACAACCACTAAAGCCTTTACATTCCCCACCAATAGCATTCCATCTTCCATACCTGTTACAAAATCAGAACCAGTCAGCAGTGTGACCACGGACATGATAACTACCCTCTTCACTACCTTGGTGACCACACTCCCTACCACCAATGCCAGTTCTATACCTTCATCTGAGACCACATACCCCAACATACCTGTCACTAACCACACCACTTCTCTGACAATCATGACAAATATATCATCCACTTTCACCTCTCTCCCACCCTCCTCCCCCTCTCTCCCAACCACAGAAAGAACCAAAACTGCCACTACACCCTTGGCAATGACAGACACCCTGACCACCCCACAAGGTATTCCTATCCTCACTTCCTCAAACATCTACTCCACAGTTGGTATATCAACTACTGGCCCCACTTCACCTTTCGCTACCACAGGGAACCTGGAGACCTCCACAGCCATCACACCTTCTGCTCAGATAACAGACATCCCTACACTGACTCCATCTATTACCCTGTCAACCATGGGCACCACAGGTTCTCTGACGATGGGAACAGATCTCATCTCGACACTCACTTATCCCAGTCCCTCAGCAACCCTCACAAACATCAGTCCACCATCTCCAACCCTCCAGAATAGAAAAACAACATTCCTTGTTAGCACAACCACAACTCCCACTGTGTCAACTACTCTCACAAGTTCTGAACACTTTCCCACAAGTTTTGTCTCTACAGGAATTCCAGTCACATCTGCATTCTCCTCCTCCACAACTGCCAGTATTACCCCCACAGAGGGCCTCTCCTCAGCTCCAGCCATCACCCGCACACATGCCACAACAGCAGGGTCTATCCTGACGCCCACCACCATCCACTCGCACAGAACACACACAACTATGGATGTACCTCCATCCACTGTAGCTCCTACAGGCACAGTGCAGACAACCCTCATCAGCTCTAGTGGCACGTCCACTGAGAAAACCACACTCATACGTACCATTGAGGTTTCCACAGAAAGTGCTGTGACAGAAATTACTTCTAGTCCCCCCATCACTTCTTCAGTCACTGCTACGAACCTGTTGACTTCTGGGACAACCACAAGCTCTCCTCCCACAACCACTAAAGCATTTACATTCCCCACCAGTAGCATTCCATCTTCCATACCTGTTACAAACTCGGAGCCAGTCACCAGTGCAACCATGAACGTAACAACCCTCCTAACTACCTTGGTGACCACACTCCCTACCACCAATGCCAGTTCTACACCTACATCTGAGGCCACCTACCCCAACTTTCCTGCTACTAGTCCTCTCACGCTCTCCACAACTGACACCACCTCTCTCACCAGTAGCACAGATACATCAACCATTCCCACCTCTGTCATATCCTCCTCTCCCTTGCTCTCAGTCACAGAAACAGCCCAAACTGCCACCACATACTTGGTAACAACAGACACTCTTCCCACCCCACACAGGACTCCCAGCTTTACCTCCTCAAACATTTATTCCACAATCAGCACATCCCTCACTGCCACCTCTTCAGCTCCCACTACCACAGAGACCCTGATGACTTCCACAGGCATAACCCCATCTACTCTGAGTACAGATATTCCTTCCTCAACACTTACAACAATCACCCACCCTTCCTTGCTACCCACTCTTTTGTTGAGTACAACTTCAGACCCCAACTCAATATCCCCTGCTCCCAGTACCTCTGCCACCCCTACAGGTACCATTGCATCTTATCCCACTGATCATCACACAGAAACAACATCCGTGGTGAATAGAACCTCCAACCCCATGCCCACTGAGGAAACGATTGTCATAGGTACTGACAATACCCTGAGGAGTTCTTTAAGTACAAGCCTTGCAGTTACATATGACACCTCTTTGTCACCTGAAACAACTCCTATATTGACATCTACCACAGGAACTCAAACACCTCCTGTACCCACTACCCTTACCCTTGAAAGTACAGATTCTTCCCTTAACACTCTTACTCCATCAACCAACCTCAGCACTATGATGTCAACGTCACATGTCCATAGTACAACTACACATCTGCTCACTCTTAAAACTTCTCTTTCAACCCCCTCCTTGCAAACTTCGCTCACATCTATGAGTGAGTTCATGAATTCATCTTTTTCTAGGGCAAGTACGTCTATAAACGCGTTAATCACCTCTTTCAGCACTATCATTGTGCCTTCAATACCCACCATAATAACATCCTCTTCTCTGTCCTCTGACAGCACAATGGCAGTGCTCACCACTGCCTCTCCATCTCTTCCTTCCTCCCCACATGTGCCCAGTACAGAACGCCCACCCTCTTCATTTGTCTCAACTTTCCCTACTCTCTCTTCCTCTGCAACTATCAGAACTTCTCCTGCCTCCTCATCTCTAACCATAGCTCTCACTAAAACGACCCCCTTTTCTTATATTTCTCTTCCTTCCACTACACCCTGCCCAGAAACTGTAACAATCACCATAGTCCCCACCTCTCCCACTTCTCCTTGTGTTGAAATGGATCCAAGCGGTGAAGTTACTTCTCCTCCCACCACCCCACTCACTGTCTTTTCCTTTACTACTGAAATGGTCACCTCTCCTAGTTCCACCAGTATAAGAACTTCCCTTCCTACATACACAGACAGTTCTATTTCCCTGGCTCCAGAAAGTGGGCCTGCTATCATCACAACTGATGGTCTGAGTTCTACTGGCAGTGGGGCTGTTTCCATGAGCCCAGCTTTGACAAGCACCCACACACCCACTAGCAAGACCTGGCTGAGCACCAGCTTGGTAACTGCCCCAAGCACACCTGGTGTCAACATGAAACCACAAAGCAGTCTTCCAACTACCATGATGACTTCAAGCAAGTTGACCCACCCCACCCCACCAACCAACAGGACTTCAGCGACACTGGTACCTACCACCCCAACTCCCACCACCCTTAGGTCACCCAGGACGACTTTGAACAACACTCAGATGACCACACAGTCAAGGCTGAGCACTACCCCAGGTTGGACCTCCTGCCTCCTGTTCCCTCTCCTCCCCTCTTAAATTTCTAGGTCACTAAGGTCAGGCTCTGTACTGAACTTCCCTTTCTTCCTGTGCTTCCCAGGCACCTGCTACAATGGTGGCACCTGGGAACAGGGCTTCTGCCTTTGCCCCCCAGAGTATTCTGGGGACCACTGTCAGTTCCAGGAGATCAGGTGCCAGAATGGGGGTACATGGGACGGTCTCAAGTGCCGCTGCCTCAGCACCTTTTATGGCTCCCGCTGCGAGTTTGCCGTGGAACAAATAGACCTAGGTGAGTTGCCAGAGCCATGCCCTCTGCACTTCCTCCTAGAGGTGCCACTGATACTCCCTGGGTCCAGCTCTGTATGTGGCCTGGAGGCACCCATGCCATTTTGCCCTATCCTTCCATCCATCTCCTACACTCTCCAGTGCTTGCCTTGTATTATGCCTCCTTTCCATCATCACCTGGGCTGCTTGGAGCTACATTGGTTTCCATGGCCTCCCTCTCCCATTGTTAAGGACCCTTATATTTTGAGGACCACTTAGATAGTTGACATTAATTTTCTCTCAGCTAATTAGCAATCTAATTCACATACTTGATTCTCCCTTAACATGTGGTATAACATATCCACAGGTTTTGGGGATTAGAACATAGACATCTTTGGGGGCCATTATTCTGCCTACCACAGGAAAAATAATGGGAAAGGCATAGGCTCACTGTGGTACATTCTGACTTCTTTCCCTCATCCCCAGACAGTGCATCCCTGAGTTCCTCCTCTGTCCCTGCTGCTGTGCAGTCAATCCTCAGGGACTGTTGAAGGGATAGTGGGAGGAGCCTCTGAGTTGGGGGTGGTGGAGGTGGTGATGTCAGACTGGGGCAGATGTGTAGTGACTAGGGTGGTGCATATGTGTGCAGACACAGTGGATGCTGAAGTGGGCATGGAGGTATCTGTTGACCAGAAGTTCTCTCCAGACCTCAATGACAATACTTCCAAGGCCTACAGGGATTTCAGCAATGCCTTCCAGAATCAGGTGAGGGAGAAGGGAGTGGAGCTTAAGGGTCTTCCCCTGGAAATAGGCCTCTGCATCCCTCAGGCATGCAGGTTCAGATGCAAGCCCAGGACCCTTGACATTTCAGATGCAGAAGATTTACCAACATGTGCAGGGGTTCAAGGATGTGCAGATCCTGTCCCTGAGGTAGGAGATACTTCTGGGCATGCAGGGGCAGTTAGGTGGGGGAGGGGGGCAGAAAGGGTAGAAAGAAGGCTGGAGAATACATCCCTTGCTTTTAGAATTGTCAGATTTCATAGAGATAGGTGGAGGGAGTATGCAAGGGCATCACTCCATGGGGTGGTTTTGTGATCATTTTCTGGTGCCACTTCCTTCTAGGAGAGGTGGCACCCTCCTCTTCAGCACTCTGGAAGGAGAGAGGTTGTAGGGACAGGCAGGGAGGTGGTCTCTGGTCTGGTGACTTGGCCTCCCTCTGGCTGGCTGGCCCCTACTCTGCTGGGTATGTCAGCATGACAGAGGGCCTGGTCAGTGGTAGCTTGGCAACACAAAGAGAATGCCACTCACTCCTGTCCTGCCTTTCCAAGTCAAAGGTGGTGGCAGCCCCTTCTGAAAAGAATGTGTCTGATCTTCCACTTCATGACCTTTGCCCCATCCCCCCAATCTGTGCACTTGTGGTTGGTCCTGGAAGTGTCCCTTCCAGAAATGTGCCCCAGGCCTGGGCCCTCCCTAAGGCCCCTGACCCCTCAGGAATGGCAGCATTGTGGTGGACTACGTGGTCCTGCTGGAGCTGTCCTTCAGCCCCCAGCTGGATAGCGAGTATGAGAAGGTGAAAATGGCCCTGAAAGAGGAGCTCCAGAATGCCAGCCAGGATGGGGACAGCTGCCGGGACACCCAGAGTAAGCACAGGCTCAAGGGAGGGGTCAGAGTTAGAGCCACCACCCCAGGCAACTCCTAATTAGTCAGGGCGTCCTTTGGGCTCAGGTGGCAGCCCTGTGGTACCTCTGGCAGTTTGAGAGAAGGGGCACAGGTCCACACCTAGTGGGATCAAGTTTGGGGTGAGGGTGGGTCTCACAACGATTTAGGTACTAAGAAAGAGACTCCCTGAGAGTTATGCTTAGCGTTTTCAGCATGGTTGGAGACCTCTATTATTAGAGGTGATAACAGAGAAAGTAGGAGTCTTCCCTGTGGCTCCCCCACATCCCTATACTGAGAGAGCCCTTGCTTCCTGGTCCTAACTCCTTTACCTGCTTCGGCCATTCCCTCTGTGTCCTTGTCCTCCCAGCTCTATGTTTTAAGCCTGACTCCGTCAAAGTGAACACCACCACCAGGACAGACCTGACTCCAGAAGGTGAGGGTGTGGCAAAGGGCTACTGGCCTCAGGCAGCCATGGCCCCGCCCACCAGGGACGTCTGCCTTAGAAGTTATTGAGAGAGTGGTGAGGAGGGAGATCTTTGGGTGAGGCAAGTGAGTGGCTTTGGTCTGTCCTTCCTAGACCAGGTTGGCGGAGGGCCTGCGGTGACTGTAAGGGGAGGATGAGGGCCTTTCTCTCATCTAATCCCAGGGTCCACTCCATGACCCTCACATTCGGAAATGTAGTCCTCCCATGCGCTTTCAGAGTTGTCATATCAGACCCCCAAGTAGGACGGATCAGGTCTCCATCTCTGCAACCCCCCTCCCCATCCTCATCCCCAGCCATCTGCCGCCGCGCCGCTGCCAAAGGCTATGAGGAGTTCTACTTCCCCTTGGTGGAGGTGAATCGGCTCCGCTGTGTCACCAAATGCACGTCGGGCGTGGATGGCGCCATCGACTGCCACCAGGGCCAGTGCATTCTGGAGAAGAGCGGTCCTACTTGCCGGTAAGGCCCGGAACCAGAGCCCTACCTCTAGATCCTAGCCCCGCCCCGCATTCGGACCCCACCTGGAGGTGTGGAGAGTCTGAGACCTGCGCCCACCCGCAGCTGCTTCTCCACCGACGCGCTCTGGTTCTACGGCCCGCGCTGCGAAGTGGCCGTCCGCTGGAGGGCGCTGGTCGGAGGCCTGGCGGGAGCCGCCGCGCTGCTGCTGCTGCTTCTGCTTGTGCTGGGCGCGGTGCTGGCGCGCTCTCGTGGGAGGCGCAGCCGCCCAGGCAGGTGAGAATGTGGGGTCGTGAGGGGAGTCCAGAGGCGGCAGAGAGTCCTAGACCCGGCGGCCCTGCCTGACCTGGTGGCGGTCCTACCTAGGTCCTGGGAAGAGGACAGAAAATGCTTCGAGATCTGGAATGAGGACACCGTGGGGACTTTTTCAAACATGGGCTTCGAGGACGACAGGATAGGTGAATCCTGCCTCCTGGAGAAGGAGATAGGGGCTTTCCGGGGGCACCCTGGCGAGGACAGAGGAACACCCCATGTCAGGGCATGTGTTACCTTTTCCCCTCCTTGGTGCCCCTGCTGTGAGTCTGATGCCTGGCTTTCTTCACGTTTCCCTCCTCCCCTTTCCCTTCCTTGTCTTCCCCTCTGTTCCTCTTTTTCCTCTCTAGTCAAAGATGAAAACTTCCAGGTGGCCTTGGAGACTGTGGACACCAATATCAGGGTGAGGGAGCTAAGGGGAGCCCTAAGGAGTTCTGCCAGTTCCAGTTCCAGGTTCCCTCCACCAACTCCACCAGGGCAGGGGATGGACTGGGATCAGGAGGCTGTGGCCAGTCAAGCAGGTGGCTCCCTGTTCCCACTCTGGCAGGTGCACATCCAGAGACCTGAGATGACCTCGTCGTCAGTTTGAGCCCTTCCCAGGATGGAACCATCTGCACTGTGTCCATTTCAAGAGCTGGTGCAAGGGCTTGTGCAGTCCAGGTTGTCCTTGGGTGAAATGAAACTGTGCCACTGAATCTCCTCCTTCTCTCAACTTGGCCAAAACCCAGCTAAAGACCCAGTTCACATCCAGGCTCTTTCACTGTGGGACTTTGGGCAAGTCAGTGACTTCTCTGAGTCTCAGTTTTCTTACTTGTAAAATGGGTACAATATGCTTGTCTCCATACTCCCTACTTACTGTGAAAACCACACGGGTTTGGCCAGTTAATTTTCTGCTCCAGGCCCCATGGTCCCCTTGTCTCTCTTAGCTCCCACAATCCTCATGTCCTTTTGTCTGGTCTCAATCAGTGGTCCCTATTTTCTTGTTCACATCCCCACTGCCTAGTCCCTGCCCTGCACAGTGGCTGACTTACCCATCTCCTACCCTCTCTTGTTTAACTCCTTACTCTCATTCCTTACTTTGTCTCTCCTCTAAGCCCATTCTCCAATCAGTCCTCCCCTCTCCCCCATCCTGGTACCATCAGCCCCTAATCCTTGCCTCCTCCATCCCAGTGCCGTAGCACTAAATCCTCCCTTCTCTTCTACCTCTGTCCCTGGTGAGGTTCAGACACCTGTGTCTCAGGCTCCCCCAGACCCTATTCTGAGGCTCTATCCCTTCCTCTTACCCCCAAGGGACCTGGGCTCCTGTAGGTGGGGGCAGGACTTGAGTTGGCCAGGTCCCCAGGGATGGGGAGAAGTGGGGCCTTGAGGTGGGAAAATTCCCTTGGTCCCCACTATTATTCCCCCAACCCTTCCTCTCCTCCCACCTCAATGCTGCCTTTTTCCTATCCCCTCCTCCTTCCCCTCTTCCCAACTCTCTCCCTGGTCACCCCATCCCTGCAGTTACTTCTGATCCCCAAGCCCTGAACCTCCTTTGCTAGGAAGATCTGCTTTGAGGACAAGTGGGCTAGTCCCCAGTTCTCCATGTGAACACAATATAGCATTTTTTTGTAAAAAGAAGCTGCTGTGTCTCTCTCCTTTTCACCCACTAGTGGGCCCTACTTGGTTGGAGAACAGGGACTTCTGGATGAAGGAGGAGGGAGGGGTCTGGCCTCATAGGGAACATAAGATTGAGGCAAACTATTTTGTTAGAAGTGGGTGGGTATGGGAGCTCCTTGGGTTTTGTCATTTGTGCCCCCCCCCTTGAGATTAAGAGTTTAGGGCTGGGGCTTGGGAGGAGTTAGACCCCTGGAGCTGGTCAGCGAGGTGGGTGGGGCTGCCTGGGGGAGTGGCCTATTGTGAAGATGGATTAACTTGGGCTTTCCCAATACCTTGTGTCCCCAAGCCCTGATCTCGAACACACCCTCATAGTAGGGCCTCAAAGCTATGATGAACAGTGAGGCAGTCCTGATCAACTGAGTATAACCAGGAATAATTTGTCTCCTTGGCTATTTGGGTGGGGGTTTGGGAGAGGCCCCTGCAACCTTCGCCCTGGGCAGGGACTGGCCATGACCTTCCTTCACCTTTTCTTCTGGCCAGAGGTGGAGACCAAGACCATAAAGTCTCAGGTGTGAGTAGACACCCCACCCAGGAGAAGGGTGGGGAGCAGAGAGCCCAGGGAAGGCCCTGGAAATTTGGAAGGGGCCATCTATGGTGGGCAGTAGGGAAGGAAGGCTGGAAGAGAGGCTTCTCCAGGGTGTGGTGAGGACCCTTCACTTGGCCAGGCCTCTGGGTGCCCCTCCCCCCACAGCCCCTTGTCCATTGGGGTTCTCAGCCCCCACCCTTGGCACCCTGCTCACTCTTACACCTCTAGCCTGTGTCCCTCCCTCGGGCCCTGCCCTACCTGTTGCTCTGGCTTCTGCTGATGAGACCCTGCCTCAGGGTTGTTAGTGCTTCAGGAGGCAGAGGGGAGGAGGTTGACAGGCTGCCTTCTGTCCAACTCCCTGTGGTCATTACGCACCACCCACTTCATTCCATCTCCTCACCCACACCCTGGGCCAGGCACTGTGTCCTTCCTTAAGGCAAAGGTCTCTGGGGTCCTTCTTATAGCTGATCCCTTTCTGGGAGGCTCTCACTCCTTGGTCCCTCCTGACGAGGGAAGACGGTGCAGCTAGAGGCCCTCCTGGGAGATGCTGGGTGTCTGGATCCTGCTGCTGGCTCTCCCACTCTGGGCATCTGCCACCACAACGACAGATGGTGAGTTCAGACCCTGGGCTGGTGCTAGGCATCTGGGGGTGGAGCTGGTCTCCTTGCCTCCTTTTCCAGGGAAGGGGCCTGCCAAAAGGCTGAAGACTGTGCTGGGACCTCATCCTGCCTTTGGGGCACTAAAGGTGTCGCTCTGGAGGCTGCGGGTACCTGTGGTTGTGCAGGCGACGGCTGCATGCAGTCCAGCCTCAGAGTGAGGGGCTGCTAAAATTTACCCCTCATACTCCCCACGCCCCCACAGAGGACAAGGGAGCTTTTTATCACATGGACAGTGGTCTCTGCCTGCTCTCATCCTCAGAGCTGCCTCTAACCTGAGGGCTGAGTTTTCCTAGGCCTCACAGAGGCATCACTGCACAGGCTGCTGTCCCATTGGTGGGGAGGGAGTCTGCAGGTGTACCTTGGAGAGCCCTCCAGTTAGAGATGATTAAGGGCCTTGGGAAGGGGACACAGTCTGGGGTTCTTTCTGAGCCTGTCCTGGCCATGTCTGGAGAGTGACCTGATTCAGGCCAGTTTCCCTCAGGCATGGAGGAGCCCCAGGGAAGCGGTGGGCAGGAGTGAGGGGTGGCAGGAGAGGGTGACCGATTTGGAGCCCCTGGGATGAGTGAGGAGGGGCAGGGTATCTGGGGTAGGGGTTTGTGGAGCTCTGAGGGGTGCCCATGAGGTAACCCAAGAGACAAAGTGGGCTAGCTGGTTAGGAACTCAGGCCCTCAGAGGCTGCCTCAGCCCGCCCCCTTGGCAGACCTCCTTCCCTCCCTCTCTTAGGCTAGGGGGAACTGGACAGGAGAGGATCGAGGGCTGGAATGATGAACTGTGTGGGTTTCAAGACATTATGAGAGTCCATCACTAACAGATTCCCTTGAAGGTAACGCATTGACAACAGGAAGCTGTGGGCAGGGGTCAACCTCTCCTGGCCAGGCTCTCCCAACCCCTAGAGGTCCTAGAAGCTACCTCTGGCCAGGTTACCTGAGGGGAGGGTGGTGGTAGTGATGCCAATGATGCCTCTGAGGGCCTGAGAGGCAGCTGCCAGCAACCAAAGGCCTCTGCCTCTAAGGTGCTTATAATCGCATGGAAAAGATAGGTGGATCTGTTAGTGTGCAAAAGAGTCAGCTAAACATCTTTCTATGGTTAGTGCAGAGGACAGACAAGGGAGTGAGGCCAGGTAACCTGGGTCACACTGAAGGTCTCTGGAAGGTCTGATTATACCCAGTGACACCTGTGTCCCACCCACAGAGAGCTGCTCCATTTATAAAGCCATTGCACAGAGGGTAGCTAATATGATTCTCACAGAGAAAATTATGTGAGAAAGTCAGGACGGAGAGGAAAAGGGGGCTCAGAAAGGATGAGTGACTTACAGACAGCAAATAATAAACACAACCACTACTTGAGACTGAGTTTGTGGCAAGCCCACCCTCCTTCTGGAGGAACTCTACCCTCTTTGTCCTCTTAGTCCTGCAACAGGCATGTATCCTGGGTCCCCAGGGGAGCAGTTCAGATGTCAGGTCAGGGACCACTGGTGGTATCTGTAGCTCACTTCCCTTCCTACTCTCTGCAACTTCTTCTGGGTACTTCAGTTCAGGCTAAGTACTAATGAGGGTTTGGACAAGCAGATAGTAAGGCAAAGGAAGGAAAAATATTTCCATGACTGTGCAGGGGAGCTAAGGCATAGGAATGTCCTGGAAAGTGAGGGGGCATGTGCCAGGCGGAAGGAGAAGTTTGGTGGAGAACATGCAGTGGTTTGCCTGTGGATGATGTGTACAGTAAAGCCATGATGAGACTTTTAGACACCAGTGGAACCTTGGTGGGCTAAGCAGGGCTGGGGATGCATGGCCTGTTGAGAGGCATGGAGAGCCATCCTAGAAAGAGTACTTGAGGGCCCAACTGGAAACCCAACTCTCCTAGAAATGGAGGTGCTTCTTCATGATGGACTGTAGGAGCAATGAGATGGACAGTCCAGCAGGCTGTACTGACTGGGAGGACAGGAATCTCTTTTTGGTGGATGACAATGGGCTCCAGTTAGGCCTTTTGAATTTGGAGTGACTGTGGGATTTCTGGGTGGAGCTGTCCTGGAGACCTGGGTCTCACAGAAGGATGTCTGGGATGGGTCCAGGGTCAGTGTCCCAGTCCCTACTACAGGTTAGGGTATGAAAATGTGGGTCCTCACCAGGATCCACATCAGCTAGTACCTTGATCTTGGACTTCTCAGTCTCCAGAAATGTGAGAAATACATTTCTGTTGTTTAAGCTGCCCATTTTATGCTATTTGTTATGAGCAGACTATGGCTTCTTTCAAGAGTTTCTCTGTATCTTTCATTTTCAGCAATTTGATGAAATCTGATTATTCCACAGTCTGTAGTGTACTGTCCTTCGTTAATTTTGGAAAATCCTGGGCAGTGCCTGTGCCTCAGTGAGTAGAGCACTGACCCCATATACTGAGGGTGGTGGGTTCAAACCCGGCCCTGGCCAAACTGCAACAAAAAAATAGTCGGACATTGTGGCAGGTGCCTATAGTCCCAGCACCTCGGGAGGCTGAGCAAGAGAATCACCTAAGCCCAAGAGCTGGAGGCTGCTGTGAGCTGTGATGCTACAGCACTCTACCGAGGGTGACAAAATAAGACTCTGTCTCTTAAAAAAAAAAAAAAACTTTTTGAAAAATCCTTAGCCATAACTCTCTTCAAATATTTCTCCTGACCCATTCTCTTCCTCTTCTCCTTCTGAGACTCCAATTAAACATATGTTAGCCCATTCAATATTGCACCACAGCTCTCAGTTGCTCTGTTCTGCCTTCCCTGCCCCAACCCTGCCCCTTTTCTCATAGTGTTTCAATTGGTAATTTCTATTGACTTATCTTCAGGTTCACTGATTCTTTCCTCTACCACCTCCCGTTTGCTGATTGTCCTTTTGAAAAGAAGTCTTCACTGCTGATATGGTTTTTATTTCTGCCATCTTTGTTTGAGAGAAGCCTCTGGACAGGCATGGAGAGCCATCCTAAAATAAAAAGATGGCCATTTAAAAGAAAAGACCCCTCCAACCACAACAAACAAACAAACAAAAGGTGACTAATCTAGGAGGCTGTATTTTTATTTATTTATTTTTTTTGAGACAGAGTCTCACTATGTTGCCCTGGGTGGAGTGCTATGGCATCACAGCTCACAGCAACCTCAAGCTCTTGGGGCTTAAGCAATTTTCTTGCCTCAGCCTCCCAAGTAGCTGAGACTACAGGTGCCTGCCACAATGCCTGGCTATTTTTTTGTTGTAGTTGTTATTTTTGTTTGGCAGGCTAGGCTGGGTTCAAACCCACCAGCCTTGGTATATGTGGCCAGGACCTCCCAGCCTAGGAGGCTGTACTGACTGGGAGGACATGAGCTTCTTTTTGGTGGATGACAAGGGCGCTAGTTGGGCCGGTTGAGTTTGGGATGCCTGTGGGGTTTTTGAGTGGGGCTGTCTTAGAGGCCTGGGGCTCAGGGAAGGGCCTCCAGGAATAGGGCATAGTCTAGAATTCTACATTCACCATGTGCTGCAGGGGGAACCAAGCCCACAAAATACCAGAAAAAAATGCCAGGGATCAAATAAGGACTGGAACCCATATCTTGTTTTGTGTACATGAAGTTCTAAAGTGTTTACATTAAGGATGAGTGAGGGGACAAAGAGTCTGACCCAGAGGGGCTGGGACAGGAGGTCTGAAAGGACCAGAGCTCTGTAGCCTAGAAAAGTGAAGGTGGAGATGGAAATGCTCAATATCTATAAAATCAGGAGAGTGTGGTAGAGGTGAGAACAGATTTGTTCACAATAGACAAAGGGGCAACCTTTGGAACGTGCATGATGTAAATTTAGAGCAACTAAAAGGAAGTACTATTTTATACAGAAAGTAATAAAGTTACTCATTCAGCAAACACCTGAGCAGGTGCTCTGGAAGAGGCAGGATGAATAAACAGTTTATAGCAGAGTTGTCATGGGAACAGTGCAGAAAGAGCCACAGCCCAGTTTGGTGCTAAAGCTATGAGAGGGGCCCAGGGCCCACGGGGGCAAAGGGGACAGCAGAGGCTATAAGGAGAGGGAGGCATTTGAGTTTGGTGGCTGTTAGAAGCAGCACAGGAAAGAAGTATTAATAGATGTGAAAAGGCTTTAGACAAATTCAGAACTGACAAAGCTATACACAGTCATGAAGAGAATAGGAATATTGATAAAGAGACTCCCTGGGAAGCTACAGTGACCTAGTAGTCTGGGTGTCATATTAATAATACAATTTGCTGATGTTCATGGAGGGTATACTGTGTGGCAGATACTGTTCTTTTTTTTTTCTTTTTTTCTTTTTTTTTTTGAGACAGCCTCAAGCTGTTGCCCTGGGTAGAGTGCCATGGCATCACAGCTCACAGCAACCTCTACCTCCTGGGCTCAAGTGATTCTCCTGCCTCCACCTCCTAAGTAGCTGGGACTTAGAGGCGCGTGCCACAACAGCTGGCTTTTTTTTTTTTTTTTTTTTGTTGCAGCCTTCATTGTTGTTTGGTGGGCCGGTGGATTCGAACCCACCAGCTTAGGTAGCTGGCGCCTTAGCCGCTTGAGCCACAGGCACCAAGCCACAGATACTGTTCTAAATATCTATTATCTCATTTAACTTTCACAACAACTCTAGGAAGAAGGTTTTGTTAATGATTTCTATTTTTATGCATCCTGAGGGAAACTGAGGCACAGATCTGTTAAATAATTGGCTCATGGTCTCCTTTTCATTACTTAGATTAGTTAGGATTTGAATCCAAGGCTTCTGGCTCTAGAAACCACATTCTTAATCACTTGGAGACGCCTGTGTATTAGTCCCCTGTGTCTGTAGCATCAAATTACCACACACTTGACGGCTTAATGCAACAGAAATTTATTCTCTTACAGTTGTGGAGGCCTGAAGGCAGAAGTTAAGGTTGTCATTAGTGTCACATTCCCTTCCATGGTTCTGGGGGAGGATCCTCCCTTGCCTCTTCCAACTTCTAGAAGTTTCGGCATTGCTTGGCTTATGGTAGCGTCACTCTGATCTCTTCATTGCATTCTTCTCTGTGCATCAGATCTCCCTCTCTTTTCTCTTATGATGACTCCAAGCGTTTGGATTTAGGGCCCATCCTAAATCTGATTTTGAGAACCAGAGCTTAATTACATCTGCAAGGCCCCCTATTTCCAAATAAGGTAACATTCACAGTTACTAGGGGTCAGGACTTGGAGATACCTTTTACGGGACACAAGTGAACCCACTACACCTTTCCTCAGCAGCAGCGAGGTGGCTCTCATTTTAAGGAGGCCCTGCCTGCTGGCACTAGGTCAGGAAGCCCCTTCACGTGCTATGGGTGTGTGTAGAGATGGAAGAGCCAGAGTGGCCCTAGCCCCAGGTTACCACAACTCTGTCAAGTGCTAATGACCTCTCAGAAAAGGAAATAGACCAAGACCATGAAGCTCATTCATGGCAAGGCTGAATGTGTGCCCAGGACTGGTGACCACAGATCATCCCAGTGCCCCTGTAAGATTGTAGAATATTTTAGAGTGAGCAGGACGATCATGCATCCCCATTTTCCAGGATGAGATGAAAGTTCAGAGAGGTCCACAGCTTGTACGAGTTCACAGTGCTGTTTTAGAGGCTGATCTTGGAGACACAACTGGGGCTTCCACTCCATACCTCATAGGAGCTGTTATAGCCACTGCCTCTTTGGCAGGGGTCAGGGTTTGCAGCTGCTGGGGACCCCACTGACTGATTTCACAACAGGCAGAATTGTGTTTTGGAGTTGGGAGGAGGGGACAGTTTCATTGCTTATGGACAGTCTTCAGACTTGTCCCTGAGGTTCCTTCTAATGCTCTTCCCCAAGAATGTCACAAAGTGAATGATTTGCCTGACAAACCAACTGCCTTAATTAAATAACAAAAGTTTTTTTTTTTT
>NW_003852537.1:45928-51611 GCF_000181295.1 Otolemur garnettii | reverse complement strand
AAAAGTGTATACACATTTATTATGGATTTTTTTGTTTGTTTTTTGAAATAAGGTCTTGATCTATTGTCCCAGGTAGAGTGCAGTGGTGTCATTGTAGCTCATTGCAACCTCAAACTCCTGGGCTCAAGCAATCTTCCTGCCTCAGCCTCTCAAGTAGCTCAAACTACAGGCACTTGCCACAACAGGTGCTAATTTTCTATTTTTAGTACAGATGGGGTCTTGCTCTTGCTCAGGCTGGTCTCAAACTCCTGACCTTAAATAATCTTTCCACCTCAGCCTCCTAAAGTGCTGGGATTAACAGGTGTGAGCCACTGTCCCTGGCCACTTACTGTGTTTTTAAAACTTATAAAATGTGGCTGGGTGCAGTGGCTCATGCCTGTAATCCCAGTACTCTGGGAAGGTGAGGCAGGCAGATTGCCTGAGCTCAGGAGTTCAAGACCAGGCTGAGTAAGAGTGAGACCCTGTGGCTACTAAAAATTAGAAAAACTAGCTGAGTGTGGTAGCACCTGTCTGTAGTCTCAGCTACTTGGAAGACTGAGGCAAGGGGATTGCTTGAGCATAAGAGTTTGAGGTAGACTTTACCTCTTTTATGTTTACATGGATGGAGCTGGAACATATTCTTCTTAGTAAAGTATCTCAAGAATGGAAGAAAAAGTATCCAATGTACTCAATACTATTATGAAACCAATTTGTAATCATTCATACTTTCACAAGAAAGATAAACCACAACTATAGCCCAAGATGATGGAGGGAAGAGGAGGGGGATTGGAGGGGAGGGGGAAGATTCGATGGAAGGAGGGTAAATGGTGGGACCATTCCTGTGGTTCATATTGCAAGGGTACATGTCAAATCTATTAAGTATAGAGTATAAATGTCTTAGCACAATAATTAAGTAAATGAGGTGAAGGCTATACTAACTAGTTTGATGTAAGCATTCCTAAGTGTCTATAAAATCAGCACTTTGTACCCTATAAAGGCAACAATGAATACATGATCTATGTGTTTATGACTTAATAAAAAAAAATTGGTATACTAACAACAACAAAAAGAGTTGGAGGTTGCTGTGAGCTAGGATGCCATAGTACTCTACCCGGGGCACAGAGTGAGACTCTGTCTCAACAAATAAAATAAAATAATATAACTTATAAAATGAATACATACTTCTTGTGGACTATAGACAAACAAAAAGAAGAAAATCTTTCTTGACCTTCCCACTCAGATAAACATTGTTAACATTTTGGTTTATTTCTGAATATTTAGATTTATTCTGTGGTCAGTTTATATATATATATATTTTTTTTTTTTTTTAAGAGACAAGAGTTTTACTTTGTTGCCCTTGGTAGAGTGCTGTGGCATCACAGCTCACAGCAACCTCCAGCTCTTGGGCTTAGGTAATTCTCTTGCCTCAGCCTCCCGAGTAGCTGGGACCACAGGCACCCACCACAACGCCCAGCTATTTTTTGGTTGCAGTTTGGCTGGGGCTAGGTTCAAGCCTGCCACCCTTGGTATATGGGGTCGGTGCCCTACTCACTAAGCCACAAGTGCGGCCCAGTCAGTTTATATTTTAATAGCTGGTTATGATTCCATTCTATAGACTACCACAGTCATCTAACCAGTCCCCTGTTTGTCTATTCTTGGACATATTCACCACAATTTTTCACTGTAACAGGTAATTGATGCAATACACATTCTTGTATACATTTTTTAATATCTGCACCAGATTATTTTAGGATCACTAATGAGAAATGGCATCATTGAAATGGTATGACTATTCCTGTTGTCCATGAGTCATATTTTCAAATTATCCTTTTGAACTATGATACCAAGTCCACATCCGTTGATATCATCTGAGAATTCCCTAACCAACACTAGCTATTATTGTCATCTAGCATTGTGTATGTGTGATTAAAAAGGTTAAAAAAATAGTATCTTGCTTTGTTTTGAATTTCTTTGTTTCCTGATGAAGTTTATTTACTTTTTCCTTCTCATACCCTTGTGACCATTTGAATTTCTTTGAAGGAGAAATGTACTTTTCCTTTGCTTGGTTTCCTTGTAGAGCACCCTGAGCCTGGAGGTTGACCTTGGGAGGGAAGACTCACCTGCTTTCCTATGTCTTTGGGGGACACCACTGCCCCCAGAATCCTGGGCTGGGGGGAGTGTGACTCTATCTATTCACCAGGGCACTGTTTCCTTTTCCCTCCTGTGAATGCAAAGCCTTGGTGTGGAGGACCTTGTCTGGCGGGAGGACAGGGGTGGCAGAGCCAAAGCCTTTAGCTTGGGGCTCCCACTGAGACATAGAGCAGGGAAGGGCCAGAGAAAAGGACCATTAGGACGTGACGATGTCTTAGAAAATTAAGCAGATGAGAAATTCTAGAAAGACGAAGGGCAGCTTGATGAGACAGAGAGGAATTCAGTCACTCAGAACTCAGTGTGACCCAGGAGGGCAATTATAAAGATGTGGGTGGTTCAGGACAGATCAAATAGTAACAAAATGGAGAAAATGTTAATATAATGCGTCTGAGAATAAAGATGAAAGAGCAGTCCCCTCCATTTCACAGAGTATCCCTGCCTTCTTTGGTTCCACTGGTGGCCCACGGTGTCATTGCTGTGGCCTCATTGCTCTCCCTCTTTCTGCCCTCACTGCCCCTTTATGCAGCCTCCCAGGCACAGCTTCCAAGGCGTGGCTGGGATCACTGTCTTTTGCTGGATACTCTTCACTGCTGCTTGGTCAAGTCTAAACTCCATTTCCAGGCCAGGTTTCACGTTTACCTTCCTGGCTTCCCTTGGCCCCACCTTAAACTTGCAGTGACCACTTATTCACCTTTGAACCCCCATACACGCCAGTTCCCTGCCTTGAAACCCTTCTCTTCCTCTGCATAACTCCCCGAACCCTTTCCTTCTGTTAAAAGTAAAAGGCATCTTTAATGTGCTTGAATTCCATCTCACAAGCTCAGTGACTTTGGAAAGTGTTTAACCTTCAGAACCTGGATTCATGTAAAATAGGAGCAGCAATGTCTCCCTGGCAGAGTTGTTGGGAAGATTACGTTCAATGATTAAGAGAAAGTGTTCACTGACTCATTTACTCAAGACCCTCTCGTGAGCATCCACACTGGGTCAGCAGAGCAGGGCAGGGAGGTTCTTTACTTTCACCAAGTATACAGCTGACCTTAAAATTATATCCATATGTGATCTAATTCATCTCATAGGAGCCAGGGATTATATTCCCATCTTGCATAGGAAAGTGGAATCCTGACAGAGGGAAAGCCATTGCATGGGCAGTCATGGAATTACTGAGTTCCAATTGCGGTAGGTCGGGTGACAGGGTAATATGGGAATCTGATTAGCAGCCAATAAATGCCAGTTCTCCCCATCCCTCTTCGTTATGTGTGAGTCAGTTAGGGAGATGGTCATAAACTGCCTTTATGTGCCTTTTCGTTATTTGACTTGTAACAATGGATGCATTCTACTTTTATAACTTAAAATGTCCAGTAAAATTTATGAGTAGACCCAAGACATGCTTATCTTTTTTTTTAAAGAAGAAGGGAAAAATGATGGGTTAGGTATTACCTCTTCCTCAGTGACAGGCTGAGGAAGTGGCTGCCCCCTCCACTGACTCCTGCTGTCCCCTCAGGTGGGCCTCTGCTCCTCATCCTTGTACTGGGAGTATAGGAGCCCCAGTAGGGGTGGGGACAGATTTGCCTTTGGTCCCAGCGTACAACATGGTCCATCCTCATGGCCATAAGGAATTGCTCATTGAATGGAAACTTGAACAAGGAGGCTGCAGAGCTGAGAAGCAGTTTTCTTGCATGAAGGCAGGGTGGCTAAGGATTGTGGTTGCCTCTGGCTGACATACAGGGCTTACAAAGAGACCAGCAGGGCAGAAGGGTCCCTTGCTCAAGGCAAGGAGGAACAAGAAAATGAAGTCTGTGAGAAGCATGGCTCTATGGTCCCACTGTCATGCCAGGGCTCACTCTCAGCCCTGTCACCCTCCACTTTGGGTTGACATAGAAATGTTCCACCCACACCCTTAGTGCCTCCCCTCCCACAGAACAGACCATCATGATGAATGAGGTAAAACGTGACTTACAGGTGAGAGGATTGGGCAAAAGCAAACACAACTATTGACTTAAAAATAAGCAAGTTTTCCAATCTTTTATCATGAATTTAAAGTTCCCAAAGTCTTAGGCATTATTGCAGCTTTCACCTGAGCTGCATCAATCAACCACGGCGCTCGTCTCCTAATGTTTTGTGAAGACAACGATCCAGAACTGATGACTGGAGGGGCAAGTTGTGACGAACTGTGACTGTCTACCCTTCTAGCCAGAGCTCCTGGTCTCTCTCTGGGGCCCCCTTGAGAAATCAGAAAGATTCAGGGCATCTTTGGGAAGGGGTGGGAGACTGCCACACTCCTTGCCCTCTCAAGGAAGTTCCCTATGTCCCATCCCGTAGATTTCCTAAGAACCCCTAAGCTGATGGCACTATTGCCACCTATTCTGTCCATATGTCATCTAACTGATCTTATAGGAGCCAGGGATTATATTCCCGTTTCACATAGGAAAGTGGAGTCCTACATGTGCAGACACATGCTCTGAATGGCACAGAGAGACAAAACAGGCCTTCCAGGCCCCAGGCTGAACCTAATGCTCTTACTTCTTAGAGCAGCAGTGTGCCAAGTGGGTTGAGGGCTGCAGGTAGACCAGCAACCCTCACCAGGCCAGGAGGGTGACAGTACGGCAGTAGAGGTGGTACTGTCCAGGCAGGGTGGCTAGTGTTTGTGTATGTCAATGGTTCTAGAGAGAAGGGACAGAGAGGGAATTTCCTGTATGATAATAAGCAACTGTCTTACCTTTCCTGTTGCCCCTTTGGAGCAACTGCCTGGATAGGGCTTAGAGGGAAGTGAGAGGTAAGGACCGACAAAGAGAGATTTGCGAGACTAGGTGTCACTTAGATGATGTACGGTGAGAGTGTGGTCTGCAAGTTACAAGATCTGAGAAAAAAAAGGAATGTGCATGGGGGTTTGCTGTGATTACAGCCTTCTGCTTCACTTTATGGCAGGCACAACATCAGGCTTCAGTACAGAATCAACCACCTCCCTCAGCATTGCTGCTTCCACTCACCGTACAGAGTCACCTACGAGCGCTGCAACATCAGGCCTCAGTGCAGAGTCAACTACGTTCCATAGCAGGCCCACATCCACTCCCAGTGTAACGGTACCTGACAGCTCCCCAGTATCAGACCTCACTACAGAATCAACCACCTTCCACAGTATTCCCAGTTCACTTCACAGAATAGTGTCTCCTGGCAGCTCCCCAACATCAGGCCTCACTACAGAATCAACCACCTTCCACAGCATTCCCAGTTCACTTCACAGAGCAGTGTCTCCTGGCAGCTCCCCAGTATCAGGCCTCACTACAGAATCAACCACCTTCCACAGTATTCCCAGTTCACTTCACAGAATAGAGTCTTCTGGCAGCTCTGCAACATCAGGCCTCACTAGAGAGTCAACCACCTTCCACAGCATTCCCAGTTCACTTCACACAACAGTGTCTCCTGGCAGCTCCCCAACATCAGGCCTGCCTTCACAATCCTCCATTTCTCACAGCATTCCCAGTTCACTTCACACAACAGTGTCAACTGGCAGCTCCCAAGCATCAGGCCTCCTTTCACAATCCTCCACCTCCCA
>NW_003852537.1:44824-45564 GCF_000181295.1 Otolemur garnettii | reverse complement strand
ATTTCTCACAGCATTCCCAGTTCACTTCACACAACAGTGTCAACTGGCAGCTCCCAAGCATCAGGCCTCCTTTCACAATCCTCCACCTCCCATGACATTCCCAGTTCACTTCACACAACAGTGTCTCCTGGCAGCTCTACATCAGGCCTCCCTTCACAAGCCTCCACTTCCCACAGCATTCCCAGTTCACTTCACACAACAGTGTCTCCTGGCAGCTCCCTGACATCAGGCCTCCCTTCACAAGCCTCCACTTATCACAGCATTCCCAGTTCACTTCACACAACAGGGTCTCCTGTCAGCTCCCCGACATCAGGCCTCCCTTCACAAGCCTCCACTTCTCACAGCATTCCCGGTTCACTGTACACAACAGTGTCTCCTGGCAGCTCCCCAACATCAGGCCTCTCTTCACGAGCCTCCACTTCTCACAGCATTCCCAGTTCACTTCACACTACAGTGTCTCTTGGCAGATCTTCAACATTAGGCCTCCCTTCGCAATCCTCCACCTCCCATGACATTCCTGGTTCACTTCACACAACAGTGTCTCCTGGCAGCTCTACGTCAGGCCTCCCTTCACAATCCTCCACCTCCCATACCATTCCCGATTCAACTCACACTACAGCGTTAACAGGCAACTCTACGGCATTAGGCCCCACCACAGAATCTAGCACCTTCCGGAGCATTTCCGCTTCACCTCACAGTACAGCCTCCCCTGCCAGCTCCACAACACCAGCCTTCCCAGC
>NW_003852537.1:12253-22982 GCF_000181295.1 Otolemur garnettii | reverse complement strand
ACCTGCCAGCTCTACAACATCCGGCCTCACTACAGATCTATCCACCATCCACAGTGATCCTGCTTCAACTCCCAGGACAGAGTCGCCTGCTGGCTCGACCACATCAGGCTCTGCGACAGAATCAAGCCCCATACAGAGCAATCCAGCTTCCACTCACACTACACAGTCTCCAGCCAGCTCTACAACCTCACGCCTCACAACTCACAGGACCCCATCTTCTGCTATCCCTACATCATCTGCCTTGGCTGGGGAATCATCCACCTTGCATCCCGTTCATGATTCAACTTTCAGCACAGGCTCTCTTGCCACGTCTAGAACATCTGTCCTCTCTACAGGATCATTTACCCTGCATACCTTGCATGGTTCAAGTCATAGTAGTGAATCTCCTGGCTCTTCTACAACATCGGGACTCAGTATAGGATCAACAGCCTTTGATAGAAGCCCAGGTACACATCAAACAATCGTTTCTCCTGTTTTTTCTACATCCTTCTTTAGCAGTCCAGCTTCAGCTCAGAGAACAGCTTCACATGTCAGCTCATTTTCACCAGGATTTGGTATGTATATATTTTTTATTTTGCTCTTTTTTTCTCAAGCTTGCTCTTGTCCTGTTGCCCGATTTAGAGTGCGGTAGCATGATCATTGCTTACAGCATTCTCAATCTCCTGGGCTTGAGCAATATTCCTTCCTTAGCCCTCTAAGTAACTGAGACGAGAAGTCATTGCCACCATGCAAATCTAATTTTTTTACTCTTATTAAATATGGGGTCAGTCTGGTCTCAAAGGCCTGCAATTCTTCTGCCTCGGCCTCTTAATCTTGGTATCTATTGTTTCCTTATTTTCAACTATGTCTCCTGTTCTTTTCACTATTCCCTGGGGATGAGATTGCCATCTGCAGGGTCTTATTGCTGCATCTTCATTTGGTACTTTCCTCTGCTCTGTTCAACACTGAATAATGGGTCCTAGAAATACAGCTAATATTCTTGTTGTTTGGGTGTCCGTGGTGACTGCTGTGAATTCTGTATCTCCACAGAGCAGTGCCAAGATGGAAAAGTTTGGAATGGAATACAGTGTGTCTGTCCCCAAGGCTACTTTGGTCACCAGTGCCTGACCCCATTGGAATACTTCCACATAGGTAATGACCCTCTTTGAGACCTACATCTCTTCCCAGGCCCACTGATCATTTAAAATAGGATGTCAGTGTTGGAAGGATCAGCCACTCACATGGCCTTCCTGTATAAGTGGAAGAGATGATGTGACTTGCCTTAAGTGACAACACAGGTAAAATGTGGACCTTTTGCCTCCACTTTCAGGGCTCACCTTCCCCTGTCATCAGGGGGCTTCTGTCCCTACCCAATCTAGAGCCTTGCACTTAGTTCTCACTCTCTGTCCTGGCCACTGGCTCCTCATCACTTGAGAGACAAGGGACAGAAGTCTCAGAGACCCCCATCATCCTCTTGAGTTGCATTCTCTCTCCTACCTACTTCCTTCATCTCCAAGACACCAACAGGAAAAGAATTTATTAATCCTGGGCTATATTAATGGGAGGTGGCTGTGTCATGCCCAGTGTGACCTTTCCCCACAGAGGTTCCGGGAAAAATCAACGCCACTTTAGGCGTGATCGTGAAAGTGACTTACAGGATTTTCACAGAAGATCTGAATAACACAGCTTCTCAGGCGTACTTGAATTTTGTTGAACTATTCAAGAAAGAGGTAAGAGTGAGCAATGCCCAAACTCCCCGACGTGACCCTGTGAAAGGGAATGTAGTGGCTTATCCTGACTTACTGTTGTGAGCTCCTCAGCTCTTGGGGCCCCTCAGTCTCCCTAAGTTGGGGAGTGTCCATCCTTGAGCCCCACGCACCCACCCACATCCCAGCAGAGAAAGCTTCCTATGGGTTCACACATGGGCTGCATAGAGAAGAGCCTCAAGCTGCTCCAAGATGGGGGACAGGGGCCTTGGCATGCTCCAGCTCTGCATGAGCTGAGCCACCTGGTTTTTTTCAGATGGATAAAGTTTACTCGGGCAATGACCTTCCCCAATATGGAGGTGTCATCATTAAAGAACTTCTGTGAGTACATGGTGGGGGGCAGGTGTATAAATGGCAACCCCCTCTCTGTCTCTGCTCTCCTGCCTCTTCTTATTATAAATGACTGGGCCAGAGAGGCCTCCAGCTTCTAGGCAATACCTGAAAACCCTAAGATCATTCACTCATCATTTAGCCACTTGGCAAACATTATTAAAGACTATTCCTCTGCTAGATGCTGGGAACACAGTAGTCCCCACCTTCTGAGTTCAGAGTGGCAGAACACAGATCACAAAGTGGCTATGCAGTCTGGTTAGAGTTATGGTGAGGGACACACAGGCAGGAGGAGGACTCCTGAAAGGAAGTATGGTGAGGTGGAGGGAACTCTTCCCAGAAGTGATAAGTAAGCTGAAGCTTGAAGGATGAGGAAAAATGTGCCAGGGAGAGGGAAGGCAGGGAGAGAAATTATAGCAGAAGGGATAGGTGAAGAGGAGCCCAGAGGTGAGAGAGAGGAGGGAAGATTCCAGAAAGCTACAGATGCTCATAGCAGACAACAGCTTGAGGGCAAAGGGATGGTGATGGCAAGAAGAAAGGAAAGATGGTTCTTGCCAAGTTAGACAAGTTAGGCATTAATGTGTAGCCCATGGTTTAGGGACAGCATCTGATTTTCAGTGCAGACGGCTCAGTCTGGCTGCAGGGTAGAGAGTGTGTGGGTAGGGCCTACACTGGAGATGATGGCGTTCAGGCCAGAGAGGGGAAAATGCAGGGGAAGAGAGGCCTAGTGTGAAAACTCTTTAAGCAGCAGGAACAGCAGACCATGGGAGTTTGTGTAGGGGAGGAGAGAGGTGGAGCAAAGGCAGATTTCTGGGCTGCTGGAGACATGGGGTGCCTTGTGCACGGCAGAAAGATGTCAAGAAGCATAGGATGAGGATGGGTAGGAGATACCAACCTTGGTATAGGCTGTGCCAAGCTCCAAGTGCCTGGGACCCTTCATGTGGAGGATGTGCTTTGAGGATCTCAGGGGGAGACACAGGCATTGGTATCCTGATGGGTGGATCCAGAAACCCTAGAATGGACGAGATGGGGTCCAAAACCCTAGTCATGGCACGAGAATGACAATCTCCCAGGAAAGGAGCTGGAAGGTACCAGAATCAGGGCTAGGCAGGGCCTTAGTGTAGAGAGGAAAGAGGCAGACAGGGGAGAAGGGGATTCTGAGGGTGTCGCATCCCAGCAGCAGGGAAGAGTTTCAGGAAGGAGTCTCCACACTGCCAAGGGCCCCTTGGAAAGTGGCTCCAGAGCTTGATGTCCTCAGTCCCAACCTAACCCCATGCTCAGCACCAGCAGACTGGTCTCCATCTCCATTTGGCTCAGAATTTTGTTGGTTTAAGTCCTCCTGAGTCCTGCTGTTAACTTCTTTTTGGAAATAATGGTGACAGGTGACTTGCCTTGTCTCAAGACTTCTCTCTTCCATAGTGACAGTGGCTGTCTGACAAGAAACTTCTGGGTTGGAATCCTGTTTCTAATGTGACCTCACATTTCTTCATTTTTAAAAGCTTGCTTCTTTGCTTTATAAAGTATAATCCCAGTGCTTCTTTTTTTTTCATTTATTTTTTTTTATTGTGGTAAAATACCCATAGCATAAAATTTACCGTGTCAATCAATTTTAACTGCACAGTTCGATGGCATTAAGTGCATGTAACTATCACCACCATTCATCTCCAAAATTTTTCATCTTTCAAAGCTGAAAGTTGGTCCCCCTTAAACACTAACAGTCCATCACCCGCTCTGCCAGCCCCTACACCCACCATTCTACTCTGTCTTTATGAATGTGATTCCTCTAGGGACCTTCTATAAGTGGAATCAAACAGTATATTTGTTCTTTTACATTTACCATAATGTCCTCAATGCTGTGATGTGTCAGAATTTGCTTCCTTTTTGAGGCTGAATAATATTCCAGTGTATGGATAGGCCACATGTGTTTATCCATTGGGTTGATGGACACTTGGTTTGCTGTCACCTTTCAGTGATGGTGAACAATGCTGCTGTGAAAGTGGGTGTGCAAATATCTCTTTGAGACCCTACCTTCAATTCTTTTATTCAAAAGTAGAAGTGATTGATCATATGGTAATTCTACTTTTAACTTTTGGGGGTACCTACACACTATTTTCCACAGTGGCTGCCCCATTTTGCATTCCCACCAACAGGGCACAAGGGTTCCAATTTCTCTACATCCTCACCCAAGATCCTTTGATTTTACAGAAATGAGTGTCACCAGTTGGGATTTATTGTGGTCACTGATATTTAGGATCTTAAATTGTCTGGTTCTACTGACTTCCTTGGGGTTATTAGGTTATTAGTGGGTGTGCAAATATCTCTTTGGGTTAGACTCCAGAGAGGGTCTGGAGTCTTTCCTATATCTGGGTCATGTGGCTGCATTGTCTCCAATCTCCCGCCCCGACCCTTGCTGCGTGGGCTTCACTCATGGGTGACATGGAGTGACTGACTGAACAATTCCCTCCTCCAGCAAAGGCAGCATCGTGGTGAAATACGACATCCTCCTGGAAATGAACTACACTGCCGAGTATTGGGAACGCTTTGCGGACCTCACTGAGATTGTAACAGCCAAGACTAGGAATGAAACCAAAAAATTTCCTGAGGACCCCGCCTTGTGCTATGGTAGGCCCACCTGAAATCCCTGACATGGGCAGAAAAGGAAGTCTTGGCCTCCCCTTCCTCTGTCTTTTCTTTCTTCTGGAACACCTGAGACATTGCTGGAGGAATCCCGAAACCAAGGCCAAGAACTTCCCCACATCCTGCACTGTCCTAGTCTCAGGCTTAGGTTGTCACTAACCTTCATGTCCCTAGGCGAGCCTAGGCCTAGTCATGTCTAGGTGGGCCAAGACCCCACTGGTGCTGGCCCAGGGGAGGGTGTGGGATGGGAGGCAGAGGAACATTTTTGCTGTTTCCTTCCTGCTCACCCCTTGGCAGACTCTATCCTGTGCTACAGTGAGGTAGCCACCTTCGTGGACAAGACCGTGAAGCTGGGCTTTGACTTCCAAGGTAAGCAGCCACAGGGAGTGTGGGTGGGGACCATGGGGGCTGGAGTGCTTGGTCCAGGCTGATGCTCACTGCCACTCCTCACCCCAGAGCAATGCACCCAGAAGGCTGCCAAGGAATTCGCACAGTTCTACTATGTGGACATTCTGGATGGGCAACAGGCCTGTGTGACCAAGTGTACCCAGGGGACCAAGTCACAATTGGACTGTCATGGAGGCATGTGCCAGCTGCAGCGCAGTGGCCCCCGCTGCCTGTGAGTACCTCCCAAACCCAGCACCCACCTTCTCCTGGGGGTAGGGCCTTTCCCCACCCCACAATCACCCATGGGGTGGGAGGTTGGGTAGAGCTTGGAAGTTGCCTGCTTCCCCCTCCTGTATACCTCTCTTCCCTCAGCCCTCTCTCAGTACCCTCCAGTCCATGAGAGTGAGGGGTTGGTACAGATTGTGGGTATAGACATCTTAGATTAAGTCCTTCCCTGAGAAAGTTCATGCTATCACTTTCCAAATCTCTCTCTATCCTACTCTAACTTTACGTCTATCTCTATCGCTATCTCTCTGTCTCTATCATCATTAGTTTCTCTATGTTACCTCAACCATGGTGCCATTATCACCTCTAGCTGTAGCCAGGGTACTAAGTCCACCAGATCATAAATTAAAGTACCAAATACAAGACTTGATGATAACAGGCCTATCTAGATGCCAACTGCTTAGAGATAAGATGGGTAAACATCACATGACTAGGAATAACAAGGCACCCCAAACCCTGAGATCCCTATGAGCCCTAATCCATTACAAATTTCTAAAGTGTTGGTCTTGTCAGCCTTGCGGCATCAGGAACCCAGGCTGTGTGAGCACCAAGCACCGGGCCTTGGTGATGATGTGGGGAGAGCTGGTTACCTGTGCTTTGGACTTAGATTTTTGCTCCTGGGACACTGGATGTGATTATTGCCAGTGGGCCAGCCTGAGCCTATCTATGTCCCCAGGTGCCCAAATGTGAACACACACTGGTACTGGGGAGAGACTTGTGAGTTTAGCATCAGCAAGAGCCTTGTGTATGGGGTCGTGGGCACCGTGGTGGCTGTACTGCTGATTGCACTGGTCGTCCTGATCGTCTTACTTGGCCTGTCCCAGAGAAAACTTCACAGGTGAGCTTGTGGGGCCAGCACCACACACAGGCCCAGAGACAGGGGATAGATGGGGAGCAGGAATTCAGAGTGGTCCCCACCTGAATATCCTGAGGCTCTGCTCTCCAGCAGTGGGGGAGGAGCAGCTGAGGCCAGGTGCCTAGCTCCACCCAGCCCTGGGTATGGCAAGGGGCAGCATCCTAATATGATATGTCCACTTGGCAAAGTGTTTTAGTTCGTTTTGTGCTACTATAACAGAATACTACACACTGGGTAATTTATTAACAATAGAAGTTAATTTGGCTCATGGTTCTAGAGGCTGGGAAGTCTGATATTAAGAGGCCACATCTGATGAGGGCTTTCTTGTTGCATCATAACATGGGGTAAGGGAGAGAGAGAGAAAGGGAGCCCAGAACTCACAACCCATTTTTTTCCATGACGATGTTAATCCATTCATCAGGGCCAAGCCCTCAAGATCACACCCTCTTGGGAAAGGTCCCACCTCTCAGTACTGTTGCACTGGGGGTTAAGTTTCCATCACGTGAACTTTGTAGTGCAGAGAAATGGAATCCAAAACTTAAGTACTGAATCAGAAACTTATGAATTGAAATTAGGTTATATAATGAAACTACCTGTGGTTTATTACCACCTGGGCTTCCCCAGAGCAGCACTACCATGCTGGGAATGAGCCATCTGGGTTAGGCTTTCCTCAGCTGTTAAGTGGGGTAAGATGCACCTACCAGGGTTGCTGTGAAGCACCTGGTAGAGTTCCTGGCCCACAGTTAGTGGTCAAAAGCAGCTACTCTGATTCTAGTCCATCTCACAGGTAAAGGAACTGAGGTTCACCCAGGGGAGTGAGGGGCAACCCAGATGGTGGGGTGGCCATGTGATGTTCTTCATCCTCTGTCACCAGCACTGTTGAGAGCAGGGCCCTCTGTGGCTCAGAGCTGTGGCTGTGACAGTCCCTCGTGGGAGCCCCCTGCTCAGCCTCCTTGCCTCTGGCTTTTCATGGTGTTTCTGTTGGCAGGGGAAAGTGCGATGTGTCTCCGGAGTGGAAACAAGAAGATGTTGCTGGCACCTTCCGGAACACAGGCATCTGGGAAGGTACCTCTCATTAGGGCAAGGGGGCAAGCAAGGCCAGAGTGTGGAGGAAGGCAGGGAGGAGCCTGTGGCTGCAGGGGTGACATGGCTGGTGCTGTAGGTGACAGCTTGTTCCACAACTGCTGCAGCTAGGTCCCTGTACCCCCTCTGCTCCTCTGCAGCCCCCAACTCAGACCCTTCCCACGCCTCTGTGCAGGGGAGCAGGGGTAGCTGAGAATGAGATCCTGCCCCAAGAGACCACTCTGGTGGCATCAAGCATGCTTAGTGGGCTGAGAGGGTCACACCCAGGACAGGGAGAGGACAGAAGTGTGCCTGGCCCTACCCAGACAGGGTCAGAAAAGGCCTATGCTGAATCTGCTTCTAGAGCAGGTGAGTAAGCAGGTGTGCTTCCTGCTCTCACACACCCAATAAGGAGGGAAGACTAGGGAAACAGTGGCCCAGGCTGTAGTGGGACATGGCCTGGAGTGGGGGGATGTGCTAGCCTGTGGGGGGCCAGAGGCAGGTCAGTCCCACGAAGAAAGAGGGAGCCGAAGGCTGTGACGGTGGCAGGGCCAGGTCATGGAGGGCCGTGAGGGCCAGAATAGGGTAGAGGCACCCACTGGGTGGCTTTGAGTGGCTCACTCAGGTGGATTTGAGGGTTTAGGGTGTGGGTGGGAAGGGCATAGGAAGCAGCCTGGTGTGGTTTGGGGGTGAGCCTGTCAGGGCTGAGGAAGGGAGGAATGAGGGAGGATTCTAGGGGTGTCTGAGCTGGCCCCTGGGAGAGACAGCAGGTGTGGCTACACTGAGTTGGGGGATGGCGATTGCTCTTGCCTGTCTGAAACCTGGGCAGAGGTCTGTGGCCTGAGGGGACCTGGGAACCATCTTCCCAGCTCCTGGGGCTCTGGATCCATCAGCTGGGTGAGAGATCAGTCAGTCTGTCAGGGAGAATGCAGGAGTGGGATGCAAGGAGGATGAGAAGTGGCCAGGAACCACTGCAGAAGCCTTCAAGGAGGCAGGTGCAAGGTCTGTAGGAGCAAGAAGTGAGTGCTGAGCTCTGGTAGGATGATGGAAGAAACTTTCTAGGCACACCTGCTCTGCCTGCTGTGGTTACAGTTGCCAGAAGGCACTGCCAGCACTCTCTCTGGCCATGGCTTTCAACCTCTCAGCATGTGGTGGGGAGGATTGCCTCTCTGGTCCCTCCTGTGCCTGGGTCACTCTGGGCCGGCAGCCTGGAAGCCCCAGCACCTCAGAAATGAGCTGTGGGGAGTGAGGAGGTACTGGGGAGTACCCCCTTGAGCTCTAGCTGCCTCAGGCTTCATTGCTCAGGTGTCCACCTCTCCCCACAGAAAATAATCTGAAGGAAGACAGATATGGGCTTGAGAACACCTACAGCCAGTTTCGGCCCTCCTTGGGGCATGTGGACCCCACCACAGAGGTGACTCAGCTGGGAGCTTCCCTACCCCCGCGCTCCTCCTCCCCCTAGGGCTACCCCCTCCCCTAGGACTCCCCTCTCCCCCTAGAGCTCCCCCATCATATAGGACTCCCCTTGGCCTTATGTCTTCTCTCCTGTCTCCCAGCTCCACATCCAGAGGCCCAACGTGGTGACGCCTACTCCATGAGGCAGTGGGGCTTCCACCCCTCATCTAGATCTGGATAAGAGAGCCTACCCCCACAGGCTCCCCGCTGGTCAAGAGGAAACCGAAGCCAGGCCCTGAAGCCTTCCTGCTTAGAGCTACAGACTTGGCATATCTTGCTGGTGTCCTCAGGGGAGGGGTGGGGGCTGTGAGCCCCGCCTTCCAGGAGCCCCAAGGCTTCCAGACACCTTGGCTCATTTGCTCCTTGGTGACTCTCTGGTCTGGAATTTTCTTACCAATAAAAGCAAATCTTAAAGTGCAGAATGTGAAGTGAGAGGTTTCCTTCTCCCCACTGCAGTCAGGTAGGGGCTCTTCTGGGGACACCATTCCTTCCAGGGTTAGGTGCCAAATCTGGGCATAGGATGCTCTGGACCCCTTCCTGTGCCTGGCCAGAAGCTCCCTCTCTGCTCCAGCCAGGCAGGACCCATTCCACCTCTGCTGGAGATCTCTGTGGCAGACAAGCCAGGGGTGGGGTCCTGGGGGGCAGTAAGGGGTCTCAGGCCTGAGGAGTGAGGGTTGGGAACCTCCTGATAGCCAAGGAATGAGCACTCGGCTCTGCTGAACTTGGGCAGGGCAGGGTCACTCCAGACGGCTATGGGGTGGCTGTGCTCTCCTCTGAACCTACAGACTCAAGAACTCCCGGCCATTCCAGGCTGGGCACTGGCCGAGGTGTGGTCACGACTTGTACCCATGTCCTGTGGTTCCATGGTGGGGTACCATAGGACAATAATAGGAAGGGCTTAAAAAGAAGGAAGGGGGTTCTTCTTGCCAGGGCTGGGGCCAAGTATAGGGTGCCCCTCTTATCTCCTGCTGGGGCTCAGCCTCTCTTGTCCACTTTCCCCTCCCTCTTGGGGGCGCCTCAGTTCTCCAGGGCTGCTCTGGCCCCTGGGATGCCTTTCTATTGGGGCACTAAGGCTGGCTCTCACATGCCTTTGTGTTTCAGGGAAGGGCCACTCCTCCCTCTGCCCTTTGGCCCAGCAGGTTCAACACCCCCAGTCATGAGGGAAGGTCCCCGACTGACTCAGGTCTGTGCTGGCCCCCTGTTCATTAGTGTCTCAGGGACCAAAGGTCTCAGGGCCCATTTATTTCTGAGTCTCCTTGGCTGATGTTCATTTTGCCTGGTCCTGCAAGAGCGTCACTCCAATGCCAAGGCTGGTGACAATGGCCCTGTGCTTGCTGGTCCTCATCCTCCGGCTACTGACCCCCCATACTGTGGCTGAGCAGAGTAAGTGACCCCACCCTGGGAGAGGGCTGCCACCTGGGCGCTGTCACTGTGGGTCCTCCTGGGAGCTCAGCCTTACCCGACCCAGACTTATCACCTCTTCCTAGTAAGCTCCGGGGGAAGAGCCAGGGCTTTGCACCTCCTCTAAGTTAGCCTCTCTGAGCCTCAGGTTCTTCTCCACAAAGGAAGAATAATAGCGCTTGCTTATCAGGGCTGCCGCTAGGATGAAATGGAATCCCCAGGTTGATCCTAGGCACCCAGTGTGAGGGTCTGTCCTTACCCAGTGAATATTCCCATCAACTCCTTCTTGCCCACCTGACCGCTGCACCAATGCTGGAGTCTTAGAAAATGCAGACCCCTGGCTCAGCACCTGTGGCTCAGGTGGCTAGGGTGCCAGCCACATACACCTAACGTGGCGGATTCGGATCTAGCCTGGGCCAGCCAAACAATGACGGCTGCAACCAAAAAACAGCCAGGCATTGTGGCGGGCGCCTGTGGTCCCAGCTACTTGGGAGGTTGAGACAGGAGACTCACTTGAGCCCAGGAGTTGGAGGTTGCTGTGAGCTGTGATGCTATGGCACTCTACCCAGGG
>NW_003852537.1:5782-11713 GCF_000181295.1 Otolemur garnettii | reverse complement strand
AAAAAAAAAAAAAAAAAAGAAAGAAAAGACAAGTATTGGGACCTCTAAGGTCCTACCTCAGCTGCTTTGGGCTCCATGGCCATGGCTATGGGGATAAGGCTCTGGTCAGCAGGGGGTCACAGCAGGACCCTCCAGGAACACCCCCCTGGACCCTCACCTGCCCCTAGAGAAGAAGGGAGGGAGACCAAGGAAGACAGGAGCCATGGGCCTCAGGATTCCCTCCCCTGAGATGTCACCCTGTGGTGATGTCACCCAGAGCTGCTGGCCTAGGAGTAGTAATGATAACACCCACTTCCCTGCTCTTTCTAGGCCTCCCAGACCCTTAGTCACGTATCTCTCATAGAGGCACTTTAGGCACCGTGGGGAGAATATTCTGGCTTCCTTATGTCCTTCCACCCCCTCTCTCTTCTTTCTGCTTCTCTTTCCCTCCCATTCTCTTCTTTTCCTTATCGCTACCTCTTCCTCGTCTCCTCCTGGCTTCTCCCACATTCCTCAAGCTGTGGTTCATTTCATCTCCAGCCTTAGTTTCCCCTCTGTAAAAATGGGAATATTCAGACTCTCTGCTCCTGCTCTCCAGGATTCTGTGGCTCCCTCCTCTATGGCACAGGGTCTCTAGGGCCCTGGCCAGCTCTGAGCGGCCTTTGGCTCTTCTGTGTCCCTCCTCGAGACCCAGAGCCTCACCCTTCCTTGGGCCACGGAGCTGGGCATGCCAGGACAGGGTGTGGGTCTGGAGAAAAAGCCTAGACACAGTGTCCTGGCCCTTCCTGGCAGACACGCCCTCTCATCTTACAGCTCATCTGATTATGTCACTAATCAATGAAACACAATGTCCTCTCCGCTGACCTGACCCTGTCCTGCCTTGTGACAAGGCCCTCCCTCCCTAATACCTGTGTGAACGTGACAAGTCACCTGTCCACAGCATGTGTCCCTCTGCCCTCCCCCCATACCTGGCTGGGCCCTTTTGCTTACCCTATTTACAGCACCACGGCACATGCCCTCCTCTGGGAGAGTCTGAGGAACACAACTTCTAGTGCCTACTGGTGCCAGCTCTATCAACAAGGAGGGAGGAACCTTCCGGGGAACTCCACTCAGTCCCCCCACCTCAAACCCATCCCTGCAACCTTACAGAGGCCCAGCAAGAAACTGTACTTTCTCCCTGGGACTGTCATAATAAAGTATCACAACCTGAGTGGCTTAGAACAACAGAAATGTTGTCTCACTGTTCTGGAGGCCAGAAGTCTAGAAGTGAGGTTAGCAGGACCACACTCCATTCAGAGGCTCTGGGTAAGGATCTGTCCCAGGGCTCTCCCAGCTCTGGCAGTTTGCCGGTCATCTCTGGCCAGAGTTCCTGGGCTTGAGACACATCACCTCAATTTCTGCTTCTATCTTCACATGATGCTCTCCCTGTGTACCTCTCTGTCTCTGTATTGGATTAAGGCCTGCGCTAGTGACCTTGGTTTAACTTGATCACCTCCAAAGACCCTATCTCCAAGTTAGGTCAAATTCTGGGGTACTAGAGATTGGAGCTTCTATTCAACTCACAACAGAAAGGAATGAGAGGTAGGGAGAAGGCCTTTTAGAAAAGTAATTGCTGGCCATGTGTAGTGGCTCACACCTGTAATCCTAGCACTCTGGGAGGATGAGAAAGATCATTTCAGAGTCAGGAATTCAAGACCAGCCTGAGCAAAGTGAGATCCTGTCTCTACTAAAAATAAAAATAACCATTCAGGTGCAGTGGTGAGTGCCTGTAGTCCCAGCTACTCAGGAGGCTGTGGCAAGAGGATCCCTTGAGCCCAGGAATTAGAGGTTTCAGTGAGGTAGGCTGAGGGAGTGGTACTCTAGCCTGGGGACAGAGCAAGAATTTGTCTAAAAAATAATAATAATAATAATTGCTATTAGCCAGAAAAAAAAGAGTGAAGGAGGAAGCTGGTGGGCAAAAGAGGTGGGTGATCCCACCAACTCTGTCCCCCAACTCCCAGTGCCCTCCAGTGAGGAAGCCACTGCCTGTTCCCCCTGATCCCTACTCAAGCCACAGCCCTGCCCTCCTGAGATCCAGATGAACTCTTTTGGCCTCAACATGAATAATCTATTTCTCTATAGTTCGTCAAATGCAAGGGGAGAGAAGAAAAAAACAAAAAGAACAGGGCCAACGTAAAAACAATTAGAGATGTGCCCACACGGTGGAGATCATGGAACTGATTGCTTGTCACAAATGGCCTCCACAGTGTCCAGATCTGGTTCCATCAACTCCTTAGCCCCACCCCAGCCCTGCAAAGCCCAGAGCTTCCTTCTCACTCTACCCTCTTGCCACCTCTCGGGGGTCAGTGGGGTCAAGGGCTTTCTGGGGAGGGTGGGGTGAAGATGCTGACGGTGAACCCTTGGACTCCTATATCTGCCCTGGCTTACCCGAGAAGCCAGGCCCAGACCAGGACAGGGATGGGCTTGTTCCATCTTTGCCACAAGGACGACTGGCTGTGGGAGCCATGTGACCTTCTTAGTCAGTCTGTTTTTCCTTCTCATCCTTGGAGCAGCTCTGGCCTAGGTGGCTGACCCTGGCCACCAGCACCTCACAAATTAGGTGACTTCAGGCTTATCATAGCGCTGAGATGACTGGCCTAAGACCTCTCTTCTAGGTCTAGTCTGGACTGGTTACCTAATTTGTAGGGCCCAATACAAAATAAACATGAAAGGCTCTTTGTTCCAAGATTCTTAAGAATTTCCAAAGACAAGGACAAGAAGGCCTGGTATCTAGGCAATTGATTGAAAACAAATCAGATTTTTTTTTTTTTGAGACGGAGCCTCAAGCTATCCCCCTGGGTAGAGTGCCATGGCATCACGCTCACAGCAACCTCCAACTCCTGGGCTCAAGCAAGTCTCCTGCCTCCGCCTCCCAAGTAGCTGGGACCACAGGCGCCCGCCACAATGCCTGGCCATTTTTTAGTTGCAGCCATCATTGTTGTTTGGCGGGCCCGGGCTGGGGATTCGAACCCGCCACCTTAGGTGTATGTGGCTGGCGCCTTAGCCGCTTGAGCCACAGGCGCCGAGCCAACAAATCAGATTTTTAAAATCAATTTTTAAAAATTGATTAAAAATATACGCCGCCAGTCACAACTTTCTCATCTGCTAGAACCAGTACGCCAGGTGGGAGGGGGCATTTGAAAAGTTTGATATTTCTTCATGTATTTTTGTCAATTTTTCAGAATGGGGGATTGATTGGGGGGAATAAAAAACAATTTATTCTATTGTTTCTATTTTTACAGTTCTTTAGTCATTTTTTTTCAACTTTTACTTTGAAAAATGCCAAACCTGAGAGAATAGTATATATTTTGACATTTCTAAAACATTTTCCGCGATTCCATAATTTTTATATGCTTTGCTCTAAACAAAGTGTTATTGGAAACCAATTGATAGAAAACAAATACTTTCAACTACCAGCTCATGTTTCTTCCATCTTTTGTACATTTTAGATGATTTAACTAAGTTTTTGTTTTGTTTTTAAAGTAATCGTATCTGCTCTTGGGATTATTTGGTTTTTAATTATTTTTGAAACTTAAAAATATAACTGCTAAAGGAAGAGCAGAGAGAGAGAGAGAGAGAGAAGAGGAGGGAGAGGGGTGGGGTCTTGGTGTGTACCACACCTTTGGGGGGGCAAGACACAATTTGTAAGAGGGACTTTACGTAACAAATGCAATCAGTGTAACCTGGTTTCTTGTACCCTCAGTGAATCCCCAACAATAACATATATATCTAACTGCTAGTATTTATATTTTCTCTTTTCATTATTAAAAGATAATTAAAAATCTATTAATTTATATCATTTTGTGTGGACTTAGGGTAGTTATTGAGTAGGGATCAGGAAGGCAGAGGTCCCACAGGCCATGCTGTGAGTTCTGAGGTTAGTCTAAGTTGAAGGGGGTTGTGTTAATTGCCTAGGCTGCCAAGACAAAGTATCACAAACTGGGTGGCTCAAACAATAGAAATGTTCTGGCATCTGGAAGTCCAAGATCAAGGTGTTGGCAGGATTGGTTCCTTCTGAGGACTGTGAAGGTAAGTCTGTCATACTTCTCATCAGCTGCTGGTGGTCTGCGGGGAATCTTTGGCATTGCTTGGCATGGCTTGGCATGTAGAAGCCCTCACATTTTCCCCTCTTCTTCCCTTCTTTTTCTCCTTCTCCATTCTTCCACTCTCTTCTCCTCTATTTCTTTTTAGAATAAAGAGGTGCACTAGCTAGAACTTGCAGTGTAATACTGAACAGCATTGGTGAGAGCAGACATCCCTCTCTTGGTGGGAAATTTTTCCTGATCTTGGTGGGAAATTTTTAGTTATTCAAGGTTAACTACTGTCGCTGTAGTGTTTTAATAGATACTCTTCATTGGATGAAAGAAGTTCCCTTGTGTTCCTACTTTGTTGAGATTTTTCATCAGGGATTGATATTTGATCAGGAATTTTTTTTCAGATGTTTTTACCTGTTTGATTGAGATGATCATATGGTTTTTCTTTGTTAGTTTGTTAATATCATTGATTAATATCATTGTGACTATCATTGATTAATTTCTAAATGTGAAACTAACAGTGCATTTCTAGAATAAACCTCATTTGGTTGTAGTATATTAGCCTTTTAATATGTTGTTCAATTTAATTTTCTAAAATTATGTTTTGAGTGTTTGCATCTATTTTTTTTTTGAGACAGAGTCTAAAGCTGTTGCCCTTGATAGAGTGCCTGTGGCATCACAGCTCACAGCAACCTCAAACTCTTGGGCTCAAGCAATTCTCTTGCCTCAGCCTCCCAAGTAGCTGGGACTACAGATATCTGCCACTACGCCTGGCTATTTTTAGAGATAAGGTCTCACTCTGGCTTAGGTTGGTCTCAAACCTGTGAGCTCAGGCAATCCACCCACCTCGGCCTCCCAGAATTCTGGGATTACAGGCAAGAGCCACCGTGCCCAGTCTGGGTTTTTGCATCTTGATGTATTTCCCCCTTTCTCTCTGCCTTTAGGAACTCTAATACCTATATATTAGGCTGTTCAAAGCTGTTCCAAAGCTTATTTGGAATATTTTCACAGGTTTTTAGATTCGTTTTTTTCTATGTGTACTTTAAATTTGGATAGTTTGTATTGCTGCACCTGAAAATCTTTTTTTTTTTTTTTTGTCAGTGTCTTATCTGTCCTTAATCTCACCTGGTGTATTTTTATCTCTCAAAGTTCTGTTTGGGTTTTTCCCTCCATATTTCCCATGTCTCTACTTAATTGTTACACATTGGTTGGGCAGGTGGCTCATATCTGTAATCCTAGCACTATGGGAGGCCAAGGCAGGGGAATCTCTTGAAGCTAAGAGTTTGAGACCAACCAGAGCACAAGAGAGACTCCTGTCTCTACTAAAGGTAGAAAAATTGACCAGGAGTGTGGTGGACACCTATAGCCCCAGCTACTCAGAGGCTGAGGCATGAGGATCACTTGAGCCCAGAAGTTTGATGTTGCTGTGAGCTAGGCTAATACTCTAGGACTTTACCCAGCATGAAGGAGAGTGAGACTCTGTCTCAACAAACAAGCAAATTAATGTCTTTCTCTGAGAATTCTTATGTCTATGTCGGTCATAGTTAGGTTGTAAAAGATTGACTATTTTCCTCATTATGGTCATGTTTTCTTGACTCTTTATTCACTCTTTAATAGTGATTAATGACAGACACTGTGGATTTTATCTTGATGGATATTGGGTATTTTAGTATTCTTTTAAATCTTGAGACTTGTTCTAGGAATGCAGTTAAGTTACTTAGCAATACCTTTTTTTTAATTAAATGATAGCTGTGTACATTAATGCAAACATGGGGTACAATGTAGTGTTTTCATATACAATTTGAAATATTTTCATCAAACTGGTTAACATAGACTTTATGTCATTTACTTACTGTGTTAAGACATTTATACTCTAGTT
>NW_003852537.1:0-4415 GCF_000181295.1 Otolemur garnettii | reverse complement strand
TTAATCCAGTGAGAATCTATCTTAGTTAATGGTGAAAGGTGTGGATCCAGTTTCAGTCTTCTACAAGTTGCCAGCCAGTTCGCCCAGCACCATTTGTTAAATGGGGAATCTTTTCCCCACTCAATGTTTTTAATTGGTTTGTCAAAGATGAGGTAACAGTAGGTAGCTGGATTCATCTCTTGGCACTCTATTCTGTTCCATACATCTACCTCTCTGTTTTTGTGCCAATATCATGCTGTTTTAATCACTAGCGATTTATAGTATAGTCTGAGGTCTAGTAGCTTTGTTTTTATTCCTGAGTAATGTCTTGGCTATTCAAAGTTTTTTATGATTCCATATAAAACAAAGTATTATTTTCTAGAAATACTTTTGACGTAGGGAAGTGATTCTCAAAGTCCAAGTGGATCCTTGGGTTAGCACAAGAAAGAAGTCAGGAGTATGAAGGTGTAAAGTGAAAGCAAGTTTTATTTAGAAAGTACAGTAGAACTTCCATAGCTGACCACCTCCTTAAGTTGACCTAATTTTCATAGACCAGACATGTACCACCACATGTACATATCAGTACAGTAGACCTAGGTCCTTATGTTGGCCACCTCCATATATTGACTAGCTTGTTACAGGCCCTTGGGTGGTCAACTTACAGAGGTCCTACTATATAGAAAATCTACTCCTAGACATAGTAGAGGCTAGTTCTCCCTGCGGAGGAGAACCAGTCCCATGTTTCCTTTAGTCTATCTATCAAAGCAATACCTTAATTATAGGCTAAACAAGGGGAGGAATACTCATGTTATTTCTTAGAAAGGGGAGGTAAATTCGTGGAATTAGGGTGGTACCCTCATTTTGACTAAATATTGTCAAACAGGAAGTGTCATGGTGTCAGCTGCTTGATAGCAGTGGGAGGTTCCCCATCCCTTAGAAAATGTTATGGTAAGGAAGGTATAATGAAGCTGTAAAGTCACAAAGTGGTCAATTTCTTCACCATCTTGTCTCTAACTGGTTGGGATTTGTCCTGCCTCCATCAGGGTAGCCTGAGACTTTGTTTTAAGACTTTCTGACTCGGCTCGGCGCCGATAGCTCAACCGGCTAAGGCGCCAGCCATGTACACCTAAGGTGGCGGGTTCGAATCCCCAGCCCGGACCCGCCAAACAACAATGATGGCTGCAACCAAAAAATAGCCAGACGTTGTGGCGGGCGCCTGTGGTCCCAGCTACTTGGGAGGCGGAGGCAAGAGACTCGCTTGAGCCCAGGAGTTGGAGGTTGCTGTGAGCTGTAATGCCACGGCACTCTACCCAGGGGGACAGCTTGAGGCTCTGTCTCAAAAAAAAAAAAAAAAAAGACTTTCTGACTCAGGCATTGGCTGCACCATTAAGCATTGCCTGCAGCAGTGCCTGCCCATTCCCTGTTTCAGCTTGGTCCATTCAAGTCTCACTGTTAGGATTTCTTTAGGTGGGTCCAGAGAAGTGCTCAGTTTAGGGCTGTATTCCCCATTACAGAAGCACACGCTACCTGAATACCTGATACCCTGTGAATTGAGGTTTTTCCGTTTGGCTGGTGGGAAGAGCATTGTTCCTTGCCTTATATGAGAGCCAGCCCTATTCCTTCTAGTTTTTTCCAACAGTATCTTTCTGGCCTTGGATATTATCATAAACATGCACTGATCAGTCCTGGGCTGATGTCTGAGGATCTCTGCACAGCTCTCTCTCCAGTAACTCTGTCCCATGAACTTAAGCTGACTTGGTCTTGGTCTCCCAAGACTCTCATCTCCATCTCCTCAACTCAAGGGGTTCCGCTGGACTTCACTTCAGTGCTGCTGGGAAACTTTCTCAAGCCAATAAGCTGATAATTGTAGGGGTCTCTGCATTAGTTTAGCATCTCTCAGGAGTCACTATCCTTTGATGTCTGGTTTCCAGCATATAGAAAGTCACTGCTTAATATCTTTTGTGTGGTCATATGGTTATGGATGGTTGCATTTTTTTAGGTAGAAGGACACATCCACATCTGCCATCTTGGTCAGAAACAGAAGTACAATAGTTACTTTCAGGAGGGCCTTTGCTTAGTGATTACTCTATTTCACATATTTGGCCTATTAAATTTCTAATAAATTAGATGCATAAGTGTGGAGGGGATTCTTAAGTTCTCTCAAATGTTTTAACACTGCTTAAAACTTTAGCAAGATTTTAATGTCAAATCACAAGCCTAAATCACTCACTCACTCATTTTTTAAATTGCAGCTACAACATCAGCATGTTATTCTAATAGGTCATTAAAAATATATCAAATTGAACATTAGAAATATATTAAACTCCAAATGTGGAGACACTATTTAATACAAAAGTGTTCATAATATGGGTTTGAGTTTCTTTTTTTTTTTTTTTTTTTTTTGAGACAGAGCCTCAAGCTGTCCCCCTGGGTAGAGTGCCATGGCTTCACAGCTCACAGCAACCTCCAACTCCTGGGCTCAAGCGAGTCTCCTGCCTCTGCCTCCCAAGTAGCTGGGACTACAGGCGCCCGCCACAACGCCCGGCTATTTTTTTTTGGTTGCAGCCGTCATTGTTGTTTGGCGGGTCCGGGCTGGGGATTTGAACCTGCCACCTTAGGTGTACGTGGCTGGCGCCTTAGCCGGTTGAGCTATAGGCGCCGAGCCGGGTTTGAATTTCTTAAGGATGATTAGAGTAATACTATATGTTCCTAGGACTATATGAAGCTCCTCACTATATTAGGTAGGATGCTTCTGTGTCTGCTGTCACAAATATGCTCAAACCATGTAAGTGTTCAACCACAATGAATTTTTTTAAATTCTTGCTCATACAACAATGCAAGGCAAGTGCTCTGGATCAGCAGGGAGCCTTCATGTGGAGGTTCAGGGACTATATTCCTTCATCCTGAGTCTTCACCTTTCACCTCACCTCCTCACCATTTGCCTCCACCTGGTGGAAAGGAAGAGAAATTGGCACCATTAGAGAAATGTTGTAAGCCAGACCTGAAAGTAGCATCCACGGTGTCCACAGTCCCTGCAGAGGACTAATTCACATGTAAATATTTACTTCCCTGAAAGCTGACTCCAGAGTGGGGCTACAGATCCTTTCCTACACTGGCACAATCTGACATGACTAGGACTGCTCCTATCCCTATCCCCGACCCTATCTTCATGGTTCACTTCAAAGTCCTGGTGCCTGAGGTCTAATTGTGACACAAGCACCCTGGTGCATACTCAGATGACTGGACAGAATGAAGGACTCCCAAGGAGGATTGTGGCCCATAAGACTAACCATCTACCCTTTCTCTCTTTCAGACATCAGCGAGAACAGGGCAGTGTGGGATGGAGGAGGGTGCATCACCCCAGAGAACCTTAGGGACCCTCGGTGCTGGAAGCTGGCCCAGACCTATAAGGCAGGTGAGGAGATACACCCAAAGATTTGAGAAGGGGGCCCATCTCAAATGGAAAGAGCAATCCCTAACAGACTGGTGAAACCACTATATAGAGACTGTGACAGCCTAGGATCTGGGGCCAGAAGGATAATCCAAAACTGGAAGGACCCGGCCAGGGAATGTGGGAAGGAGTGCAGGCAAGGTCCTAAAAGCCAAGAAGGGAGAGCAGGAGGGCCACACATGCACTTCAGAGTACAGATTGCACCAGCTCTGACAAGGCACAGTGATAGCATCACTACTCTAACATGATTTCAGTAAAAAGCCCAAGTGCAACACCATGTATGACAGGGAGAACTGGGGGAAAATGCCTAACAAGATATGTCTTCAACAGATTCAGATATCACCAGCCAGGCAAATACTACTGCTATGCGGCAAACAGGAGCCAATGACACCAACACTGCTAGTGTTACCACGACAGGCTCAGAAGCGCTTTCACAAACGAACAGAGACAGCACTAGGACTGTTACAACCTTCGCACAATTCAACACTCCATTGCAAAGTACCAGTTTCATAAGAGCCCCTGGGGATACTGTAACAACATCCACCATTCCTTCACAAAGTATCAGTGACATGAGTACACCTGCGATGACCCAAACAGACTCAGGAGACCTCTCATATACTACCAATGACAAAGGTACTCATAACATGACTGAAGAAAAGAGTAAAGAACCGTCAAAAAGAACAAAAGAATTCAGGACCACTGAACAAAAAACACTAAACTCAAGGACCCAATCAACAAGTACAATGAACGATGGAACAGAGGCAGTAAGTGACATAGAGTCCAATGTTAATACAGAGAAAACCACAAAATGTGCACCTAATCCTAGCGTGGGCAAAACTACAGATAACTCTACGCCAGGAGAGGTAAGGACCACATTACGCACTACTAACCTCAGCACCCCAACTGGAAGCACTTCTTCTGGGGCCAGCTCCCCTCCCACACCTCCTGTCCATACCACTGTGCCCTTCCCCTCTTCCACTCCACC
>NW_003852536.1:5240114-5244756 GCF_000181295.1 Otolemur garnettii | reverse complement strand
CCCGCCACAACGCCAGGCTGGGTTTTTTTTTGGTTGCAGCTGTCATTGTTATTTGGTGGGCCTGGGCTGGATTCGAACCTGCCACCTTAGATGTATGTGGCTGGCACCTTAGCCACTTGAGCCACAGGCACTGAGCCTATTTTATTCTAATTTATTGAGACAGTCTCACTTTTTTGCCCTTGGTAGAGTGCCATTGAGTTACAACTCAAAGCAACCTTAAACTCTTGGGCTCAAACGATTCTCTTGCCTCAACCTCCCCAGTACCTGGGACTAGAGGCATCAGTCACAACTCCCAGCTATTTTTTTTGTTTTAGCAGGCCCAGGCTGGGTTTGAACCCACCAGCCCTGGTGCATGTGGGTGTCACCCTAACTACTGAGCTATGGGTGCTCAGCCAGTATGGGGATCTAAATTATTGACTTCAGCTCTGGCTCACATCTTCACTGCAACTTTATGAGACCCCCAAGCTGGAACTCAAGTCACTGCCCTGGCTCACACTACTGGGCCTAAGCAGGCAGGGAAGATGTTTACGATGAGGGACTGAGGTTAGGGAAGCCTACTAAGAAAGCCTTTGGACTGCAGAAACCAAATTTTCTCTCCTCTCTGTAGACTCTTGCACTTAGAGTAGGCTGGGAAATTATTGACCCAGCTTTTTAGGTAGGAGGAAAGGCCAAGAAAAAAAACCTATAGGTAGGAGGTAGGATGCTATTCCTCTTCCTCTGGTGCTCGGTAAACCTGAAGGTGTTGGTCGCTTTCCTCTACAGCATGCTCATTGGACTGAAGACTCTTCAGATGCTGAATAATTCAGAATGAAATGGTACCAGAGAAGGCTCCAGAGCAACGACCTCTGAAGGTCATGGTACTTCCAGTAACAATGGAAGAGATGCTAATGGTACTGTTGATTCTCAGAACAGGGATGAGTTTGGAACATACAAAACCCTAGACAGCCCTCCTAGAGCTGAGAAGTGGTAAGTGTCATCAACAATAATATCTTGTTCTACATGGGGAAACTGAAACATTAAAACCACAGTGCACAGGTGGCACCTGTGGCTCAGTGAGTAGGGTGCTGGGGCCATATACGGAGGGTGGCGGGTTCGATCCCAGCCCTGGCCAAACTGCAACAAAAAAATAGCCAAGTATTGTGGTGGGTGCCTGTAAGTCCCAGCTACTCAGGAGGCTGAGGCAAGAGAATTACCTAAGCCCAAGAGCTGGAGGTTGCTGTGAGCTGTGACGCCACAGCACTCCACTGAGGGTGACAAAGTGAGACTCCATCTCTAAATAAATAAATACATAGAACTACAGTGCATAAAAGAAGTATTTGAATCACTACAAAAAATTCGAGACAGACTGTATTATGGTCCATTATTTCACTTCCAAAAAACACAGGCTGTTGATGGTGTCCTTTCTGATTCACCCATGCAAATTTAAACTTGCTTGTCTTATCAGTGTTTCAGGGAGGACTTCATTTGCTTCCATTCATGCAGGTTTTACATTTCTTGATTTTAATATGTCTTAAAACTTTTGTAATGACTCATACAATAGGATGAAAATCGTTGTTTGGGAATAAGAAGTGGGTCTTATCTCACCATCTATATGATCCGAGGCAGATGAGTTGAGTTAATTTCTTTGGACCTCAGTTTCAACTAAAATACAAAATTCTAGTTATATAAAGACTTTCAATGGGGTAACATTCTACCCTTATTCCTGGAACTGCAGAAATATGACAAAATTCCTTGGAAAACTGCAGACTATAACACTAGTTTGATACACAGCTGAATTTTAACGCTAGTTTCACCTTTTTGGCTATGTCTTCCTATGGGAAATAGCAGTGTATTTCAGGGTAGGGTGACTTGGTGTATTTGCTTCATACCATGGCGTTGAAATGTCCTCACCTGAGGCTAAGTCTATCTAGAACTCTTTAGCTAAGGAATATGAGACCATGTAAGGACCAACGTACTGAATTGTAAACCTTAATTTCTGTAGCAAAGATAAATTCATAACTGATAGTGAGCAAAGTGACTTTCTCTAATCAATGAGCAGGTGACTTGTCCATTTCCATGCTCAGAACTGACCTCCTGCTGCCCAGGGAGGGGAGTGGAGAGAAGGCTGGGTTTGGAGAGGCCTGGTGTCACAGCCCTACAGAAGGGCCTCCTTTAGCCTCCTGCAGGCAGTTTGAGAGCTGCTGGTGGAATGAGTTAGTGCAATTTTAAGTTGCATACTATATAAAAATTGCACATGAACTTTATGGATACTCTGTACTTGTTTAGGGGGGCCTGTGATCCTGTTCTTGAGAAAACAAAAGCCAGCGAATGGCCTCCTGCTCTCTGGTCCAGGTTCCTAAGACACAGAGAACTCAGAATCATATTCTTTATTTTTTGAGACATTCCTTGTTTTTCTTTTGGAGGGGGAAGGAGATGTCCTGGGGGTCAGTGCTCCCAGCCACAATGAACTTTAGCACTTTTTAAACACACCAAATCCCCTCTTTCTTTCTTTCTTTTTTTCTTTTTTTGAGACAGTCTCATTTAGTTACCCTCAGTAGAGTACTGTGATGTCATAGTTTACAGCAACCTCAAGCTCCTGGGCTCAAGCTATTCTCTTGCCTCAGCCTCCCGAGTAGCTAGGAGTACAGGCACCCACCACAATGCCCAGCTAGTTTTAGAGATGAAGTCTCACTCTGGCTCAGGCTGGTCTTGAACCTGTGAGCTCAGGCAATCCACCCACCTTGGCCTCCCAGAGTGCTAGCATTACAGGTGTGAGCCACCACGCGCAGCCTAGAAGTGTTTTGATTATCAAACTCCTCTAAAAAGTTTCCCAAGGAATCTTTGGAAAATAGTCCAAAGAATCATCTGTTTTCAGGTATTTTCAAAGCCCAGTGACAGCATTTTGTCCATAAGCACCTCTTTGTGCCCCTGAGGGCAGGGGGAGAATTTTCAGCGTGGAAATGCCCAGTTCACATGCTGAATCGCTGAGCAGAGGAGCCGGGCCTCCCTCATGTCCAGCTTCCTCCTGCTCAGGGCAAGGAAAGTCTAAGAGCAAACGCCACTGACTTTACAAATAAAGCTTAAGGGATTAAAGTTGTCACCTGCCAGCTGGACTCAATAAAAAATGATATGAAACTAAAAATAGCTGCTAAGGGCTTCATAAATAAACATGCAGGGTAAGTCTCCCTGAGCTGGAAACAACTTCTGGAAGGTCTTTGGCTGATGCAGACGGCTTCTTCAGAGCATTTATTATGGCTTTTTGTCAGCTCTTCCCATCACTTGGTGTTCTCTCCTGAGACCCACACAGGGTTAGGCTAACCTGACGGTAACCAGCAAAACTTGGTAAAGGAAAATCAAGCTCAGGCTCAGACCCCATATCCTGCTAGACCCCAGGGTGCTGGGGGAGCTCTAGTAACTACACTTAAAGGTGAGTTTTGACACAGTTTTCTCCTTTTTTCACATAGGCGTGACCCCAGATTTCATGCGCTCCCACTCTTCACTCTCCATCCTGACAGTACGAGTGTCTACATTCATTCATTTACAGACACCTACATGACGCACTCCTTAGGCATCAGGCACTGTGCTGGGCTGTGTACGTGAGCATCTTCTAAACCACAGAGTTTTCCCCATTGGGGACTCACCAAGCTAATTAAAATGAGTGCCTGGTATAAGAAGAAGGGAAATGAAAGCTCAGTTTCTGGGCAGGAGAGCCAATTGCACCAGCCTATCTTCAGCCCTATCTTTTTCTAGGTAGAGCTACCATTGGCTCATCAGAGAACAGGACAATCGTCAGGGCTCAGTCTTAGCATTACCCAATGTTAGCTAACTAGATTCTGAAACTTCCTGTCCTATCCCCCATGTAAACTTAGTCTCCCGGGCCCTTCGTGCCTGGCACTGGGAGTGCATACGAACTCTCCCTAATGACACTGACATTAGGAGGTCAGCCCTGGAGGGCTCGTTGTTCAGAGGGTCAGCTATTACCAGCAGACTTAACTTGCTGTGCTAATAAAATGATTTAGCACTGCTACGAAGTCTCGCCCAAAGTGGCTGCTCCTCTGTGTCTTGAACCTCAAAGGAAGGAGTTGAGACTTTTGCACAGTAATTCCTTCCCAAATGCCACATGAAACCCCAAAGCTCCTCAAGTGATAAGTCAGAACACATAGAACACGACACTATGCATTCCCTTTGCACCCCAGAGGAAATTCTTAATTTTAAATTTATAGCAAACAGAAGCTTCAGATTTCTCAGCTGTATTTTTTCTGGTACTGATGGGAAGGCCTTGCATGTTGGATCCTGGGGTATTTTTTAAGTCTCCAGGAAAAGGCAGGGAGCTTGTGAGCCAGTTTCTCACAGCCCCAGGGATACTACAGAGGAGCAGAGTGCACTGAGGTCATTAATGTCTTTTATTAGTGTCATGACTACTATTATTTTAACTATGATAAAATACACCTACCTTAAAATTCACCACCTAACCATTGTAAGTGTTCAGTAGCATAAGTACATTCACATCACTGTGCAAACATCACCACCATCCACCTCCAAAACTTTTTATGGTGTTTTGGGCCACCAGATGGTGCTTATGCGTGATTGGGGGTGACTTTCATTCAAGAGGAATACAGGGCAAAGGGTTACTTAGGAATTGGCTAGTTGGCTCAGCACCTGT
>NW_003852536.1:5238740-5240094 GCF_000181295.1 Otolemur garnettii | reverse complement strand
GGCTGGGGATTCGAACCCGCCACCTTAGGTATACGTGGCTGGCGCCTTAGCCGGTTGAGCTATAGGCGCCGAGCCTATTATGGCTTTTTGTCAGCTCTTCCCATGACTTGGTGTTCTCTCCTGAGACCCACACAGGGTTAGGCTAACCTGACGGTAACCAGCACAACTTGGTAAAGGAAAATCAAGCTCAGGCTCAGACCCCATATCCCGCTAGACCCCAGGGTGCTGTGGAGGCTCTAGTGACTACGCTTAAAAGTGAGTTTTGACACAGTTTTCTCCTTTTTTCACATAGGTGTGACCCCAGATTTCATGTGCTCCCGCTCTTCACTCTCCATCCTGACAGTACGAGTGTCTACATTCATTCATTTACAAACACTTACATGAAGCACTCCTTAGGCATCAGGCACTGTGCTGGGCTGTGTACATGAGCATCTTCTAAACCACAGAGTTTTCCCCATTGGGGACTCACCAAGCTAATTAAAATGAGTGCCTGGTATAAGAAGAAGGGAAATTAAAGCTCAGTTTCTGGGCAGGAGAGCCAATTGCACCAGCCTGTCTTCAGCCCTGTCTTTTTCCAGGCAGAGCTAGCATTGGCTCATCAGAGAACAGGACAATCGTCAGGGCTCAGTCTTAGCATTACCCAATGTTAGCTAACTAGATTCTGAAACTTCCTGTCCTATCCCTCATGTAAACTTAGTCCCCCAGGCCCTTCGTGCCTGGCACTGGGAGTGCATAGGAAGTCTCCCTAATGACACTGACAGTGCCTGGAGGGCTCGTTGTTCAGAGGGTCAGCTATTACCAGCAGACTTAACTGGCTGTGCTAAAAAATGATTTAGCACTGCTACGAAGTCTCGCCCAAAGTGGCTGCTCCTCTGTGTCTTGGACCTCAAAGGAGGGAGTTGAGATTTTTGCACAGTAATTCCTTCCCAAACACCACATGAAACCCCAAAGCTCCTCAAGTGATAAGTCAGAACACATAGGACATGACACTATGCATTCCCTTTGCACCCCAGAGGAAATTCTTAATTTTAAATTTATAGCAAACAAAAGCTTCAGATTTCTCAGCTGTATTTTTTCTGGTACTGATGGGAAGGCCTTGCATGTTGGATCCTGGGGTATTTTAAGTCTCCAGGAAAAGGCAGGGAGCTTGTGAGCCAGTTTCTCACAGCCCCAGGGATACTATAGAGGAGCAGAGTGCACTGAGGTCATTAATGTCTTTTATTAGTGTCATGACTACTATTATTTTAACTATGATAAAATACACCTACCTTAAAATTCACCACCTAACCATTGTAAGTGTTCAGTAGCATCAGTACATTCACATCACTGTGCAAACATCACCACCATCCACCTC
>NW_003852536.1:5236600-5238243 GCF_000181295.1 Otolemur garnettii | reverse complement strand
TGAAATATTTGCCAAGGGGTACCTTTGTTCTGATGCAAGATTTCAGTGAGAACAACTAAAAATGTTTAACATTCTGACATATCAAAGCAAATATTTTATTCTAGAAGATAATGCTGGTAGATGAGAGAGGAGAGCTAAGCTATTGTGATCAAAGCCCAGAATCTAGAGTTGGTGGAGCCCAGGAATAGACTATTTTTAAAGCTAAACTCAACCCTTTTAAAGTTGACTACCTGGCACATTTTTTTTTTTTTAAATTGAGACAGAGCCTTGCTTCTTCTACCAAGCTGGAGTGCTGTGGCATCAGCCTGGCTCACAGCAACCTCAGACTCCCGAGTTCAAGAGAGCCCCCTGACTCAGGCTCCCCAAGTAGCTAGCTAGGACTATAGGTGTCTACCACAACACCTGGGTAGTTTCTCTGTTTTCAGTAGAAATGGGGCTCTCACTCTTGCTCAAGCTGGTCTCAAACTCCTGAGCTCAATCAATCCACCCACCTTGGCCTCCCAGAGTTCTAGGATTATAGATACAAACCACCCCCTGACCTAGCCTTGCCCATTTTTAAAAATTTTATTTATTTATTTATTTATTTAACCTTGCTCATTTTGGGCAGCAGCTCAGGAGAAGCCAAATCCCATCATAGTGGTAAAGAAGCTTTGAACTCTCTGTACATTATGTTACAGTTCACACCCAGTTCAACCCTGCAGTTGCTTAAACAGTGTAACTATCTTCTATATTCATCTCCCCCATCATATTCCAACACGCATTTTTCAAAAAAGTAATTTGAGTGTTAGATAGCAGAGGGTCAGGGAGAGATTAGTCCAGATGAGCCAGCCTCAAGAAGATAAAGTTGACATTTTCTTCCTAAAATCAGATGCTAAAATCTTCTAATTTTCTGCCTGTAGTGTGCATCTCTCTGCTGAGTCAGGAAATTCTGGATAATTCTGCCTCATTGACCAGAAAGCCCCATGGCTCTTCCCTGCTCTAAACCGATCCTTTCCCTTTCTGTCCTGGGAGCCTCAGACTTTCTGCAGCAACTGGAAGTGGTGGAGAGGCCCCACTGAAACATGCTAGGTCTCTTCCTGATGTTCTGTGAGCACAAAGCTGCAGTTCATGACTTAGGTCCAGGCTGAGGACGTGTTATATTGAGGAATACAGCCAAGTCTGATTTCCATTTTCATGAGTATACGTTGGATATTGAATGAAAAATGTTGACTGGCAATGTGAGAATACATGCACGCTGGCACTGGCAGAGTGGCGAGAGGCAACAAGGATGGAATGCTTTTGTCCTTGATGGTTGGGTCCAGCTAGGCACCAGGGACGTGCACATCATTTACAAGCTGTGATGTGATAGCGGTAACGACATTCGCCTAATGTCTTCCCATCGTTACTCATGGTCTAACCTCCACACCATTTAGCCTCTTGGTCCTGAGGACCAAGAATCTGTGAACTGGCTCGGCACCTGTGGCTCAAGTGGCTAAAACACCAGCCACATACACCTAAGGAGGCGGGTTCAAATCCAGCCCAGGCCTGCCAAACAACAATGATGGCTGCAACTGAAAAAATAGCCGGGCATTGTGGCGTGCGCCTGTGGTCCTAGCTACTTGGGAGGCGGAGGCAGGAGACTCACTTGAGCCCAGGAGTTGGAG
>NW_003852536.1:5234055-5236318 GCF_000181295.1 Otolemur garnettii | reverse complement strand
TGATTGCCTTTAATTCACACACTGTTTTGTGTTGTGGTTTGGACATTGGCCCTCTGTGAGCTCTGAAGGCATGAGTCCTTCCATGAGCAGTGGAAGATGGGATGAGATACCACATGGAAAGTGCCTAGATGGGTGCCTGGAAAACACCAGGTCTTCTGTGGATTAATTCCATCTGCCCTTCCTCTCTTACACATCAAAGGTTTCTGAAGCCTACTTGGAGATTATTGGTTTTCTGGCTGTCCCATTCCTCCCCTATCCCCAATTTCTCTTTTCTACTTTCTTTTTGGATAAGTTGACTATCATGCAAAATTTCATTTTATTTATTGACTTTTTAGCCATACCTCCTAGCATTATTATTATTATTATTATTTTGCAGTTTTTGGCCAGGGCTGGGTTTGAACCCAGCACCTCCAGCATATGGGGCCAGCACCCTGCTTCTTTGAGCCACCCGGCATTATCATTTTTTTTTAGTGGTTGCCAAAGGGGTTAAAATGTACATTCTTAACTTTTCACAGTCTAATCAGAGTTAATAATGTGCCACTTTACATAAAATACAAAAACCCTAAAACTAGGCAAGGCACAGGGGCTGATGTCTGTAATCCTAGATCTTTGGGAGGCCAAGGCAAGAAGATTCCTTGAGCTCAGAAGTTTGAGACCAGTCTGAGCAAGAATAAGACCCTGTCTCTACAAAAACCAGGAAACTTAGCTGGGCTCAGTGGTGGGTGCCTGTACTCCCAACTACTCTGAAGGCTGAGTCAGGAGCAGTGGTTCTCAACCCTCCTAATGCCGTGACCCTTTAATACAGTTCCTCATGTTGTGGTGACTCCCAACCATAAAATTATTTTCATTGCTACTTCATGAAGGAGTGCTTGAGCCCAGGAGTTTGAGGTTGCTGTGAGCTATGATGGCGCTGCTGTACTCTAGCCTGGGTAACAGAGCAAGACACTGTTTTAAAAAAAAAAACAAACAAAAAACCCTGAAACTGTATGGCCATTTCCTACTCCCTGTATTTGTCATGTGTCACTCCCTGTATAGGTATATCCTATGCCCCATGATACAGAGTTATAAGTCTTTGCTTTATGTTTAAATGGTCATATGTATTTTAAATCGCGTAAGAGGAAAAAGTAGTCTCTTCTACTTACCTGCATGCTTAACTTTTTCCAGTGCTCTTCCAAAGGGGTTATAATGAATCCTGAGAAAAAGGATATAGTCATAGAAGCCAGAGAATATTATGAGGCAAGACACGAATATTGTACAGTTTATAAGTAGGGGAAAGAGTCCCCCAGAGTCAGGGGAATTATCAGTCTGATTCAGGTCTTGACCACCACTTTTCCTGGATTAGATTTTATTTCTCTGATCGCTCATCCTCACGGCCATGTGGAATTTTCTTCTGCTGCTTATATGAGATCAGATCTAATAAGAATCACTTGCACTTTGTGTTCTTAAACATTTCAGGATTTGCTGCTACTTTATTTTAGAGGAAGAAAAATGGAGATTTTCTGGATCTGTCTCATTAACTGAAACATTGCAGTTTCTTCTCTCAAATCTTCCTTGAGGGCCCCACATGGCTCAGATAAAGTCCACCATTTTACTCTCCTATAGGAGACAGTTTGTGTGATGGAGGCGGCAGCAGCCTGCTCTTCCCAGCCCAGCCCCTCACTGCCGTCCCTGCCGGCCCTTGTGGGCAATTGAGCTTGTTGTCCTTGTTCTGAGAACTGACAGAAAGTCTAGGAGGGGAGAGCACAGGAAAGACATGGAAAGCAGGGTGAGAACTGGAGCAGTCGGGCAGGGCCTTTGAGGTGCTGGGATTTGAGATGTAATCAGAAGCCATTAATGCCTTGCAGTGGGGTGAAATAATTGTCACTGTGTGACTGTGCAGAGAAGGGGTTGAGGGAAGGAAGGGAAGGAGGACGTCCAGGCTGTGTAGACTGGCAAGTAAGTGGCAGGGGAGACGGAGAGGAGTGAGCAAATCCAGTGTCCACTGTTGGGGTAAACTCTCAGGCCTTCCAGAGGGACAGATGTGGGGTTAGTGAAAGAAACGCAGGGTGGAGCCTGATGTCGGGCCTTATCCATGACTTTCTTTTTTTTTTTTTTGCAGTTTTTGGCTGGGGCTGAGTTTTAACCTGCCACTGCCGATATGTGGGGCTGGTGCCCTTCTCCTTTGAGCTACAGGCACTGCCCTCATCCATGACTTTAATGGATGCTGCTGCCATCACTAAGGTAGAAGATGGGGCTCGGCGCCTATAGCTCAACCAGCTAAGGC
>NW_003852536.1:5229051-5230846 GCF_000181295.1 Otolemur garnettii | reverse complement strand
ATGGGCCCCCAAATGGATTGTTGGCCAACAAGCATTTAAAGACCCAAGTCAACATGGGGGCAAAAGGGATAAGTGTGGATGTGAAGGAAATAGGGCCTAGGACAATTAAATAATTTATGTGAATGCCAACCAAAAAGATCCCAAATCAGTTAGTTCCAAGGAAAGAATTGACAGCTGAGACCTTGAAAACAACAAAACACCAGAAAGGAAAGCACAGTCCTCCCAACGGAGGTGCTGCCATGGCAACCAGAGAAAGGGATGAGGTCATCCCGAACGGGGTGAGCGGCCCAGGTGAACCTTGGCAGCGGGGACTTGAGAGCAAAGGCTCAAACCACCAGGAGGGAAATGGAATCCAGGCCAGGGAAAAGGAGGGAATTTCTGGTAACAGAATGAAATTAGTTACAGCTGTTAAGCTACAGCCACAAAATTTTGAACAGACTTTTGGCTGAAAAAGAAGGGAAAAGACACTGAATGTATTTTCCTCTTGCATACGTCTTTCATCAGTGGGTATTAAAACACTTTATTCACACCAAGCACCTTGTTCAGGAAGCAGTTGCCTCCCTCTTACGAGTACTGCAGGCGAGTCCGTGATTCATGGGAATGAGAGACACGGAATGTGTGAATAAAGACATGTCAGGGGAATTGGCCCCGGTGCTCAACATTCGCAGACTCATTTGGGCCCCAAATCATATCTCCTGTTTTACCAACCTTGTCTCCAACCTCATAAATAAAAATGTAAGGTTAAAGGAAAACAAACAGCCTCTCATGAAACACAGTGAGGTGCAAAACCAACAAATTAAAATTAAAAGTGAGGAATCTTTACAAGGGAATGGTGCAGAGCTGGCTTCACTAAGGTAGAGGGACAAAGGCGGGAATAAGTAGAGACAGGCAATCACATTCTTCTTAGAAAACTCACAAATGACTGCAGTTGCTTCCCTGACAACTCTATCAGTCTGCTCAAGGGCAAGCTCCGCTCCTTGACAGATTCCAGCCTGAGAATGAGGACGCTCCCCTGCCAGCCCAGAGCTGGTCTGGCCCCCACTGAGGTGTTCACCCATCAGGCCTAAGATTGTCACAGAACATCAACACCAGGCAAGGCTGCTCTGTGACAGATATGAATCAAGACAAAACCAAGACCACTCCATAATCATGTTTAAACACAAAAAAGAACATCATTCAAACCCCAAACATGGCAAGCTTCTCTTTATCCTGGCTAATGAACAACTGCTGCTTTTCAATCAGATCCGCCTATAGCTGCAGCTCGTCCTTCCCACCTCCTAGAGAAGACTGATGAGGACACCCAATCAGAGAATCACCCCTACCCTACAGCATCCAATTGAGAGCAGAGCCCTGCTGCCTGAAACCCTACCAAGTTCCCTAACACAAACCCAAATCTATAAAATGTCCTGTTTAATCCCTTTTACTGGGATGTCCCACAACAACCCATGGCATTCATTCTCCCTTGTTGCTAGGTAATAAACCTAACTTTGTTTAAATATAGGTATGGAGGCCACTGATGGAAGGGTTGTCACTGTTCCATAAACTACATATTAAACACACACACACAAACTCTTGGCCTCAAGGGATCCTCTTGCCTCAGCCTCCTGAGTAGCTGGGACTACAGTTCATCCCACCATATCCAGTTGATTTTTATTTTTTGTAGACATAGGGTATATTGCCCAGGCTGGTCTCAAACTCCTAGTCTCAAGCAATCCTCCTGGCCTGAGAGTGTTGGGATTACACTCAAGCATGAGTCACCACACCCAACCCCATTTGTTTTTTAAAAGCTTTAAAA
>NW_003852536.1:5224492-5226408 GCF_000181295.1 Otolemur garnettii | reverse complement strand
GAGGCAGGAGAATCGCTTGAGCCCAGGAGCTGGAGGTTGCTGTAAGCTGTGATGCCACAGCACTCTACTTAGGGCAACAGCTTGAGGCTCTGTCTATAAAAAAAAAAAAAGAAAGAAAGAAAGAAAAAAGAAACCCTGCTCCATGCTAGGTGAAATTATTAAAGCAACCACTGAAGACAAGTGATTGGAAGTTTTAATCCTTTGTTTGAACAGGTCTCTCAAGGAAAAATACATATTACATATTTTTGATAATACCCCTCATAGAAAACCTGCTACCAAATTTACAGGAGAGGATCTAAGGTTGGTGCTGGTCAGGATATCAGTGTAGAAAAAGAACTACTTGATGAATGAGCTTGTCAAAACACCCTTAAATCAAAGCACAGTTCAAGAAATGGCAGGGTAAGAAAAAGAAAGACTCAAAGCACATTTCCAGGCCTTTGGTCTAGAGACTTGTGTTAGGTTTAGCAAGTCTATCACCACCCTGCTGCAGAGGTAAGGAGTCTGCACAATGCTGGGTCAGAGATAGATCTATCTATCTATCTATCTATCTATCTATCTATCTATTTCTCTCTCTCTCTTTCTCTCAGAAATAAAAGAGCAATCACAAAGAGTTGGGATTTGGAAAACATCAAAAATGATGCTCACAATCCCTACCTAGATCTCCTGCTATTTCAAATCCAACTGGGCCTGTGTCCACAAAGGGCTTCTAGCCTGAAGCTACTGAGTAATGCACCTGTGAGCCACAGGATGACAGGATCATAAGGGAAGCTGTCACGTAACATGAATTTCCTTGTACTAAGGATTCAATGCTCTGCTAAGTTGTTGAGTTATCAATCCCCAGGGTGAGTTTCTGATGAGAGATTACAAAATAATAATTTGTAGAATAAAACTAACTTGTCTGCTGGCTGCAGTGGTTCCCGTCTATAATCCCAGCGCTCTGGGAGGCTGAGGCAGGAGGATCCCCTGAGGCCGGGAGTTCAAGACCAGCCTGGGCAACATAGCCCCTTCTCTACAAAAAACAAAAACAAAAGGCTCCCACAAACCAACTAACTTTTCTCCTCTCAAACCAGCTTGCACTATCCGTTATTCAGGGAACCCGCCAATCTTGGTAAATTCTACTTTAGGATGAAAGCAAGAGCTAATTGCAAAATATTCAAAAGCATCATAAATGCATGGTTATCTTATGTTAGTTCTCCACCCAGAGGGGACTGGTGGAACAAATTAAGGGAAGGTTCCAATCATTGGTAAAGAAAAAGAAAACTCATTTACATTAAAGGATATCTTTGTATGCACATAGGTATGTATATGCATAGGAAGGAAAAGGTTAGAAGAAAGAGAACAAGAAGAGTTCCAACTGGTTGCTTCTGAGGGACTGGCCAGCCCTCTCTCCATGTCTTCGGAGGTGCTTGAATCTTCTGCAGGGGTAAGTCTGCGAAAGCAACATTTCTAAGCAAAGTCTGGATAGAATTCAGCAGTTAATAGCCAAATTATACTTGCTTTTCAGAGTTGATACAATGTTGCACTCGATCATTGGTTCACATTCATTCATTCAAGTCACTAATTATCGAGCTTATAAGATGCCAGGCACAAGGACCCCAGCAATGAACCAGACGGGTGAGTGCAGCCCTGGTCTGCTGGAGCTCACGTCCTAGGCAAAGATCGATGGTAAACAGTTAAATGACAGCTCGCTTCAGAGGGCAGTAAGTTTGCTGAGGGTGCTGTAACAGAGCAGCTCAGAGAGCCACTTAACAGAATGGCCTGTACAGGCCTCTTGGAGCAGGTGAAGTTTAAGACAAGGCCTGAAAGGTAAGAGAGTCAATTGTGCCTGAAGAGTCTTCTGGGAAAAGGAAAGAACGGGCTCGGCGCCTGTGGCTCAAGCGGCTAAGGTGCCAGCCACATACACCTGAGCTGGCGGG
>NW_003852536.1:5223076-5224257 GCF_000181295.1 Otolemur garnettii | reverse complement strand
AAAGAAAAGGAAAGAACAGATTCAACAATAGACCTCTGTATGTTGTAGAGAAAAGGAGAAACCTCCCCACTTTCACAGCTAATAGTAAACAGATTCTGAGCCTACCAGCCTGTTTAACTGGACCAGGCTGGGTAAATTTCCAAGGCACCAGAGTAGCAGGGTATTGGCAGGGGTGAAACCTTCCATCAGATCCTAAAAGTACCATCAGAGAAGATTCTTCAGAGGTTCCAGGTCCACGTTTACCTGCCCACTGGGCCAGGATGACCCTGATGCAATAATCAGGAAAATGAAACAAAGCAACTCAGGATCTTTGAAAAATATGTTTGAATACCTTTTCTGGCTGACTCCCTGAAGGCCAACTGTCCTTCTAAGCCAGACTGCCTTTCCACCTCAGCTACATGTTCTTCCTTCTCTGCTTCCCAAAGTCAAGGGACTTGCAATCCCCGCAAGGCTTCTCCATGCAGAGCATAATTTTTCACCGCTCAGGGTCCTACACACACCTGCAAGGTTGATTCACTAAGGGAGAGGAGTCAGGGCTTTCTGGAAGAGTAATGAGGGAGTGGGAAACAAGGGCAGAACTTCTCCTCTGCCTAAAGCCCGACTGTCTTCCCCCTGGGATGCTGCTCCTCCTCCTGCGTAGGAGGGAGAGGAGGGGTTGTCAGTAGCTGGCCGTGTGCATCCTGGGGGCACCTGAGGCTGTTTGGTTGATGGAGAACTCATATTAATAGATCTGTTCAATAAGAGGGTCTGAGGAGCTTATGATTAGGGCCACTGAACCAATCTGCGCAGAGCCCCGGCCCAGTTTTGTGCCTTAAGAAGGCTGCTATATGGCCGGGCACTGTGGCTCACGCCTATAATCCTAGCACTCTGGGAGGCCAAGACAGGTGGATTGCTTGAGCTCACAGGTTCAAGACCAGCTTAACCAAGAGCAAGACCCTGTCTCTACTAAAATAGAAAAACTGAGGCAAGAGGATCATTTGAGTCCGGCTTGGCACCTGTGGCTCAGGTGCCTAGGGTGCCTGCCACATACACCTGAGCTGGAGGGTTTGAATCCAGGCCCAGCCCGCCAAACAACAATGACGGCTGCAACCAAAAAATAGCTGGGCGTTGTGGCAGGTGCCTGTAGTCCCAGCTACTTGGGAGGTGGAGGCAGGAGACTCGCTTGAGGCCAGGAGTTGGAG
>NW_003852536.1:5220537-5222804 GCF_000181295.1 Otolemur garnettii | reverse complement strand
CCTGTGGTCCCAGCTACTTGGGAGGCTGAGGCAGGAGACTCACTTGAGCCCAGGAGTTGGAGGTTGCTGTGAGCTGAGATGCTGTGGCACTCTACCCAGGGGGACAGCTTGAGGCTCTGTGTAAAATAAATAAATAAATAAATAAAATAAAATAAAATAAAGAAGGCTGTTATGACCAAAGGGAGAATAGAGAGATTAGGGTTCCTGAGCCCATGACAACACATCTCTGTGACTTAAAAATTTTCAAAGATCTTCAAGACGGAAAGGTGGATTCTGGGTGATGGACAGGGAACCCCCAGCTCTCCTGCTTTGTGCCTTATTTATGGGAGCAACTTCCACTGGACTTCCTGACCTTTCTGTCTTTGGGGGACAGAGACTGAGGTAGCTCCTTTCTGCCTCTGGAATACATGAAGATAGTCTCTTCCATGGATCATGCTAACAAACTAAGGTTTAAAACATTTTCCCCATTGAATCCCTGGTTGGCAATTTTGCACATTGATACAAACAAAACTTTTATTTTATTTATTTGTTTATTTGGCCTGGGCCGGGTTTGAACCCTCCACCTCTGGTATGTGGGGCTGGCGCCCTGCTCCTTGAGCCACAGGCGCCGCCCTCAAGCAAAATTTTTAATTAAATGATTTTGTTTTATTTGTGATGAACAGCAGGATTCTGGGAAGAATAAGGAACAGTTTGTTAAAGGCAGAGACACAGGACTGTTATCCTGGCTCCTGGCTTGTCTTCTGGACAGACTGAGCTCCTCTCAGCAGATGGTACTACCTGCAGGAAGGGAGGTCATGGCCTTGGGTGTCTGGGAAGATCTTGATAGCCTTAATGTTCTCTCTTACCATGAGCATTCTATGCAGAATGGAAAACTGCATTTTAAAATATTCAAACTTAATGTTCTCTATTTATTACTATCTACTCATAAGGATCTGGTGGAGAAATATGATTCATTCACTTAAAATACTGAGTAAGCAGCTCGGTGCCTGCAGCTCAAGCTGCTAAGGCGTCAGCTACATATATCATACACTAGAGTTGGTGGGTTCAAATCCAGCCTGGGCCTGCCAAACAACAATGACAACTGCAACCAAAAAAATAGCCAGGTGTTTTTGGCAGGCACCTGTAGTCCCAGCTACTTGGGAGGCTGAGGCAAGAGAATCCCCTAAGCCCAGGAGTTGGAAGTTGCTGTGAGCTTATGATGCCAGGGCAGTCTATCCAGGGTAATAGCTTGAGGCTCTGTCTCAAAAACAAACAAACAATAAAACACTGAGTAAGCCCTGGTGGGATACTGACCAAAGACACAATGGGATGCCCAGCCAAAGCTGTTATATTTTTAGTTAGATGGGGAGTTCCTGGATATTTGAACCTCTCCACTTTACAGAAAAGGAAACAGAGACCCAGGGAGAGAAAATCACTGCTGTATACTGTAACATCTATGGCCCAGGTACTTCATGGGCTAGATGAAAAAATGGTTGTAGACTTTGGGAATTAAAACCAAATACATTTAAAAAAAAATCTTACTAGAAGGAAGTACTAGTCATCATCAGAGTTAGCTGAATTATTCCCTGTCTCCTCCCACTAGCAGTCAGGGCTACATGCTGGATAATGAAGACAGATGTCAATCAGAAAAAAAACAAAAACAAAAACAAAACATATCACACTGTTCTATATAAAAAAAATATGTATCACACTGTTCTATATGAAACACTACGGCTCCTGCAGGAGCAAGCTGATAATGAGACCCCACATTAAAATATATATGGAGTCTCAAAGTGGGGGAATGAGAAGATACCCGGAAAAAGTGAGGTCTAAGAGAACAGAGTTCTTCTTAAGGAGACTCCAAGGATACACTTGTAAGGTCCTCCCCGTGGTGACTCAGCTCTTAGGAATTTGTAAAAACTTCACTTCCTGGGACCTGGAAACTAATGCTTGCTTAGCTTCTGTAAAAGCCCAGGGTTCTGTAAGAGGGGGAGCCTGCTTCTCCCACCTGATTCAAACTGACCAATGAGAAAGGTACCCGTGGGCTGGAGCTGTTTGGGGATAAAAAGAACAGGAGCCAGTCAGGGAGCAGGGCTGTTTTGGGATTCTGGGTCTGCTGCCACTCTGCTGGCTGAAATGAAGCCCTTCTTTAAAATAAATAAATAAATAAATTTTAATAAGTAAATAAATATATATTTTTTGTAGAGACAGAGTTTCACTTTATCACCCATAGGTAGAGTGCTGTAGCTCACACAGCTCACAGCAACCTCCAACTCATGGGCTTAGGC
>NW_003852536.1:5210512-5218216 GCF_000181295.1 Otolemur garnettii | reverse complement strand
GCTGAGGCAAGAGAATCGCCTAAGCCCGGGAGTTGGAGGTTGCTGTGAGCTGTGACACCATAGCACTCTACCAAGGGTGACAAAGTGAGACTCTTGTCTTAATAAAAAAACCGAAAAAAACTAGAAACCAGGAAAAAAAAAACATAGTAGCAACAGATAAATTTTAGTAATATTTATTGATTAAAATATGGCTCATATTTTTAAAAAACTGTGGTATGATGTACATAATGTCAAATTCACCATTTTACCCATTTTTAAGAGTACAGTTCAGTGGCATTAAGTAGTTAAGTAAATCCACATTGTTGTAAAGTATTACCACTGTCCATCCCCAGGACTTTTTTTTTTATCTTGTGGCACACTTGGACCTATAGTTAAAAATTTTGTTGATAAAAACAAAGACTAAAGAAAAGAATATACTTACCATGCTTTGAACTTCTTTTAAAAATAATTTGATTAATGATCTTTAAAATTTTTCATGGCACATTTAAGATCCTCTCCCAGCACACTGTTTGAAAATCACTGATCCAGATGCTGGAGGCTCAGCCGTGTACCAACGTGCCCCAAACGTGCTCCAATCTGCAAGATTCTCACTAGAGTCCCTTCATGAGTGAGATGTTGGGATTGAAGAGAGCTCTAGAAATAAGAAGGGGTTTCTTTTCTATCTGAGAGCAACAGCGCAGCTTCCCCTGTTCCTCCACAGAGGAAGGGCTGCACAGATGGATTCTGGAGTGTCCTGGAGGCCCTGTTCACTGGAAAACCTGGAGACTGGATTATTTTTAGTTCCCTTCACCACTGTGTTCCCTGAGCCTGTTTGAGGCATTGTCCCTAGGGGCTGACTCAAACACAAAGCCAGGAGTGGCTTTGCATTTGTTTGGTTTTAGTGAAGAGGTAATTAGAATAAGGCATAGATAGGCATTACCAGTGAATTTACTTTGCTAGGCTATCCTCCCTCCCTACACATACACTATGAATCAAGAATGAGCCGCTGGGCCTGGCGAGGTGGCTCACGCCTGTAATCCTATCACTCTGGGAGGCTGAGGCAGGTGGATTGTTTGAACTCCAGAGTTTGAGACTGGCCTTGAGCCAGAGCCAGACCCTATCTCTGAACATAGCTGGACATTGGTGGCAGGTGCCTGTAGTCCCAGCTACTTGGGAGGCTGAGGCAAGAGAATTGCTTGAGCCAAAGAGTTTGAGGTTGCCGTGAGCTATGATGCTACAACACTTTACTGAGGGCAACAAAGTGAGACTCTGTCTCAAAAAAAAAAAAAAAGAATTAGCAGTGACCATGACATTTGAAGTAGTTCCAACCTCATTCCACTGTGCTATGGTGTCACAGCTCACAGCAACCTCAAGTTCTTGGGCTTAAGTGATTCTCCTGCCTCCGCCTCCCAAGTAGCTGAGCCCACAGGTGCCCACCACAATGCCCCGCTATTTTTTGTTGCAGTTGTCACTGTTATTTAAGTGGTCTGGGCCGGATTCAAACCCACCACCCTCGGTGTATGTGGCTGGTGCCATAATCACTGTACTATGGGCACTGAGCCACCAAGCAGTCTTTACTGCTAAATTCGTAGCAAACAGTGGATTGTTGGTTTATGTGTTTTGAACAATTGATCTGTCTTCTTATCAACTTGGGGAGGGGACTTTGCAGTCAAATTCCAGAGGTTGATCTGTCTTCTTATCAACTTGGGGAAGGGACTTTGCAGTCAAATTCCAGAGGATGAGCCTATAACTGATCCAGGACTATTTCAGAGAGGCTGTGAGGGTTAGAGAGACTATAGGGACTAATTGTTTAATCTCTCTGCATCTTCATTCCCTTACTGTAAATAGGGATGGCTGCTTGTCTTTCTACCTCTCAGTGTTTTTGAGGTTCTGATAGGAACCTGGTACAAGTTCATGCACCACGATGGTGATGTGGATCAACCAGAGTTTGAAGACTGCAGGGAAGGGTGGCCAGGGGAAAGTGTTTCCTCCATAGACACACGTTCCTCACCATGTGGTCCAGAGTACTGTAACAGCCTCATACCCTTAATGTGGAGCCCAGGGCTTCCCCCATTGGATCTGAAGAGTGGTTCCTGCTTTCCCCCAGCTCGAGGAGCCTCCCCTGCCAGGGGAGTGGGTGTTCCTGCCACTCTGCCTCCTACTGGGTTCAGGGAAGTGGGCTCTGTGACACCCCACCCCCCTTACTGTGGTCTCCTCATTAGGATGAGGAATTTGGTCCTTCTGGGTGAGTTATTTCCTACTCTACCCACCAAGTCAATAATTGCAGGTTAGAAACTCATATGTTTCTGTTTTATTTATTTATTTATTTTTGTAGAGACAGAGTCTCACTTTATTGCCCTTGGTAGAGTGCTGTGCTGTCACAGCTCACAGGAACCTCCAACTCCTAGGCTTAGGTGATTCTCTTGCCTCAGCCTCCGGAGTAGCTGGGACTGTAGGTACCCACAAGAACGCCCAGCTATTTTTTTGTTTGCAGTTTGGCTGGGGCCGGGTTTGAACTTGCCATCCTTGGTATATGGGGGCAGCGCCCTACCCACTGAGCCACAGGTGCAGCCCTCATGTTTTAAAGCAAGGATCTCTGGCCAACATATGTGCTTAACAGGGTAGTTGACTGATGGACATCAATGTATTTAGAAAGATTTTTATTTGCTTTGTTTTGATTGGTGTATTAATCTGATTAATTACAAAGCAGCATAGCTTAGCCTCTGCCCGAGCTGATGGTAAAATCTACTCCTCCAATCTCTTTTGTTTTGATTCATCAATTAAACAAATATCTTTTCCATGCATGTCCATGGTTTTACTGTGTAATAAAGGGCGTTTCATGTGTCACAAGAGCAGAGAACCAAAAGTTGAAGTCAGGGAAGGATTCCTGGAGGAAATGACTTCTCCAAAATATCTCTGAATCAGTAACTAAAACATCACCTCGTTGACTGCAGTGCCCTCCACCCCTTTCCAGGTCATTCTATGTTTCACAGAAGCTGTCAAGCAGGCCTAATGTGAGAGGCAATCCCACAATTGATAAGGAAACAGATCAACTGGGCTTTATCTTGAGGTAAGACAAGAGCATTAAACCTTTTGAAGGAGGGATGCACCATGATCAGATTCTAGTTTTAGGAAGATTACTTATTTATTTATTTATTTGAGACAGAGCCTCAGGCTGTTGCCCAGGGCAAGTTGCTGTGGCATCACAGCTCACAGCAACCTCCAACTCTTAGGCTTAAGAGATTCTCTTGCTTCAGCCTTCCAAGTAGCTGAAGGCACCCGCCACAAGGCCCTGCTATTTTTTGGTTGTAGTTGTCATTGTTGTTTGGCAGGCGGGGCTGGATTCGAACCCACCAGCTCAGGTTTATGTGGCTGGCTCCTTAGCCACTTGAGCTACAGGCGCCAAGCCTATTTATTTTTTTGAGACAAAGTCTTACTATATTGCCCTTAGTAGAGTGCCAAAGTGTCACAGTTCACAGCAACCTCCAACTCCTGGGCTTAAGCGATTCTCTTGCCTCAGCCTCCCAAGTAGCTGGGACTACAGGCGCCCGCCACAACACCCAGCTAGTTTTTGGTTGCAGTTGTCATTGCTGTTTAGCAGCCCGGGGCGGAGTTTAGAACCAGCCAGCCTCAGTGTTTGTGGCTGGTGCTCTACTCACTGAGCTGCAGCGCCGAGCCGAGGAAGATTCCTCTTAAGGTGCGCCTTGAAGGTGTTACCAGGGGAAAGTGAGATGATCAGATTTTCCTTTCAGGAAGAACCAGTGGTCTATGAGGAGCTACTGGTCTACAGGTAACTAAGGAGAATGCCCCTCTAGGGTTTTAGAACACATGAGATCTGCATTTAAAAAGACCCGCCCTTCTAGAAAGAGCTTGAAAGGTATAAAATGGCAAGCAACTGGGGAGACTGAGGAAACTTGGAATCAGGGTGGGAGGTGGATACGCCATGTCTTCCGTTCGCTTCCTTTGCCAGCACTGCCACCAGCCCCTGCAACTGAGCCCGAGGGTGGAGACCCAGGGCCTCCCTGAGGCCTCCGTCCCAGCCCCACTGCAGGGAGACCCAGGGGACAGCAGGGAGGACAGTGCTTTCTCCAGGACAGAGGCCGACAGTGACAAGCTACAGGACAGTGCCTCTACTAGACCCCATCCTGCAGATGGCGGGGCGTCCAAGGACAGAGCCAACCACTTCACCCTGGTTGGGGAGATTGGCTCCATGCAGAGTCTCGGCAGCATCCAGGAGGCCGTTGGGGACATTTTTGACATCTTGTCGGACCAGAAAGTTGTGGACCACCCCCTGTGTGTGGAGTGCACCGACAGTCTTCTAGGGCAGCTGGACACGGAGCTCGCTCTCACAGAAGTTGACCTTCAGAACTACCAACGGTGTCTGGAGACCGCAGGGGAGCGGACCAGAGGGGACGACAGGGACGCGCTGCAGAGGGAGCTGCGGGCCCTGGAGCTAGAGGAGGCGCGGCTGGCCCAGGAGCTGGACGCGGTGGACAGGGCCCACGCCGGGGCTGCGGCGGATCTCGAGGCGGCCCAGGCGGAGACCGCGGAGCTGGAGCGGCAGGAGAGGCAGCACCTCGGGGACTGCTGCGCGCTGGAGTGGCAAGGGCTGGAGCTGCTGGACCAGCTGGGGAGCCTGGAGAACCAGCTGGAGCGCGCCCGGGCCCAGCTGCACCTGCTGAAGGAAACCGACGTCTTCAGGGCCACGTTTGAGATCCGAGAGGAGGGCGCCTTCGGCATCATCAATAACTTCAGGCTGGGCTGCCTCCCCGCCGTCCCTGTGGCCTGGAACGAGATCAGCGCCGCCTGGGGACAGACGGCTTTGCTGCTCCAGGCCCTGGCCACTAAGATTGGGCTGGAGTTTCAGAGGTACCGACTGTTCCCCTGTGGAAGTCGCTCCTATCTGAAATCCTTGGCCGGTGACGACCCCGACCTGCCATTGTTTTGTACTGGCGGGCGGAATTCTTCCTCGGATGACAAATTTGACGATGCAATGGTGGCCTTCCTGGACTGCATGCAGCAATTCGCGGAAGAGGCTGGGAAGGGCTCGCAGGGCCTCTGCCTGCCCTACCGTATCCGCGCGGACAGAGGCCTGTTGGAGGACCTGGGAGGCAGCCGGGAGCACTACTCCATCAGGACGCTTTCTAACACCAAGAAACAGTGGACCAAGGCGCTCAAGTTCATGCTTGTGAATTTCAAGTGGAGTATCACTTGGGTCTCCTTAAGGTACAGTCAAAAGTAACTTTTGGCCTGGCATGATGGCTCGTGCCTGTAATCCTAGCACTTTGGGAGGCTGAGGTGGGAGGATTGCTTGAGCACAGGAGTTTGATACCAGCCTGGGCAACACAGTGAGACCCCACCTCTAGAGAAATTTAAAAATTACCGAGGGCTTGGCGCCGGTAGAACAGTGGTTATGTCGCCGAAGACATCCACCGAGGGTGGTGGGTTTAAACCTGGCCAGGCATGCCAAACAACAGTGACAACAGGCAACAAAAATATAGCCAGGTGTTTTGGTGGGGGCCTGTAGTCCCAGCTACCTGGGAGTCTGAGGCAAGAGAATTGCTTAAGCCCAAGAGTTTGAGGTTGCTGTGAGCTGTGACACTATAGCACTCTACTGAGGGTGACAAAATGAGACTCTGCACCCCTCCCCCTACAAAAAAAATTACTGGCCGTAATAGTATAGGCCTGTCATCTCAACTTCTCTGGAGCCTGAGGTGGGAGGATCTCTTGAGGCCAGGAGTTTGAGGTTGCAGTGAACTATAATCATAGTTCACTGTACTCCAGCCTGGCAACAGAGCAAGACCTCGTCTCAAAAACAAACGAACGAACAAACAAAACCCTCCACTTATTAAAAAATATTGTGCAAATATGATCAGAAATTTTCCTCACTGCATCTTTGTCCTTCTCTCCCCTTCTCTACTCAAACAAGAAATGAGAGGAAAAATTTTGATTATAGAATAAGATTATTTCCACATAAAGGGGTGATGAGGGTAAGAACAAAGGCCAGGATGAGAGGAGAGAGGTGATAAGGAGAGACACAGAGGTTTTCAGTTTTTTTATTAAATAAAATATTTGGAGCTGGGCGCAGTGGCTCATGCCTGTAATCCCAGCATCTGGGAGGCCCAGGCGGGCGCATTGCCTGAGCTAAAGCAAGACCTGGTCTCTAAAAATACTGGTGTTGTGGTGGGGCCGGTAGTCCCAGCTACTCAGGAGGCTGGGGCAAGCAATCGCTGGAGCCCAAGAGTCTGAGGTTGCTGTGAGCTATGACACCACACAGCATTGTACCCGGGGGTGAAAAAAGCAAGACTGTCTCAAAAAAAAGAAGGAAAAAAGAAAAGAACCTCCCCAAACAAAGTATTTGGGGCCACTGTATAGTAAATTTGGGGGTAAGAGAATATCCAAAAATATGTTTTGTTGTGATGTAGAGTGTAAGCCCCGCCTCTTCATTCCTAAAAAATTTCCAATAAATTTCTACACATCCTCTAATGATGTAAAGTGAGCAATGTGTCTTATTGGGCTCCATTGAGCTGTGTTGTTGAGCTTGACTCTGAGGAGAGCCAGCTGCAGTTGCTCATGCCTATAATTCTAGAATTTTGGGAGGCCAAGGGGAGAGGATCACTTGGGCCCAGGCCTTGGAGATTATAGTGAGCTACAGTGACACCACTGCCCTCTAGCCTGGGCAACAGAGTAAGACCCTATTTCTGAAAGAAAGAAAAAAGAAAAGAGAAAGGAAGGACCATTGGGGAATTGGGCTCAGCGCCTAAAGCTCCAGCCACGTAACACCAGAGCTGGCGGGTTGAATCCAGCCCCGGATCTGCCAAACAACAGTGACAACTACAACCAAAAATTAGGTGGGTGTTGTGGCAGGCGCCTGTAGTCCCAGCTACTTGGGAGGCTGAGGGAAGAGAATCGCTGATGCCCAAGAGTCTGAGGTTGCTGTGAGCTGTGGTGCTACGGTACTCTAGTGAGGCTGACATGGTGAGACTCTGTCTCAAAAAAAAAAAAAAGAAAAGATAAAATATGTTGGTACCATAAAAATTGTCTGATAGATCAATTAAGGGGATATAGAGAACTGCAGATTGAAAACAAGCCAACCAGAGGAATTTGGTAAAAATGCAGATTGCCTGTGGCATTCTCCTGCTTCTCCAGGGCTGTAGGAACCAAATCCCAATCTGTCAGCCCTGAGTGATCTGTCCCACCTACCTCTCCAGGTTCCCTCTATACTAACTAATTCCAGGTCCTTTCTGTGTAAAATACTAAAATACACCATGCCCACACTTCCTCTGCCCTTTGCCCATGACCTTCCCTGGGTGTCAATGCTTCTAACCTAGCTGTAAACTTCTTGAGGGCTAATTTAGCTTCATCATCCACATCACAGGACCTAAGAAGAGCTCCTACATATTGAGCATTCTATATTTTTTAAAAAGGTTAATTAAAAAACTCAGGAAAGTATTTAGAGAGATAATGTTTCTAGAATATGTATTCCTTGAATATGTAAAAATTATTTCCATGAAAATTTTGTATTTAAAAAAATGAAAGTTTTAGGGCGGCACCTATGGCTCAGTGGATAGGGCGCTGGCCCCATGTACCAAGGTTGGCCAGTTTGAACCTGGCCTGGCCAAAAAATAGACTGGCGTTGTGGTGGGTGCCTGTGGTCCCAGCTACTTGGGAGGCTGAGGCAGGAGAATTGCCTAAGCCCAAGAGCTGGAGGTTGCTGTGAGCTGT
>NW_003852536.1:5205650-5208977 GCF_000181295.1 Otolemur garnettii | reverse complement strand
TGGGACCACAGGCGCCCGCCACAACGCCCGGCTATTTTTTTGGTTGCAGCCGTCATTGTTGTTTGGCGGGTCCGGGCTGGGGATTCGAACCCGCCACCCTAGGTGTACGTGGCTGGCGCCTTAGCCCGTTGAGCTATAGGCGCCGAGCCAGAGCCAATTTTCTTTACTCTGTGTCAATACTTAGTAAATGTTCTTTTACTAGGGATGGTGTGGCATCTGTTAGTCTGTGATGTTCATGCAACTTTATTTATTTATTTTATTTTTTTTGAGACAGAGTCTCCCTGTGTTGCTCTTGGTAGAGTGCCATGGCGTCACAGCTCACAGCAACCTCCAACTCCTGGGCTTAATTAAGTTATTCTCTTGCCTTAGCCTCCCAAGTAGCTAGGATCACAGGCACTTGCCACAATGCCCACCTATTTTTTCGGTTGTAGTTGTCATTGTTGTTTGAGTGGCCTGCACTGGGTTCAAACCCACCAGCCTCTGTGTATGTGGCTGGCACCCTAGCTGCTGAGCTACAGGTGCCCAGCCAGTGGCAACTTTATTAAAAGTAGAAGAAGGGTATTAAACATACAAACAAGAGCCCAGCATCTGTAGCTCAGCAGATAGGATACCAGCCACATACACACACGTGGGCTGGTGGGTTCAAATCCAATCTGGGCCAGCTAAACAACAATGACAACTACAACAAAAAAATAGACGTACACTGTAGCAAGTGCCTGTAGTCCCAGCTCCTTGGGAGGCTGAGGCAAGAGAATCGCTTAAGCCCAGGAGTTGGAGGTTGCTGTGAGCTGTGATGTCAGAGCACTCTACCTAGGGAGACATAGTGAGACTCTGTCTCAAAAAAAAAATAAAAATAAAAATAAAGAGACAAATAAGACATAACAACAAAATACAATGTGAACTTTGAGAAAGAAAAAAAGCAGCCCCTGAATGCTGTAGCTGAGCTGGCCTGGCTCAAACAGCGAGGCTGGTGGGGTCGCATGGAACAGAAATCATGTCACAGAACAGCGGAATGCACGAACGAGATCACTCGGTAGCTTGTATGGAGCAAGACAAAAACAAGACCACTCTGTGATCCTGCCTAAGAACAGACAAAAACAAAGACATCGTCCAAACCACAAGAATGGCCACACATTCCTCTTGCCTGCGTTGTTCCTTCTGCTTCTAGATAAAAATTAAGATAATCAGAATTCTTTCGGCTTTTTTGGCAGTACCCAATCCAGAACAAAACCACTGCTTTCTTGTGGCTCCCCTAAATCAGCTAACACAAGCCAAAGCACTATGACAAAGTCTGACAGCTCCAGGAGGTGCCTTCTGGCCCCTGTTGCCTGTGGTGTGTTCCTTCAAGGAGCCAAGAAATCTACCTTTGTTCAAGGGATGCTGCAATAGAGCCTTCAGCTGGGGGGCATTCAGAACTTTGATTAAATTACAGTTTGAAGAAAGCAAAGGACACCAGTTAAGAGACATTTGGGGAAGGATTATGGAAATTTAAATATGGTCTGAGATTAAGTGATATTAGGGAATTTTTAATTTTTTTTTTTTTTTTGAGACAAGAGTCTCAAGCTGTTGCCTTGGGTAGAGTGCTGTAGTGTCACAGCTCATAGCAACCTCCAACTCTTGGGCTCAAACGGTTCTCCTGCCTCTGCCTCCCAAGTAGCTGGGACTACAGGTACATGCTACAACACTCAGCTACTTTTTTGGTTGCAGCCGTCGTTGTTTTAGCCAGCCCGGAATGGGTTTGAACTCAGCAGCCTGGGTCTATGTGGCCGGTGCCCTACCTCTGAGCTACAAGTGCCGCCATGAATTTTCTCAAATGTGATAACGGTATTATAGATGGAAAACATAGTTTGGGTATGTGGTGATATATTTAGGGTTAAGATATCATGTCGTCAATGTACTTCTAAATGATTCAGCAAATTTTAAAAATGTATTGAGAAAACCACTGTGGTTAAATGTGGAAACTGGGTTATAAGTAGATAGACCTGCTTTGATTTTCTTAAGAAATAGCATAATAAGCTGGGTATTGTTTGCTAAGTGGTTAGAGCACCAGCCTTGCACACCAGGGGCAGCAGATTCAAATTTTGCCTAGTCCTGATTAAGAAAAAAACAAATAGGGCAGCGCCTGTGGCTCAATGAGTATGGTGCTGGCCCCATATACCAAGGGTGGAGGGTTCAAACCCAGCCCTGGCCAAACTGCAACAAAAAATAGCTGGCATTGTGGGGAGCACCTGTAGTCCCAGCCACTTGGGAGGCCGAGGCAAGAGAATTGCCTAAGTCCAGGAGTTGGAGGTTGCTGTGAGCTGACACCACAGCACTCTACTGAGGGTGACAAAGTGAAACACTGTCTCTTAAAAAAAAAAAAAGGGCGGTGCCCATGGCTCAAGGAGTAGGGCGCCAGCCCCATATACCAGCAGTAGTAGGTTCAAGCCCAGCCTGGCCAAAAAAAAGAAAAAAACAAATAGATAGAAGAAATAGCATAATAGACACACATATGTATCTTTTAGAGTTTGAAAAATGCCATAATTAAAAGTTGAAATAAAAATACCCCTGCTTCCCCAGCTCTGCCATTTATAAGCTAAAGGAACGATCTCAGCGTCCTCTTTAAAGTTTAAGTTTCTCTTCTATAAAATGGAGGTAATAGGGTCAGCGCCCATAGGACCGTGGTTAAGGTGCCAACCTCATACACTGAGGGTAGCAAGTTGGACCCTGGCCTGGGCCAGCTAAACACCATGACAACTGCAACAAAAATAGCGGAGCATTTTGGCAGGTGCCTGTAGTCCCAGCTACTTGGGAGGCTTAGGAAAGAGAATCTCTTAAGCTAAAGACTTTGAGGTAGCTGTGAGCTGTGACCCACAGCACTCTACCAAGGGGCAACATAGTGAGACTCTGTCTCAAAATTTAAAAAAAAAGTAAAATGGAGATAATAATACTAATCCCGTCTAACTGCTGCAGGGAGTCTTTCTTTTTGTTTTTTCGAGACAGAGTCTTATTTTGTCACCCTGGGTAGAGTGTCATGGTGTCAGCCTCACTTACAGTAACCTCAAACTCTTGGGTGTAAGTAATCTTCCTGCCTTAGCCTCCCAAGTCTGGGACTATAGGAGTTTGCTATCATGTCCAGCTACATTTTCTATTTTTAGTAGAAAAGTAGAGATGGGGTCTCACCCTTGCTCAGGCTGGTCTCGAACTCCTAAACTCAAGTAATCTGTCACTCTTTATCTCCCAGAATGCAAGGATCACAGCTGTGAGCCATGGCGCCCAGATGGAATTCAATAACACTTCAAGTGCTCAGTAAAGTATTTGGCACATGTTACTGCTATCATTATTATT
>NW_003852536.1:5203760-5205550 GCF_000181295.1 Otolemur garnettii | reverse complement strand
GCTCACAGCAACCTCCAGCTCTTGGGCTTAGGTGATTCTCTTGCCTCAGCCTCCCTAGCCTATTTTTTGTTGCAGTTTGGCCAGGGCTGGGTTTCAACCCAACACTCTGGGTATATTGGGGCTGGTGCCCTACTCACTGAGCTACAGGTGCCTCCCTTATCTAAGTATTTCTATAGCATAAATTTCTGGATGGGGAATTTCTGGATGAACACACATACATGTTTTCTAAGTTTTTAAAAATTTTACCAAATATTGCTCACAATGTCTGCACCTAGACCTAACCTAGCCTTGCATTTTCAAATCCTAGAGTAGAAATACAAGTGGAGATCATCATACCATATGTGTAAATACCTAAAATAAATTGAGCTACAGTTTGATAAAAGATGTTCTGTCCTCCTACTCAGACAGATACACCTTCATAATTACCTGGAAGGCTAGTTTCAAGTTTAGAGTTCATGGACACCTTGAAGTTCCAGTTCCAGGCTGGGCCATCCTGTGGGTCCACACCCCTGGGGTTCCCCCCTTCTCTTGCTGGCTTTATTCTACAAGGCAGAGAGCTTTTGAGGGGGTTCTACATGGACACATGAGCTTCACTCATGGTGCTGCGATCAGCTGTCCCCCAGGCCAGTGGTATACACACCAGCAACACAGGCCACCCTTGGGAAGAGGGAGCAGGGAAAGAGGTCTGTGCAGTCCCTGATGCGGGCACAGGGGCACTTGTGCAGAGCAGGCAGGACCTAGAAATCTGCAGCAAGGTCTGGAAGAGGAGGGTTCTGAATGGGCCTGTTGTCTTAACTCCATGGACTCTGCCCCTGTGGGGAGGGCTGTGGCAGGTGTGGGCCAGATGGAGTCCTCTGAAATACAGGGAGGCCCCTCTTGCCCAAGTTTAAGGGTCGTACTGGCTTTATTAATTTACAGTCTTTATATTCTTATCAAAAAAGCCTGTTCTATCACATCACACTTAAAACAGGAGAATATCAACATTTAAAAATATTTACTAATCAACTACATGGAAGAAATCTCAGTGTTACTTCAACTTGACTTTCTATAAATAGTGTTAAGAATTTTGGGCTGGATGCCGCGGTTCACGCCTATAATCCCAGCACTTGAGAGGCTGAGGTGGGTGGATGGCCTGAGCTCACGAGTTTGAGACAAGCCTGAGCAAGAGTGAGACCCCATCTCTAAAAAGTAGCTGGGTTTTGTGGCGGTTGCCTGTAATACCAGTTACTTGGGAGGCTGAGGCAAGAGGATGGCTTGAACCCAAGAGTTTGAGGTTGCTGTGAGCTAAGCTGCCATGGCACTCTACCAAGGATGACAAGTCAGAGTCTGTCTCAAAAAAAAGAAAAAAAAGAATTTTGGCATTTACTAGGTATGTGGATTTCCTCTTTACTGCACAAAGGCCATTTTAATTTTGATTTATTTTTTTCTATTGAATTGTAAAGCTTTTTATATATAAGAGCTATCAATCTGCCATATAAGTAGCAAAGATTTTTTTTCCCTTGGTTTTCCGTTTGATCATATTTATAATAGGGTTGGTCATCTTGAAGTTTTTTTTCTTAATTTTTTTGAGACAGAGTCTCACTATGTTGCCCTCAGTAGAGTGCTGTGGCGTCACAGCTCACAGCAACCTCAAACTCTTGGGCTTAAGACATTCTCTTGCCTCAGCCTCCCAAGTATCTAGGACTACAGGTGTCCACCACACGCCCGGCTATTTTTTGTTGCAGTTGTCATTTTTGTTTAGCTGGCCTGGGTAGGGTTCAAACCCACCAGCCTGGGTGTATGTGGCTGGC
>NW_003852536.1:5199937-5203379 GCF_000181295.1 Otolemur garnettii | reverse complement strand
TGGGGCTGGCACCCTACTCCTTTGAGCCACAGGAACCACCCACATACCCATGTTTTGTTTCCTTGTAGACCCTTACAGTTTCATTGTTTCTCCATTAACATATTTAATCCATCTGGAATTTATTTTAATGTAAGATTTGATTTAAGGTTCATGCTTCCTTTTGTTCCAAATGGCAAGCTCATTGACTCATTTCCTTTATTGAATCATCCATCCTTTGGCGTGGATAGTCTGTGTAAACATGTCTTATCTTCTTAACACTCTAAACTCCTCAAGGACAGGACTGTGCCTTTCTTCTCATGGAATCCCAGTGGCAACTGGTAGATCCTAAGTGCTAGACAAATATTTGGAGGTAAAGTGGAGAGCTTGCTGTGTCATCTAGAGAGAGAGGAAATAGTTCGTGTTTACATTAACTGAAATAACACTTGGAAAGTTCTCAGCATTGACACATACTAAGTTTCCATGATGATTCTTTTGTTTAGGACTAAAAAAGTGATATCTCATATTTACATAATAGTATTAACAATATAAATGAAGAAGGCCGGCACAGTAGCTCACGCCTGTAATCCTAGTACTCTGGGAGGCCAAGGAGGGTGGATTACCTGAGCTCACAAGTTCAAGACCAGTCTGAGCCAGAGTGAGACCTCGTCTCTAAAAATAGCTGGGCACTGTGGTGGACATCTGTAGTCCCAGCTACTTGGGAGGCTGAGGCAAGAGAATTGTTTGAGTCCAAGAGTTTGAGGTTGCTGTGAACTGTGATGCCACAGCACTCTACTGTGGGTGACAAAAAAGAAAAAAAAAACCAATATACAAAGAGAAGAGTGGCCAGGGATGATGGCTCATGCCCATAATCTCAACACTTTGGGAGGGCAAGGCAGAATGATTGCTTGACACCAGGAATTCAAGATCAGCCTGGACAGCATAGTGAGACCCATCTCATGTAATAATATATTATTAGCTATATATTATTATATATATACAATTAGCTAGGCATAGTGTCATATGCCTATAGTCTCAGTTACACTCAGGAGGCTGAGGAAGGAAGACCACTTGAGCCTAGAAGTTTGAGGCTATACTGAGCTATGATTAAGTAACTCCCCTTTAGCCTGGGTGACAGAGCAAGATTCTGTCTCTGAAAAAGAAAAAGGAGAATGATTTTTACTGTTTTGTCCAAAAGCTCCTTTGTTCCTTTCTGGTTTCAACGCATTAGTCACATCTTCCTTTCCACATTCTCCATTTCCCCAAATCAAATAGTGGCTACTCTGTCTCAAAAAAAAAGGGGGTAGGGTGAGTAATAATAATACTTAGATCAAAGCGTTACTGAGAGGCTGAAGTGATATAATACATGAAAAACCCACAGAAACACCCTGGCACATAGTAGCAATGACAAGGAATATTTTTTTCCCCAACATTTCTATTTATATCTTCAATAATGGAATTAACATGTTTAAAAATGATAAAAAAGAGAAATAGTTGTTAACCTTTTGGTTCAGAGACTCCTTTCAGAAGCCTGTGGCTCAAAGAACTAGGGTACCAGCCCCATATACCGGAGGTGGAGGGTTCAAACCCAGCCCTGGCCAAAAACCGAAAAAAAAAAAAAAAAAGAAAAGAATTTTACAAGAATGTGATACTGTGGAACAAATAAGACACAAATGTCAAAATATTAATAACTGATACACTTAGAAGATAATTGTCTTACTTGACTGGGCACAGTAGCTCACACCTGTAATTCTAGCACTTTGGTAGTCTGAGGTAGGAGGATCCCTGGAGCTCAAGATTTCCAGACCAGGGCGGGGTGTGGTGGCTCATGCCTGTAATCCTAGCTCTTGGGAGGCCAAGGCAGGTGGATTGCCTGAGCTCACAGGTTTGAGACTAGTTTGAAGACTACATCTCTAAAAAAAATAGCCAGTAGGGCAGCGCCTGTGGCTCAAAGGAGTAGGGTGCTGGCCCCATATACCAGAGGTGGAGGGTTCAAATCCAGCCCCAGCCAAAAATTGCAAAAAAAAAAAAAAAATAGCCAGCATTGTGGTGGGCACCTGTAGTCCCAGCTACTTGGGGGGCTGAGACAAGAGACTCACTTATGCTCAGGAGTTGCTGTGAGCTGTGACAGCATGGCACTCTACCAAGGGTGATAAAGGGAAACTCTGTCTCAAAAAAAAAAAAAAAAAGAGTTCCAGACCAGTCTGAACAAGAGGAAGACCCTGTCTCTACTAAAAACAGAAAAATTTGCCAGAAGGATTGACTGAACCCAGGAGTTTGAGGTTGCTGTGAGCTAGACTGATGCCATGGCACTCTAGCCTGGGAGACAGAGTAAGACTCTGTCTCGAAAAAATAAAAAAAAAAAAAGGATATTTCCCTCACTGAAACCCAAATGAAAACAAAATAAAATAACCATCCTCTGCTTAATATAAGGGAAATATGATATCATCAGTAAATATACTGGGGGGAAGATTGTAATACTTTCAGTCAGGATTTGTGAATAAAGGTCTTTTTGTACATTTCTAAAGTGTATAAATTAGTATAACATTTTAGGAGAATAATTTGACAGTGTCTGTGCAAATTTTGAATGAACTTTATTTTTTTTGAGACAGAGTCTCACTATAGGGCCCTGGGTAGAGTGCCATGGTGTCACAGCTCACAGCAACCTCCAACTCTGGGGCTTAAGCGATTCTCTTGCCTCAGCCTCCTAAGTAGCTGGGACTACAGGCGCCTGCCACAATACCCAGCTATTTTTTTTGTTGCAGTTCTTTAGCTGGCCAGGGCTGGGTTTGAACCCGCCACCCTCAGTGTACGAGGCTGGCACTGTAACCACTGTGCTATGGGCACCGAGCCTGAATGAACTTTCTTATGTTGGTTAATTTTCCATACACCAGGTGGATTTCTAGAAAGCCTGAAATATTTTTATGCAACTATGAAAATTAGACAGTAATCTGTTCATCAGATACTTTAGAATATCTGGGTCAGGCTCAGTCCTAGGAGCGCTCTCTCTCACACACACACTCACACACGCACACAGTGAAAAAGGCAATAACACTGCTTTCAAAGACTCAGTGCCCAGATAGAAAAGAGACAGAGATAACTACCATGACTTCAAGTTAATGCTATGAATTAAAAGAAAGCAGGTTCAGGGAGGAGAAGATAGGCAGGGCTGGCCTGGAGGGTTGGTTGTCTTAGGAGACCTGGTGGGGAAGGCTTCTCTGAGGGAAGCGAGGGCGCCACCTAGAGGAGAGTCTGGGGCAAGAAAATTGGCTCTTTATAGAAACAGCCTCAAGGGGAACAAAGCAGTTCACCATATACAGAGGTGGGGAGAGGGGAAAAGACATTATTGAACGATATACAGTATATAGTATAACTATGTGTACACGTATGTTGATTTGAATACTTTTTTTTAAGACAAAGTGTCAAGCTGTCACCCTGGGTAGAGTGCTGTGGCATCATAGCTCAC
>NW_003852536.1:5198105-5199416 GCF_000181295.1 Otolemur garnettii | reverse complement strand
CGTCATTGTTATTTGGCGGGTCCGGGCTGGGGATTCGAACCCGCCACCTTAGGTGTACATGGCTGGCGCCTTAGCCGGTTGAGCTATAGGCGCTGAGCCCCAGAGTGCTAGGATTACAGATGTGAGCCACCATGCCCAGCCAGCATTTGAATATTTTTTATAATTTGGAATTAATTTTTAGCCAATAAACTACGTTACTAATGAATTTACTCCACATTAATAATGGTTAAAAATTATATCTGCATATATAATACATGGCATGTTTAAAATTCCTGAAGTCATATGAACTCTTTCCCCAATACATACAAAATCCTCATACTTTTTATTTTTTTTCAGTTTTTGGCCAGGGCTGGCTTTGAACCTGCCACCTCTGGCATATGGGGCCGGCGCCCTACTCCTTTGAGCCACAGGCACCACCCCCGCCCCCCCATTTTGCACACCCACATCAGAGGAAGAGTTCCTAATACACCAGGTGGGAAAAGAAGAAAAGAGAATAGACAAGTCATGCGTTTCTGAGCTGCATGGGCAAATCCCAGCGTGTGTTCTGTTCTCTGAACAGTTAAAACTCTTGGGAAGCATTCCTAAGGCTGATTACTCTGGAGCTTCAGAGTCATATAAGAACATTTTAATTTGGCTTCTTGTGTGAATTGGCTGCCAAGGAGAGAACACGTTGATTGTATTGGTCGACTGACCATTCTAGAGTTTCTCAGTGGCATGAATTTGTTCATGAGAGTGCATGGACAAGTAGGGAGTCCAGGTCACAAAGCCAGGACAATCCAGGTTAACCAGACTCCTTCTAGGCCCCGTGGAGCACCGCCCAGCATCCTGGGTTGCCACAGTACTGCTCCAGTAAAAGCCACTGTCTCAGGCTGATGTGAAGATTAGATACAATATCATGTGTAAAGAGCTCAGTATGGTGCTTGAGCAGACAAGGCCCTCAGTGGTGTTAATTTTGTCCATTCGTCCTTAACTGCACATCACAGATCCCTGCACTCAAGAGTGTGCAATATAGTCTCTGAGAGAATTGGTTGTTTAGTAGAGACTAGAGGTGGAATAAACCCTCGGTCCTAATATAACACTAAATGCTGGTTATTTAGAGCCAGTAAACTACAGCTTCTTCTCCTCTACCTAGTGGGCTTGCAGAGTCAGGAGGGGCTGCTTGCTTTTGTTCCTGCCCAGCCGGGCTGCAATAGCAGCGACATTAGCCTGTACACAGCATCAGGGGATTCTTCTTTTGTATCCTGCTCTGTTTGGTGGGCCATATGCCTCTAGCCCCCACTAATAAAGAACCTGTTTGTCTTCAAAAAAAAA
>NW_003852536.1:5191981-5195224 GCF_000181295.1 Otolemur garnettii | reverse complement strand
GTGAAGGGGAGCCGGTGTGTACAGAGATCACAGGGTAAGAAAGGAGAGGGGTGCCAAGGTCTTAACAAGCAGCTCTTCAGGAGCTAATAGGGCAAGCACTCACTGGCTACCAGGAGAGTAGCACGGAGCCTGCCCCCATGACCCAAACTCCTCCTGCCAGACCCCCCTCCAACATTCGGCATCAAATTGCAACACACGACCTGGTGAGGCCAAACCATAGCAATGTGTTAGACAAAACGAGATGACTCTGTAATCACGTCTGAACATAGACAAAACATGAACATTGTCCAAGCCACAGAAATGACCAGACAACCCCTCTCCTGGCTAATACGGGTGGCTGCTGCTGCTTTACGATGGAAGCTTTTCCCTCCCTTTGTTCTTTTTCATCTATAGATAAGAATTATTAAGGTAGCTAATTAGGGAATTATTCCTGCTTCCTGAAAGCATCCAATCTACAGCAAAGCCCTGGCGCCTTAAACCCACCCCAACGACCCAGGACAAGCCCTGTAGGCTCTGCAGCGCCCTCTATCGCCCATCTGCTCTTCCCCACTGCGCATTCTCTCCCACTGTAACCGGTAATAAACCCACTTGTTCAACTACAGCATCTCTGTGGCCTTTGGCTAGAAAGTATTCTCAGGAAAATGAGCCAAGTGACCAGTAATAAATGCTTTTGGTCTCTGAACAAGAAGCCCAGAGCCTTCCTGAAGTCAGACATAGTTTAACACAATACTTCTGCAATCGCAGACCATTTAACTCAGCTTCTTTGGATTTAGCGCCCCTCGAGCAGTTGTTGTCCCATACACCTCATAAGGCCTAACAGATTTGACAAACTTAAATGGGTGACTTTGAATTGTCTGGACGCCTCAGTCAGTGAGGGCATGGGGGGGGGGGAAGTTTGCTAGGACAACAGGGGCAACATGCAGGAGAGTGAGCTGTGCTGGGAGGGCTCTGCTCCCACCACCTGCAGTGAGAATGGAAACCTCTGGAATTGTGTGACACGGCACCCCCGGGTTTGACAAAGCGTTGGGTGAAACGTAGCTAGGGAAATTAAGAGTATTAACCAAAGGACATCTGAATGGTCGGCCGGTCTAGAATGCTCAACTGCTGAGACGAGGCATGCAAAAATATCTTCATAAAGGAAAACACAACCTCCAAACCCCTCCTGCTGCCATGGCAACGGGAGCTCATGAATGATGCAATTGTAGAAGCAGCTGGACACTCACACCCAGGAGTGTCGGGAGCTTGGGCTGGGGTGGAGGGAGGAGTGAGGGCAAGAGCCCACCATGAGGGAAATGGAAACCAGGAAGGGAAAATGTATGCTAATCCTAGTAACAGAAATACAGTGGGTCACAGCTGTGAGCTGCAGGAGACAGGAAAAGGGAACAAGCATGATGTCTTTACTTGTGCGTGATGTCTTTCATCAGATTTTATTAAAACACACTTCACTATCATTAATTCATCTCTCCAGCACCGCACTGAGGGTGCAGTGACTGCATTTTATAGGCAGAACGGTCAGCTCGGTGACTCATGGTCAGGAGGAAATGGAACGGTGCGAATAAAATGTTCCACAGCAACTGGCCACGGCACTAAACACTGCAACTCATCGGAGATTCTTCCCTCCCCAAATCTCTCTAACTTTGTTAAAATTTAACATTAAAAGAAAACCTCTCTCTCAGAATGGAGCAAACTGAAACCAATTCGTGAATCTTGGTGGAAGGCATGGAGAAGTCGGAAATTCAATCAAAATGCAAAATCACAATGCAATAATTAGAATATATGTGCCTGGAGTTTGGGGAGGGAGGACTTTCTTGCTGTTGTGTCCATCGGTGTGGCCGGTGATGAGCTCTGGTCGCTGCCGACAATGGGTGCTTGCTCAGTCAATGCTTGTGTGACAGCGGGCACTCCGTGAAGGGTGGCAACTGTCAGCCAAGCCAGCCTGTTGATGTCTTCTTGGTTCAGAACCCGCTAAGCAACTCCAACAAGTCCTGTGTTAAGGGACATTCTCCAGTGACTTCCCTGGTCACTAGAATTCTCTCGTTCACTCAGCATATATTTTCCAAGTATTAAGCGTCAGCAGCTGCTTGGCGTCCAGCGTTGTTGAATACACAGCACGGGCACTGTTCCCTTTAGTCTGTTGCAAGAAACAGATGTGAAATAAACAACTCACACGTGGGAAATAACTTAAAATGGCGAGAAGGACTGTGAAAGAGCCTGGGGCAGAGAAAAAAGAACAGAAGGAGGAGAGCCACAGACCCCGAGCAAAGGAGACGGGGATGGAGAAGCAGGTAGAGGGAGGCCAGGCCGACCTTTGTAGCTGGGATGTGGGGTTTGTGGGATTTGAGCTGCTTTTCTTTTTTTGAGGCAAGTCTCGCTCTGTCACCCAGAGCGACATGGCCTCAGCCTAGCCCACAGCAACCTCAAACTCCTGGGCTTAAGTGAGCCTCCTGTTTCAGCCTCCTGAGTAGCTGGGACTACAGGCATGCAGCACCAGGCCCAGCTAATTTTTCTGTTTAGAGTAGAGATGGGGGTCTTGCTGTGTTCAGGCTAGTCTTGAACTCCTGACCTCAAGGGATCCTCCTACCGCAGTCTCTCAGAGCACTAGGATTACAGGCAGGTGCCACCATGCTCAGCCTGAGCTTCTTTCTTTTTTTTTTTTACTGTGTATATTTAAGATATCCAACATGATGTTTTATATACATATACACAGTTTATTTATTTATATATTTATTTGTTTTTGAGATGGATGTCACCCTGGGTAGAGTGCCATAGCCTCAGCCTAGCTCATAGCAACTTCAACCTCCTGGGTTAAGCAATCCTCCTGCCTCAGCCTCCTAAGTAGCTGGGACTATAGGCAACTTTTCTACTAAAAGTAGAAAATTTACTCAGCCACTCTTATTCAGCCTGGTTTTGAAATCTTGATCTCAAACCATCTGATCCTCCTGCCTCAGCCTCCCAGAGTTCTAGGACTATAGGTGTGAATCACACCGCCTGGCCAACATATGAATATTATAAATAATTACTATAGTCAAGCCAATAATGCATTCATCATTTTATAGACTGCAACTAACTGGTCAACATATGGAGGTGGTTAACATAAGGAAATAGGTGTACTGATATGTACATGTGGTACATGTCCAGGCTGTAAAAATTAGGAAAATTTATGGAGGTGGTCAGGGCAGGAAGATGGAAGTTCTATGGTATTTACCTTTATTGTGTGTGGTAAGAGCCACTAAAATCTACCCT
>NW_003852536.1:5188558-5190371 GCF_000181295.1 Otolemur garnettii | reverse complement strand
AGCACTGCAAGTCACTCATACATTTGGTAGCCCTGCACATGCCAGGCCCCTAACAGTAACAGCTTACTTGGTGCTTAATTCGGTCAGGCTTTATTTTAAGCTTATTACACATATTGACTCATTAAATCTACATTAAGTTTAAAAGGTAAGTGCTATTTTTATGTCTTCATAGATAGGGGTTGAGGCATGGAGAATTTTAAGTAACTTTACCAAAGTTACAGAGCAAGTGTGGGAAACATAATCATGTCCCAACAGGCTGGCTTTCAAACCAGTGGAGGGGATTAGAATATCGTCCCCAATGATCCCTTGAGCTCAGACGTTCAAGACCCACCTGAGCAAGAGTGATAGCCCATTTGTACTAAAACTAGCCAAACTAGCCTGTTGTAATGGTGGGCACCTGTAGTCCCAGCTACTTGGGAGCTTGGGAGGCTGGGGCAAGAGGATCACTTGAGCCCAGGAGTCTGCAGTTGCTGTGAGCTCTGATACCACAGCACTCTACTCAGAGCAACAGAGACCCAGACTCAAACACACACACACACACAACCACACTGATAGGAGCTTGCTTCAACAGACTTTACCACAACAGCCTTTGTCTTTCACTAGCCTCCTGGTTTGTTTCCTAGTCACGTCCCCGCAATTGGTTATCCTTCAAGCCCCAGATCCTGTCTTTGGTTAAAATGGTATGTAACGCCCCCATGTTTAATTGCTTCTTCAAGTTTCACTTCTTGTCTGTGAGCTCTTATGCATGTAAGTATGAATAAAAGTTGTACTCTTTCCTCTATTGTCTTTTGTTAGTGTTATTTGCAGGCCCCAGGCACTGAAACTCAGAAAACAGAGGGAAAGCTTCCCCTCTCTGACAGCAGTAATGGGAGTCTAGACCACAGAGGGATTAGTCAGGCCACCCGACCAGGTGGCTGCAATGAGATTCAGATAGCCAGCAGCCTAGACCTCAAACTGCTATGAAAGTGCTTTGGTGATGGAAAATGACCACCAAGTAAAGCATACTTCAAACACAATTCAAAAACAAACACTCCTTCAAACTCCATTTGGATTCTGTTCTCACAACTCTGGTTTTCCTTGTCATTGGGGAAGAAAATTCCTGCAGAGACCAAAGAGAGCTTGTTCTGGCCCCACGCGCATACCAGACACCCTCCCTTCCAGGACCTGCTCTCTGTCCCAAAGTGTATTGAGTTGGGGAAGCCTTGAATCCAGAGCCCAGGACCCAACCCTAGGCCAGGGTCAGGTGGTCACTTCAGGGACTCTCCTCCGAGGCCCGGCCTCCCCCGGGACCTGTTTCTCCCTCTATTTATGTGCCTGGGTTCCATGCCTGTAGCTCAGCGATTAGGGTGTTGGCCACATACACTAGAGCTGGTGGGTGCTAGCCTGGCCCCGGCCTGCCAAACAACAATGACAACTACAACAACAAAATAGCCGGGTGTTGTGGTGGGGCCAGCTGCTTGGGAGGCTGAGGCAAGAGAATCACTTAAGCCCAGGAGTTTGAGGTTGCTGTGAGCTGTGACATCACAGCACTCTACTGAGGGTGACATAGTGAGGCTCTGTCTCAAAACAAAAACAAAAACAAAACTATTTATCTGCCTGCTGCTGGCCCTGAATGTGAACACTTCTTTTTAGCTTGTCCACCTCTTGTCCCACAGCCACAGCTGACTCAGGAAGAACATGACGCCTCTCAGTCCAGATCTAGCAGTGACTGTCATCAGGGCTGAAACCTCAAGCTCTTGAACAAAACAACAGGTGGCCTTTATAGAGTTCTAGGCTAGAGGTTCTCCAAGCACAGTCAGACCTGCAACAACAG
>NW_003852536.1:5187208-5188139 GCF_000181295.1 Otolemur garnettii | reverse complement strand
CAGGTGGGTTGCCTGGGTTCATAAGTTTGAGACCAGCCTGAGCAAGAGTGAAACCCCATCTCTAAAAAATTGCCCGGCATTGTGATGGGCCCCTGTAGTCCCAGCTACCCGGGAGGCTGAGGCAAGAGGATCACTTAAACCCAAAAGTTTGAGGTTGCTGTGAGCTAAGTTGCCATGGCACTCTTCTGAGGGTGACCAAGTGAGACTCTGTCTCAAAAAATAAAAAAGAAATGTTCAGCCCCCATCTGAGACTTTGTGACTCAGAAACCTTTGGGATGACCCCCTATGGGCTGCTGGTGAATGCTGCTATTTTAGAGACACTGAATCCCCTAAGCTCAGCAAACTGACCTTGGGGCCAAATCTAGCCCACCACTGTTTTTTTGTGCAGCTCCCAAGCTAAGAATACTTTTTATATTTTCAAATGATTAGAGGAAATCAGAAGAAGAATAATATTTTGGGAGATACAAAAATTATTTGAAATTCAAATTCTGGTACCCATAAATAAAGTTTTATCCCACACCATTTATTTACATATGCTGTCTGGCTGCTTTCAAATTATAATGGCAGAATTGGTGAGTTGTGGCAGATATCTTAGGGCCCCAAATATTTACCATCTAGCCCTGTCTGGAAAAAGTTTGTTGACCCCTCACCTCGGCAAAGCTGTTTTGCAATTCTCCATGTTTGCTGAGGTTGTGGCAGCTGTCAGCTGCACCCCAAACACAAGCTGGTTACACAGAGGGAGAACAGTCATCCCAGGCTTCGCCGCGTAGAATCCATTTCTGTGCCACCAAGTTAAATTATTTTGTGTCTCTAAAAGATGCTAAAAATGGCACTGCGATTTAGAAAAATGTCAAATGGCCCATTCAGTCCTGTATCCAAATAAATAAATCTAGTCTCCCTGCAGAGACCAAAGAGAGCTTGTTCTGGCCCC
>NW_003852536.1:5185761-5186746 GCF_000181295.1 Otolemur garnettii | reverse complement strand
TGAATGAACAGTGACACACAGTAGCACCATCCACTGACAAGGTGCAGGTGACCTTGGGGAAATTCTTTTAACATAAATAAAATTGGTGTAGCTTTTGGCATACGGAGTAGAGAGAGTCCCAAGTAATGAGGCCAGACAGGTAGGTCATCAGGGACCTTGTAGAACATAGCATGGCATTTAGGAATTATCTGGTATATTTCTAGGGATCATGAAAGTGCTTTTTGGAAGGAGAGAATTGGCCAGGTGCAGTGTTCACACCTGTAATCAGAGCACTCTGGGAGGCCAAGACAAGTGGATAGCCTGAACTCAGCCTGAGATCAGTCTGAGCAAGAGTAAGACACTGTCGCTACTTAAAATAGAAAAACTAGCTGAGCGTTGTGATGGGCACCTATAGTCCTGTTAACCCCCAGTCTCAATTCAAGCACCACTCTGAGAGTCAGAACATCGCTGCAAAGGCACAAGGAGTTTTATTCATTCAAGCTCAGAGCCTGGGCTGCCCTTTAAGAAAAAGCGGGAACAGCCCTTACAGACTATTCAGAAAGTCCCTTTATACCTCTCCCTCTTCCCTCCCATTAGACCATCCCACCCCATCCCCTTATTGGTAGGTAAACCATGTCTGTCCTAAACTGACAGGTACAGGGTGGTCGTGTTCAGGGTTGATTGGCTCAGGGACGAGTCTTCTTTGTCTCAGGTAAGTGAATGAGAAGGAAGGGATAAAGGTCGCAAGTGGGTCGAGTGCAGAGTAGAGTGGCGAGTGCAAAAAGGGGAGGGGTTTAGGATGTGGGCTGAGTGCACAAGGGGGCTTGCCTAACACCTAGGTGTGATAAGGTCCTTGGTATGTGGCAGCCCGTTGTTCTAAGTAAACAACAAAAGGAGGTAGTTTGGCTCCTACAGTCCCAGCTACTCTGGAGGCTGAGGGCAAAAGGGTCGTTCAAGCCCAAGAGTTTGAAGTTGGTGTGAGCTATGACACCACAGCACTCCACCC
>NW_003852536.1:5179994-5184321 GCF_000181295.1 Otolemur garnettii | reverse complement strand
TCCCCTTCTTCTTTATCCAAACATCATCTTTCTTCTTTTGCTAACATTAAAGGGGGCTCCATGAGGGTTGGGACCTTGCCTATCTTGTTTGATGCTGTATTTTCAGACTCTAAAGTAGAGCTTAGCACAGGGGTCCTCAAACTTTTTTGTGTGTGTGCAGCTTTTGGCCAGGGCTGGGTTTGAACCCACCACCTCTGGTGTATGGGTCCGGCGCCCTACTCCTTGAGCCACAGGCACCACCCTCTCAAACTTTTTAAACAGCGGGCCATTTCACTGTCCCTCAGACTGTTGGAGGGCTGGACTGAGGGCCCCGGGGCGAGTCAGCTGCTAAGCAGGACAGGCAGCAGCAGCAAAAACACCTGGCTGGCCGGATAAATGTCCTAGGCGGGCTGCATGTGGCCCCGCAGGCCATAGTTTGAGGACGCCTGGCTTAGCAGATAGTAAGTGCCCAATAAATGTTGCTGAACGTAATTAAATCAAACTCCTTCCTAGACAAACTCTTATCCATACTTCAAAACCCAGCTCACATTCAGCTTCTGTAAAAGCTTTCGTGACCAGTGCCCTCCCAGCACGGCTGGGACCTTTGCTCTTGTACTGCTGCTGGATGAAACACCCTGTTTTTCATTCATGGGGCTCCGAGTTTACACGTGGCCCACTCAACACTGAGGCTCAAGGATCTGGTAGTCAGCCAGTGAGTAGGGTGACTGCCCCAGCTGGGAAACCTGGTGGATGATGAGAAGCAGGGCAGCTAAAGCCAAACTCCCCATCCTCAGGTCCTGTAGAACACGTGTGAATCTGGAAAATGTTCTTGGCCTTTCTGGGTAGGAGGCTCCTTATCCACAAAATAACAGTGATGAATCATAGAGAGTTGCGGTGAGAAGCTAATGGCACACAGGTTGCTTAGAATGAAGGTTGGCACACAGTAAACACTCAAGTGGTTTAAATGACTTTATGTTGAGATTTACAACTTTGGCATAAATATGCGTGGCATCAACAGATGAAAAGGGAATAAGGGGAAATAAGTAGAGTTAGTGCTGGAAAATTAGGATAATCTAATGACACATAAGGACACCCCCCAGGTGAGCTGACCGAGGTCCATACTGGCTTGTTCCAGGGAGATCTCTCCACAGGCCACTGGCTCTCTATGACTGATCCATGTATAGGAATCTTGCTCAACGCAGGGGGTGATATCCATTCAAGGGCCTGCCCACCCACACCCCAAAGGACACTTAAAATATCATCTCCAGCTCATCGCACAAAACCATCATATGACCTAGCCATTTCTCACTCCAAAGAGAGTTACAATTTATGAAACTTCCCAGAGCATTTTTTTTAGAGAACACAAGAGCATGGAGCACAAAACAAGTGAACTGGGAAGGAGCACAGCTTGGCTGTCACTGAGCCGATCGCCCCAGGCAGCCCTATGCCCGGCCCCTTCCGTCATCTTCCGATGCATCTGTCAGAGGACAAGCCCTTCCTGACTGGAGCCGATTGCAGGTTCTGTCCCCAAAGGGCCTGCTGACCCCAAGCAGCCAAACATCTCCTGGGAGGCGTAGGTCATGTACACAAAGCCGTCCTCGTCCTTGTAGTCCCTGTAGATCTCTGCCATGGTCACACTGAGGCTGGCCAGGCTCTTGTTGTTCACCAGCAAGTAAAAGGCTTCAGTGGCCCTCAGGACCATGCGGCTCCTGGAACAGGAGGAGGGGGGTGAGAGGCGGCCCTGGGAGGCAGCCTGAGACTCTGCAGGACCACCATGCTGGGGAAGGCGGAACTGCTCCCTCGGCTTCCCCGGAGATCTAGGAACCACAACTCCTCTGAGTTGGGTTAAAAAAGTGAGGCTATCCCGTTGTTAACTAGGAGACATGCCAACACGAAAACACTGAGCAAATGAGCCCTGGGGAGAGGAAATCAGAATACTCTTAAATAACTCATTTAAACAAAATAAAAAGATAAACAGGCTCGGTGCCTGTGGCGCAAGTGGCTAAGGCACTAGCCATATACACCAGAGCTGGCAGGTTCGAATCTAGCCTGGGCCTGCCAAACAACAATGACGGCTGAAACCAAAAAATAGCTGGGCATTGTGGCTGGTGCCTGTGGTCCCAGCTACTTGGGAGGCTGAGGCAGGAGAATCGCTTGAGCCCAGGAGTTGGAGGTTGCTGTGAGCTATGATGCCACGGCACTCTACCCAGGGGGACAGCTTGAGGTTCTGTCTCAAAAAATGAAATAAAATAAAAAGACAAACATTCATACATAGTGAATTGTCAAAGAAACAAGCAGCCTCTAAGCCGCTGCACAGCTTCTGACCAGACTTTTCAACCCTGTGAAACCTTACCCTCTGGGGCTATGTAATTTAGTCCTAAATCATTGTTTATTGAATCCATATGTCAGATGACTCTCCTCAGCTGTCTTAAGCTTTAAAATAGCTACTTTGTTGGGCAGCGCCTGTGGCTCAAAGGAGTAAGGTTCTGGCTCCCTATGCTGGAGATGGTGGGTTCAAACCCAGCCCCGGCCACTCCCCCACCCCCCAAAAATAGCTACCTTGTCTTTGTAGCATCTCTGCATTAACCCACAGGAGGAGTGGGTTCAGGGGATGAATTCCCTGTTTTTCCTCTCAATATTCTGAGCAGGGAGCATTTGTTTTTTTGCGAAGGTCCCCACCCCTAGGTGCACACACACTTGAAAGGTGCTGGTCTCTGCTGCCGACGTACAGACTTGGTTTCAGGCAGTATCTGGAAGGGTCTTCTAGACTAGTTTCAGAGCTAAGACTACTTTAGGAATTTCTTAGACGTGTTGGCAGCTCGTGCTGTCTTTTATTGTCTGAGAGGGTTCTCCTCACCTGTTTAAAATAGTCCTTCTCAGAGCAGGCAGTACAGAATCTAAAAGAAGAGTCACCAAAAAAGGCCCCTTCCCATTTTTCCCCTGGAACGCTTCCATCCCCCAAACAAAACCACAAAACAAAGGTCACAGGAAGAGCCCAGGTATGCAGAGCACACCTTCCTCCCCGGGTGCAGCGCGCCACCTACCGGATGATGCCGAGGAACTGGGTCATGGTCAGCTCCTGTGGGACCAGAAACTTGGTTTTGTCCAGCAGGGGCAGGAACTTCTCCCTGGGGCAGCGCTCCACTATCACCTGTCAAGAGTTTCCACCCTTACAGTCCTCTCTGTCTCAGGAACTTGGAACAGAGAGGGAGGTTGCTGGCTTCCCGTGCTCTGTCCCTCCAAAGAACAGGACCCCGAATCGCAGCCCCCCTGAGTATTACTCAGTGGAGTCTTACCGGGATCTTGTTTGGGAATTTTGCCCGGATTCCAGCCACTTCCTCTTGCCTGGTTGCTGTGAATATTTCAAGTACAAAAGAATAGACAATAAGAGAAGGTTATATCCTTCCCTCTCTCTTTCTCAAGTATCCCAGAGAGCAACTCCCTAGAACTTTACCTAAGCTCTTCCTCTGCTTGAAAGGTCTGAGGCTTGGGATTTGCTGGGGAGGCGGCATTTTACTCGACAGCTGTATCTGGATCTGTCTTAAAAATGAAAAAAAAAAATCCCACAACCAGGCGCTAACTCATTCCACCAGCTGCTCTCAAACTGCCTGCAGGAGGCTGAAGGAGGCCCTCTGTAGAGCTGAGTGACATCAGGCCTCTCCCAACCCTGCCTTCTCCCCACCCCCCCACACCCTCCCTGGGCAGCAGGAGGTTAGTTCTGAGCATGGAAATGGAATAGCCACCTGCTCGTTGGTCAGAGAAAGTCACTTGGTTCATGACCAGTTCAAGATGTGTTTTTGCTAAAGAAATTAGGGTTTGTAGTTAAATCACTGGTGATACACTCCAACAGCCTAGATCTGGGCTTGGGAGAGGTAAAAACTGCCTGTGCTGAGGACATTTTTGCACTTTGGTAACCAACCATCTTGAGGGAAGTCCAAGACAGATCCACCTCACCCTGAAATGGGCCGTTCAAGTCTCACAACAGTCTTGCTATTTTTCACAGGAAGAAACCTACAGTCATAAAGGCAAGGTGGTTTGCCCCCAGTCATGCAGCTAGAAAAAGAACCAGTTGGGGTTAAAACCTAGAGGCGTCCCGAGGTAGTACAGGTTATACACTGCCACACGCTGTCATTTTATTCTGCAATAAAGGAGGGAAGGAAGGACGATTGCCCCTAAGAGCTTCCTCTAAGAGATGAGAACCTAGCTGTTTGGTAAGATAGCACGTATAGGAAAAAGCAAACTCCGTTTTTCCTCTATTTTGACAGCAGCTTCTGACACCAGATGTGCAAGGGAGTTGCCCCACAAACTACAGCAGACACCAACTGACTGTCCTCCAATTTAATTCTGA
>NW_003852536.1:5177677-5179779 GCF_000181295.1 Otolemur garnettii | reverse complement strand
CTCACAGCAACCTCCAACTCCTGGGCTCAAGCGATTCTCCTGCCTCCACCTCCCAAGTAGCTGGGACCACAGGCACCCGCCACAACGCCTGGCTGTTTTTTGGTTGCAGCCATCATTGTTGTTTGGAGGGCCCAGACTGGATTTGAACCTGCCAGCTCAGGTGTATGTGGCTGGAGCCTTAGCCGTTTGAGCCACAGGCACTGAGCCGCCCCTTCCTTTTGTTAAGTTGCTAGAGCAACTCATAGAACTCAAGGCAGCACTTACTGCACTGGTTTATTGTGAAGGATATCATCGTAAAGGACACGTCTGTGGGAGAAGGGGCACGGAGCTTCCATGCTCTCTCTGGGGTGCCGCCCTCCAAGGAACCGCATGTGTTCCACTCTCTGGAAACTCCCAGAATCCCGTCCTTTTGGCTTTTTGGTTTCATTACGCAGTCGTTACTTATTTGCTTTGAGATAGTTCCTGATTGCCTTGCATTTGGCTGTCTGAGCTGGGTGTGGGGATTACTATCTAAGTCAGACAAGCCTAACTCTCAGAATCTAACAGAGTTGAAGGGGTTGAAGAAGAAGATGAAGTGTAGCAGCACTCATAAGATGCATCATGGTGTGGGCAGAGGAATAGGCTAGACAGAGTCTCACTATGTCACCCCCGGTAGAGTGCCGTGGTGTCACAGCTCACAGTAACCTCAAACTTTTGGCCGTAAGTGATTTTCTTGCCTCAGCCTCCCAAGGAGCTGGGACTACAGGCGCCTGCCACAATGCCCGGCTATTTTTTGGTTGTAGTTGTCATTGTTGTTTAGCAGGCCCCAGGCTGGATTTGAACCCGCCAGCTCCGGTGTATGAGGCCGGCACTCTAGCCGCCGAGCTACGGGCGCTGAGCCTAGACTATTTTTTCATTTGTTGAAATTTCTTTTGAGGGGAGCAGGGTGTCCAGGGTGCTGTGTGACTCTATCAGGCTCCTGGAGGTGGAGACCTTTTGGCTGGGACGTCACCAAAGCCACACAACGTTGATGCCACATGGATAGTGGGGAAGGGAAAGGAGCAGCTCTGTGGAAAATGGCTGGGATAAAAGTGCCCTCGCTTAATCCAGAGACTGAGCCGCTGCTATTTCAACAAACAAAAACCTGGCTTTGCTCGTGATGTAGATCAAACAGGCACAGTGGGAAATATGCTTCTAGCTTTACCTTCCTGCAGACAGAGCATGTCAGCAAGGTTGGCTGAGGCTGTTTGTTCTCCGCAACTCACACTTTCACTCCAACCAGTCCCACCTCTGCCTTCTCAGCCCCAAGCACGGGTGAGGTGCAAGACTCTGGAGTCCAAATGGCAGAGAGAACAAGCTGGGAAAATTAGAAGTGGCAGAGAGCGGGTCACCTGAAACAGGGATTTGGGAGGAGGTATTTCTCCTCATCAACAAGCTTAAACCTACCTTTTCTTTTCTTTTTTTCTTGCTTTTTTTTTGCTGTTTTTGGCCGGGGCTGGGTTTGCACCTGCCACCTCCGGTATATGGGGCCAGCGCCCTACTCCTTTGAGCCACAGATACTGCCCTCTTTTTTTGAGACAAAGTCTTACTCGGTCACTCTCAATAGAATGCCATGGCGTCATAGCCCCCAGCAACCTCAAACTCTTGGGCTCAAGCGACTCTATTGCTTCAGCCTCCCACATAGCTCAGACTATAGGTGCCCAACATAATGCCCAGCTAGTTTTAGAAACGGAGGTCTCACTCTAGTTCAGGCTGGTCTCAAACCCCTGAGCTCAGGCAATCCACCCGCCTTGGCCTCCCAAGGATTACGGGTGTGAGCCACCACGTCCGGCTATTCCTTTGTTTGTTTGTTTTTATCATCAAGTGTCTTTTAAGATGCTACTCACAAGTAAGACTTGCTTATTTGATCAACATGGGATGAAACTATTTAAGAGTTAGATCATCAAAGGAAATAAATGATTCTTGTCCCCAGTTCCAAATGAACCGTAGAATCGTGAAGTCACTTAAACTCATAATCTGCTTAGTTAATTTGTGGGATGGTTTTAGTGCTGGCAATTTTGCTATCCTGCCCCAAGGCAGGTTAAAAGAAGTGCATAAGAAACCAGGCACTGGGCTCGGCGCCT
>NW_003852536.1:5173199-5177336 GCF_000181295.1 Otolemur garnettii | reverse complement strand
GGGAGGATCCCTTAGGCCCAGGAGTTTGAGGCCAGACTGGGCAACACAGCACACAGCGGCTGCTAAGTAATGGAGGGCAAGCCCTGTTCTGTCTGCATCACCCCTTAGAGAGCACAGAGCCTGGCATGTAGTACCCGATCTGTAAAAATTAAATAGATTTATCTGCATGTAGATTGCTAAGGAGGAAAACCACCCAGCTAAGAGTAGAATATTGGCAAAGCCCAGAATCCAAGAAAAGCAAATTCACATTCAGAATTAGTGTTTTTACACTCGAGATGAATTGTAACTCCTTTCCAGGGTGAAGTGAGGCCAACACTGCCTGCTTGGCCCTGAGCCGTCTCTGTGAGGACTGTTACATCAGGGCGTCGTGCTGGTGGGTGTCATTGTTGAGGAGTGACTAGGCAGTGTGGTGGTAGCAAGGTGAGGCCTGGCGGGTTGGGGTCCATGCTGCTGAACCCACACATAACCTCCATCCTTGCCCCTGTGAACACAATTTCATGTTTTCACTGTTGCAGTCTCGGGAGAGGTAGGTGATGGCCAAGGTTGGCTGGCCAGCTGGCCAGATCATTCTGTTCAGTTGTTTGGTGCCTCCTCAGTGGGGCTGTTCTCTGGGGGCCATTAACGTATCACACACAGACCTTCACACTTCATGTTCACACCCATAGATCCTTACTCACGCCCTGTTCCCAGATTTTTTGGGTCCCCTATCTTTAAGGTTTTCTTCTTTCAGCCCAGGGCCAGTCAGACAGACATTTGCTACAGCCCGTGAATCTGGTTTTTCCTCAAGTGCATGACTGGGTGGACTGCCCACAGCTCTACCTCCCGGGAGGACGGATGTCCTCTCAGCACTGTTTTTCCGGGCCACCTCCAGTGGGGCAATAATGCAGCAGTGACCCATTTCATCAAATACTAACCTTGCCTGTCTGTAGATTAAGTTCCTCTCTTACTCTGTCAGCTGATCACAAGGGACCCTTCCCTGAAATGGTCGTTAGTGAACAAAGTCATGGACACAGGTGTGACAGTGGTGGATTACATGGGTATCTGGGCCATCGATCGGGCTGCCTGCCTTGGCTTTGCTCATATCTGATCCCACAAGCACCACTTGCATTTTATGGCATATCTCTGCTGCTAATGACTTCATGGGGCTGACAAATTCTGGTTCACAATGGCCAGTTCTGGTCACGTTGCCTCTTGATGGCCCCCTGTCAGCTAATGTCTGAAAGATGAATTATTCTCTGCTGCAAATGTCGTGGCTGTGCTTCTGAACTGTGGGCATCTGTAGTGTGATTCTTTTTTTTTTTTGAGACAGAGCCTCAAGCTGTCCCCCTGGGTAGAGTGCCGTGGCATTATAGCTCACAGCAACCTCCAACTCCTGGGCTCAAGCGAGTCTCCTGCCTCCGCCTCCCAAGTAGCTGGGACCACAGGCGCCCGCCACAACGCCCGGCCGTTTTTTGGTTGCAGCCGTCATTGTTGTTTGGCGGGTCCAGGTTGGGGATTCGAACCCGCCACCTTAGGTGTACGTGGCTGGTGCCTTAGCCGGTTGAGCCACAGGCACCGAGCCTGTAGTGTGATTCTTAGACTGAGTTTTCCTGTAAACCCAGCACAGCATTTTTCGCCATCACAAATACCTGTATACCATAAATTCTGCCTAGTTATAGGGTCCAAATGGCAGGGCTGTTTGGGATTGAACTCTTCCCTATGTAATGGGCTTTATAAGCAAGAAAACTTTTTTTATAATTTTTTGTAGCTTTCTTATGGTTCAAGTTCCCAGGCCAGAACGATTTGCCCACCAGAGCTCTGTAACTTTCTGTTGTGCTGATGCATTTTCCTTTTGTTTTTTTCCCCAGGAGCGATGGTTCCTCCTTGCAGTCATGAGACTACACCCTACAGAGCCTTACACCACCCACCCATCTGTCTGGAAAAGACAGGTAAGTGACATGCCACTGTAGATTGTGCCCAAGGATCCACAGACCCTGTGCACAAGACTGAAAGAATAACCAATATTAAGCTCTGGCTCATTATAATATGAAAGTTCCTGCTCTGAGAAGGACTTATCCACCATTTTTCATTCATGGGATGTGTGTAGTAGCACGATTTCTCACTGCACTTGGGTGCCCCGCACTCCTCTCCAAACATGTAATGATGTTCACTTTTCTCTGAATTCCTCATTTTCACCTCCCTAACCCCTCTACCCTGTTGGTTGGAGAGGCAGATTTGAGGCAGTCTGTGCCTCCTCCTCCCAGAAGATGTATCTTCTGCAGTAAATCCTTGCCTCGTTGACAATCCTCATTGTCCCTGTGAATGGTTTTCTGTGCCATGACCAACATTGACCCCTAGTGGGTTCATTAACACTTATTTTGGGCCCAACTTAAAGCTGGCAATTTTTTGTGTCTTCTATAATATGGGTTGAACCAGTAGCCTTAAGTGTAGGTGAATTTAGAACTCAAAGAAGCCAATTAGGCATCTCATTTCCTCCTGAGATCTGAGATACAGATACTCCTGTATCTGAGTATAAAAAACAATAATTTTTTTTTTGTTTATTTGTTTTGAGATAGAGTCTCACTATGCCACCCTGGGTAGAATGCTGTGGCATCACAACTCACAGCAACCTCAAACTCTTAGGCTTAAGAGATTCTCTTGCCTCAGCCTCCCAAGTAGCTGGGACTACAGGTGCCTGCCACAATGCTCAGCTATATTTTGGTTGCAGTTGTCGTTGTTTAGCAGGCCTAGGCTGGGCTTGAACCTGCCACCCGTCAGGCTCGGTATATGTGGCCGGCACCCTACTCACTAAGCTACTGAGCCAATACATTTTTTTTTTTTTAACTTAGAAGAGGATGTCCTTGCATGTTCAGGCCACTGGACCCCTAAAGCCTCACTGAGTTTGCAGGCCCCTGAGTCATTGAAAGATTTGTGTCCTCTCTGCAAGGCCTGTGTCTTCCCAAGTTCTCATGGCCTAGCCACATCTTGCTCATTTGATTGAATCAATGCGAGCTCATTAACAGAGTGGACCGATGCCATGCTGTTTCTCTTTGGACTATAATATGGCAGAGGGTGGGACAATTAACACAGCCTTGGAGCAAGTCCATTAATTTATATCATTATCTGTCCCAAGTAAACACAAACTGTTTTTAGAGCTTTTTTGAAAGGGATGAAAAAGAATAAATTTGCAAGATAAAGGGACAGATGTCATGCATCTGAGACCGTGTTAATATTCTCCGACAGACACCCTACATCTGGCAGAGGCAGCTGCAGTTGGGGCTACCGCATGGTTGAGCTTCCCAGAGCCACCCAGCATCATATTAGCTGCAGCGTCTTCTAAATTCCTTGCCAGGATATAAAATCCATGTAATCCTGGGAAAATGCTCTTATATTGAAACTTCTCCCTTGTCTAACTTTATGTTCCATGCTTTCTCACTGGCCCCATGCCTCCCATTCAGCAGATTCAGAATCCAGGTCCCCGAGTTCTCTCCTGGGGCCTGAGGGTGCACCCTGGCTCCCTCCCACAGCTCCTCTGAGAGGGGGATAGGCCCCACCTCCCCCACTAGCCATTATGCTAATGAGAATCACGTCACAATTTACCCAGCTGGGATGTGTCAAAGCCTAAACCTAGTTATTAGCATAATTGCCGGCAGGAGAAGTGGGACATATTCTGAGCAGGGACATACGTTGTCTTGTAAGGCAAACAAGACAGCATGATCTTCAGTCAAGGTGAAGGTAACAAGCTCTCTTTGGGAAGAGCAGATCAGATCTTTCAAGTGGCTCAAGATTTTCAAGTGCATTGACCTAAATGTATCTATTCCAAATCTTAGGCTCCAATACTTCCCAGCCAGGGCTCTGACCTTGGCATAGCAAACACGTCTAGACAGGGAGTACCACCATCTCTGGAGCTCTCTTACTCCTATACTTATGTTCTGGCCGTGGACCTTTGCTTGTTCGTTCCTAGAGCTTCAGGATACGAGAACTTCTGCCCAGGAGGCCTTCTGGGTTTCTTATTTAGCTTTTAATTAGTAATTGTTTTTAGCCTTTCATTTACTTTCTGGAAAGCATCAATAGCTCCCGGCAACAGCTATGAAATTCTATAATCCTTAGAATTACTCTTTCCTGGCTCGGCGCCTGTGGCTCAAGTGGCTAAGGCGC
>NW_003852536.1:5168352-5171239 GCF_000181295.1 Otolemur garnettii | reverse complement strand
GCTATAGGCGCCGAGCCTCTAGTCCTTATCTTAAATATTGTTTTTTTTTTTTATTAAAAAAATAGAATTCTAAAAGATAGCTTAAAATAGAACCACTGTTGTCGTAGGGAAAATACTTCTTGAAATATTCCCCTGACAGCCCAAGAGTTAGGGTTGTTCATGCACAGAACATCTATCCCTTATAAATTCTGATCAAACAGATTGCCCCTGAGATTACCGCTCCCCTCCCCCCATACAAAGAGCCCAGCCATTGGAAATAAAGGCCAAGTGACCCAGACTGTGGCTGAGAAGCCTGCTGCCAGCTCCTTTGCTTCCAGGAGAAATGAGCTGTGGTCTTGTTTCACAGCTCCCACACCCACTGCCAGAAATCCTGGATCCTCCTCTCCATGACTCACCCCTGCAGGTGTTCTCCTCCCTCCCCTCCATCACAGCACCACCCAGAATGAAAAATGATGCTCTGGCATCTGGAGACCTTCCATGGCTTACTAATCCCTTTGCATGGGAGAATAGAAAGGGGGGGGGGTCTAACAGGAGGAGTGAAAGAATCTGCCAAGTGGCTGGGGGAGGACCACAGGCCTTCCTGGCGGCAACTGGAAAAGCAGTTATCAAGTTCCCTTTTCCAAGAGCCAGAGGCATTTCTTGTTTTCAGCCCGTGTTGTGCTCAGGGTCAGCTTGGCCCTGAAGGAAACTGGGCCTCGGTCCTGTTGTCTACTGGAAAACCCACTTGCAGCATCTTCAGAGGTTGGAGGAGGATGTAACAAGGGCTTCTCACAAAGGTCTGCTGCTCTGGAGCCCTGGGAATGCTCCGGGTTTGACCCAGGCCTTGGGAGATGATGAGTCGGCCAGGTCTCAGCTCCCTGATTGGCAACCCTTACTTCTTGTCACCAGGCTTTGCTTGTCTGTCTTGAACTATGGGTACAACTATCTTTGGTTTCGCACCATTATTCATTCATTCTTTCCCTCCCCAAATATTTACCGGGTATCTCCAATTTGACGGAAAAGGAGAAAGCAACAGCACGTCTTGTATCAGGCAGGGGGCCCACAGCTCAGTGGGGAGGGAGGTGATGAGCAGAGAGGGGCAGCTGTGACACGTGGGATAAATGGGCCTGTGATGTGGAGCATCCGTTAGGGGATCTGACTGGGTAGATGGAGACGAGGTCAGGGCAAGTTTCCCGAGGAACTGGTGTTTGAGTTTGTATTGGAAGAATTGAGTACGAGGTCTGATAACTAAGTTCGCAAACTCATCCCAGAAAAATTGCTACGTACCTTACTGCTGAATGTCACGCCAGTGACCTTCGAGGTCCTCCCCTTGAGAAACTACACACCAAAGCCAGAGCCTCATCCACCCTTCAAAGCGATTTTGGAACTCCTCTGGAATGGCCACCAGAGCTGAAATCATACATATGAGGTCTGATGATCAAGTTCATGAACTCAGTGTGCTCTGAAGGGTGGACTGCTCCCCCAGGGAGTAATGAGCAGGTGACCATCGTGATATTCAGCAGTGAGGTATGTAGCACGTTTGCTGGGATGAGTTCACAAACTTAATTGTCAGACCTTCTAGGCCTTAACAGGCAAAGCAGGGCAATGTTAGCAGGTGGGAGTAATGGGTAGGGAAATAGTTGAGGCAGAGGAATAGCTGCAGAAAGAGGGGGATATGGTGTGTTTTAAAAAGTTCTTAAGGTCGTTGTGGCTGGGAGCACTGACCCCTGTGAGGACAGAAAGTCACGCAGAAGGAGGCTGAGGGCTCAGCTGAGTCCCGGAGGCCCTGCAGGGTGAATTTTACCCTGCAGGGGTAAAAGTCAATGCAAACCACTAAAACCACCTCAGCAGATCATAGTGCACTAAATTTGCAGCTTGGAAGTGTTGTCCAGGTGGCACTGTGGGGGGAGACTGGAGGCAGAGGTATCATAGTGGTTCAGGGGAGACAAGACTGGAAGCCTGGCTTACAAGTGAATAACCGGACGCCCCTAGAAAGTTATTTAGGATGAAAAGTGGAGGAAGTGTAGCTACTGCTGCAAACTGAGAGTAGATGGAGAGTGAAGCGTCCATCATGACCCTAATTTTGTGACTTAACCAACTGGATAAGCAGGGTTGTCATTGACTGAAATAGAAAACCAGAGTTAAATCAGGTTCCTCTGAGGCTCTGAGCGTATTTTTGTTGTTCGTGTTTTTGAGATAAAGTTTTACTCTGTTACTATGGTTAGTGGTGTCATCATAACTCACTACGACCTCAAATTCCTGGCTCAAATGATCCTCCTGCCTTAGCTCCCTGAGTAGCTAGAACTATGGGCACACACTAGTTAATTTTTAAATGTTTTGTAGAGACAGGGTCTGGGTGTAATGTTCAGGCAGGTCTTGAACTCCCGGCCTCAAATACTCCTACCCTCTCAGCCTCCCAAACTGCTGGGGTTATAGGTGTCAGCCACCATGTCCAGCCTCGGACATGTTAATATTGGGATGCCATTAAGACATCCAACCAGAGCTTTAAAAGGGGAATTTGGGCTCAGCACCTGTAAGCACAGTGGTTACGGTGCCAGCCATGTACACTGAGGGTGGCAGGTTTAAACCCGGCCCAGCCAGTAACAATGACAACTGCAACAAACGATGGCTGGGCATTGTGGTGGGTGCTTGTGGTCTCAGCCACTTGGGAGGCTGAGGGAAGAGAATCGCTTACGCCCAAGAGTTTGAGGTTGCTGTGACCCATGATGCCACAGCACTCTACGGAGGGTGACATAGTGAGACTCTGTCTCAAAAAAAATAAATAATTAATTAAGGGGGGAAGTTGCTATTTGGATTTAGGGAGAGATACAGATTTGAGAGTATATACTAAAGAAAGTTGAAGTCATGGGCATTGCTGAGATGGCTAGAGGGAAAAGATTAAGGAAGA
>NW_003852536.1:5164221-5166216 GCF_000181295.1 Otolemur garnettii | reverse complement strand
TAGCTAGGACCACAGGTACCTGCTATAACGCCTGGTTATTTTTTTTGGTTGCAGCCGTCATTGTTGTTTGGCGGGCCCAGGCTGGATTCGAACCTGCCACCTTAGGTGTATATGGCTAGTGCCTTAGCCGTTTGAGCTACAAGCACCAAGCCTAGATATAATCTACTTACCCCATTTGGCAAGGACCCTCATGGCCTGATCTCTGTCTTTTATTCCTGTGTCCCCTTCCTGACATAAGAAGGAGGTCTCAACCTGCAGACTCTGATGCAAGGAATAAAAGCTAACTCCAGAATGTAGGGAGAGAAGGGAGAAAGCAGGAGAGTTTGGGGGGAAAGGTTTCCTTCAGTCGTTGACATAATCAGCACATCTGGTTTGGCCTCGTCTGGCTCACCAGGAGCCTCCAAGACTCTCACAAGGAAAGGATTAGGCATAAAGGAGGAATTGAGTGACTTGGAGATCTTTCCATCTACCTACTCAGTCCAGGCCATCCTACCCATCACACTTAGGAATTGCCCCCTGGAACATTAAAATAAGGGATAGAGAAGGGAGGAGAAACCTAATGAAAAAATAAACCAGCCCCTAGACTTGGCCTCTGACACCTAGAGCCAAGTGCGGACCCCGGGAGGGACTCTTCATGCTCCCTTCCAGTCTCTGACGGTCATCCTCCCCAGCAAGCCCTCCAGTCCAGTTCCTCCCTGCCCGCTAGCACCCATCCCACACTCCTTCTCCAGTCCTTGCATTTTTTATCCCCATATCTTAAATGCTGTTGGCATATTTCCTTTCAATCTTTACACTGACCTTGCTCAAGGGAATATCTTTTCTTCTAAAATATCTCCTGTAATTATAGTGTTGCCAGGTGCATTTATATTTAACTGAATGTGCTCGTGGGCTCAGTATGTCTGAATGTAACTGGCTCATCCCCAGCCAACAATTAGCAAGACTGTGGGAGATGCAGAGATACGCTCGATACAACACTTCCCCTTATTGGGAAGGTAACAGTGGATCCCTTCCTGTTTCCAGCCTCAGGAGCTCTATTTAAGCCAAGAACACAGCTGGGAGTATCCCTCTCCTGGGTGGAGAGCATTACAGAATGATGCACATCATGGCATAGGGTGAACTTACAACTATCCAGGGGCTGCCAGTCAACCTTTAATTTACCTTCTTAAAATGTTAGTTTTGATTTATGTATTTTTACCAAGCAAAATTACTAACGCACCTACTTTGGACGGATACCTGAGATTAGAAATTTGAATTACACTGAAATTTGATGGGGCTATTCACTTACACACACACACACAAAATAGTACTGAAGTATAGCAATAATAATCCGCCCCCTTCTTATGTGCACCGCTGGTAAAGTCTGGCCACGCTGAGGTCACTGACTCTTTGTCGCCCTCTGCTGTTCCTCACAGTGCCCACATCAGTCTGTGAAACCAAACTGCAAATTTACCCAATGACAAATCACCACGTTTATCAAATTCCCTGGCGATGGTTTTTCATTGTTTGTTTATTTTGAGACAAAGTCTGAATCTGTTGCCCTCAGAGCGTCCTATCCTCACAGTAGCTCGTAGCAACCTCAAACTCCTGGGTTCAAGCGATCCTCCTGCCTCAGCCTCCCGGAGCGCTTGATTACAAGAGTAAGCCACCACGTCCAGCCCTGACTGTAGTTTTTAACAGCATTGACATCGACATAAATGTCCAATTTACTCAAGATAAAATTCTGAACTCTAAGTAAAGTTAATACATCGAAAAATCGCCCCCCAAATTGGCAAAAAGTCTAAGAAGAAATCCGCTATGAAATGAATAATATATTCAAACTAAAATTAAAGTATATGCAAATAAAAATCTTGAATATATTCCATTTAGATAAATTAAACTTTAAATTTTAATTAAAAACACCCTGGATAAATCAGAATTTAAAATTAAATTACATTTTAATTAAGCTAAATTCAAAATTGTTGGGGAAAAAAATCAGAATTTTTTTTTTTTTTTTTT
>NW_003852536.1:5162161-5163392 GCF_000181295.1 Otolemur garnettii | reverse complement strand
AAAAAAAAAAAAGGACCCCAAACACACATTAAACTTGCCCAAATATTGGTAAATTAGAAATTAACACAGTAGGGTGGCTCCTGTGGCTCAGTGGGTAGGGTGCTGGCCCCATATACTGAGGGTGGCGGGTTCAAACCCATCCCTGGCCAAACTGCAACAAAAAATAATCTAGGCATTGTGGTGGGCACCTGTAGTCTTAGCTATATGGGAGGCTGAGGCAAGAGAATCACCTAAGCCCAGGAGTTGGAGGTTGCTGTGAGCTGAGACGCCACCCCACTGTACCAAGGGTGATAAAGTGAGACTGTGTCTCTAAAAAATAAAAAAAAGGAAGAAATTAACACAGTAAATGAATTTTTAAAAACAGCAAACTGAAAAATGTCCATCTGAACTGCCGAACTTAAAAAAAGATATTAAAAATACAGCAAGAAATATTTATAATAGTTGCCTGTAACCAAAACCGACGAGAGTTAATACCATTTTTGGTAAGTCGATACATTTAACCAGAATGGTCTTTCCGTGTGGCCTCATAGCTAGCCCTGTTTTTGAGACATTTAAGCATTTTCTTTGTAAACTATTCCCCCTGGCTTCTCACTTAATACAGGCAATTTATACAAAAATCGTAGTTTATGACTTAAAAAAGACCTCACACATTATCTCAGTTAGTCTGCACAGAATTTCTGAAAGGTGGTGTTTTTATCCTTAAACCAATCTCAGAGAAGATAAATGATTTCCCCAAGGGCACGACAATTAGAATGTTAGAAACACCAAAAGCTTGCATTTCAGCCACGAGTAACTGCTAGCATCTGTCGTTTAACTCTTTGCCATTGTATCATACACCCAAGAATTTTCTTTTCTTTTTTTTTAATTGTTCTGAATATTTTATTAGGGCAAAACAATCTCTTTGCATGGATGATTCTTAAGTCCGTCTCAAGTAGTTCCCCTTTGGTTACATGCACTCTCAAAATTGATACACCTACCCCAACCCACTATCTATAGCTTCACAGTAAACTGATAAAGTAAAAAAAAAAAAAAAAAATCATCTGGCAAAAAGGTAAAAAGGGGAAAGCGAGTGACATTTTAACACATTACTAAAATTGTGAAATTCTTTTTTTTTTTTTTAGACAGAGCCTCAAGCGGTCCCCCTGGGTAGAGTGCTGTGGCATCACAGCTCACAGCAACCTCCAACTCCTGGGCTCAAGTGAGTCTCCTGCCTCAGCCTCCCAAATAGCTG
>NW_003852536.1:5160018-5161173 GCF_000181295.1 Otolemur garnettii | reverse complement strand
CATTTATCATGGGCACTATGTAGTAAAGAAAACCTTGTCCACAGTTCCTGCCACCACCAAGCCACTCCCAAGATGGACTGCCTTGCGCTGGGTGCTGCCAAGAGGATGCAGCCGGGGCTGGAGGCTGCTGCTGCTGTTGCCTGGTGTGGGTGAACAGCTGAGCAGAGAAGGGGGACGTGAAAAACGGGGACATGAAGAGCAGCATCACAACCGACCCCCCAGGTCCATCATGCTACACTAAATGGGGGATTGTATAAAAGGCCATTTTCATGAGGCTTTTGAAGAAGCACCAGTGCTGGTCACTGTGCTCAGATAGGTGGGGTGCTCACCCTCTTTGGATATCTTTGAGATTTCCTGAGGCACTGGAGCATTGGAAAGTGTCACCGTGCAACAGAAAGAGAAGAACAAAAGGACTTTGTGCCAGTGGATCAGGATTTTGAAAACTTCTACACAAGGAACTTCTACGTGAGGATAAGAGACAGCTGGGATGGACCCACCTGCAGGGTGCCTGTGGCAGAGTGGGTACCCTGGAGAGACATCTCGTGGTTACAACTGGTCGTTCAAGTCTACAGGGAATATGACTAATGATGTTATAAGCAAGGGGTTCTACAACTATCGTGGATTTGCATGGAATACTGGACCATTTCAAGAGGGGCAGCTGATGAAGTCCTAGAGAGGTAAGGAGTTAGTGTGTGCAGCCCTCTGCAGGAAACCGGAGACCTGGGCAAGCACGAAGGCCTAGAGGAACTGGCAGCAAGTTTCTCGGGAGCAGAAGCTGCTATGATATATGGCAGGGGATTTGCAGTTAATTCAGTGAACATTCCTGTTCTTGCTTGCAAAGGCTGCCTGATTCTGAGTGATGAACTGAACCATGCATCACTAATTCTGGGAGCCAGACGTCAGGAGCAACCATTCGAACCTACAAACATAATACGCAAAGCTTAGAGAAGCTATTGAAAGATGTCCTTGTTACGTGGCACTTGTGGATCAGTCAGCAGGGCGATGGCCACATACACCTAAGGTGATGGGTTCAAATCCAAACTGGGCCTGCCAAGCAACAATGACAACTGCAACCAAAAAATGGCCAGATGTTGTGGCAGGTGCCTGAGGTGTCAGCTACTTGGGAGGCTGAGGCAAGAGAATCGCTTAGGGGCT
>NW_003852536.1:5154459-5159506 GCF_000181295.1 Otolemur garnettii | reverse complement strand
CATCTCATGTAAAAGACATTTCTTCAGCTACTGAAGGTGGCCACCTCCACTCCATATGGCATTTCGTAAATTGTAAAAAATTGCTTCCCATCCTTCTCAGTCTTTCCACTTTTCAAAGTTATGGCAGCCTCTGGCTCAGTCTGGGTCCAGATTAGGATTTAAACTGACAAAGGAAAATGTTAGTAAAATCCTCCGCTCAGAAATAATCAATCATCTTCCTGTTTAAGGATGAGTTATTAGCCCTTTTAGAAGAAGTTGATCCACTTAAATACTACTCTTCTGAATGCTGGGTCTCATTTACTCTTGATGCCCTAAGATGATTTTAATCTGGCATCTGGGGCTAGGGTCTCCCTGTCCTTCCATTATACATTTTTTCTTTTTTTCTGAGAAATTCTGAACACATAGATATCCTTCCTAAATTTAGATCCTCTATTTTGACTTTCTTTTCTTTTCTTTTTTTGAGACAGAGTCTCACTATGTCTCCCTCGGTAGAGTGCCATGTCATCATAGCTCACAGCAACCTCAAACTCTTGGGCTTAAGCCATTCTCTTTCCTCAGTCTCCCAAGTAGCTGGGACTACCGGGCACCAGCCACAACACCCAGCTATTTTTTTGTTGTGGTTGTCATTGTTGTTGTTTACTGGCCGGGCTGGGTTCAAACTGCCACCCTTGGTGTATGTGGCTGGTGCCGTAACCACTGTGTTACGGGTGCTGAGCCTTTGACTTTGTTTTTATACTATAGCCAGGTAAGGGATTTCTTTCAGAGAGCTTTGTACTGCTTGATGAAAGAGCAAATCTGAAAATCATCAAGAATTTCCCTCTAGTAGTACTTGAGATTCTCCTGGGAGTCCCTCCCCTTGTTGTCACAGCATTTGACGCTTCTGATCAAATGTTTTTGAATAGTGGTGAATATTTATTGAGCACCTGCTCTGAACCAGGCTGGGTGCTGTGTTCCTGTGTATTGTCCATTCCCAGGTCTCCAGTGCGACCTGCTCTCTGATAGATCCCAAATCTATGTCTCTGGCCCAGGCTGCCCTCATTTCTGTGTGGTTGCCACACACCTGCTGGAAGGTGGAGATAAGCACAGCAAATACTACAACCACCTGCCCAGTATTAGAAGACCTCCATGCTTGTCTTCCTTTCCATCCTCTGCTGAATCTTCAAGCCCCAAGAGGAAAAGAAGCAGCACGTTTTTCATCTTTGAATCCTTCTTCGGTCCTTGGCTTAGTGTTTTACACGCAATAGTGGCTCAATTGTTTATTGATTTCAAAGGTAACATTGTATCTCCAGTTTGTCTAACTCAAGGCAAGTGGGAAGAAATGACATTGGCAACTTTGGCCACTAGATGGCAGACCACCCTTGAGGGTCGGCAGGAAACTCCCGACCTGTTAAATTCCAAATGTCTCTAAGATTTTAGTAGGAAAGCAAATCTTGCGTTATGGTAGTCTCTAATCTCAACCATTTGAAACAAAGTATCAACCAGGCTTTTTATTGGTATTAGTGTCAACTACTAATTACTCATTTTTAGGAGAAGAGAATGTTTGGGGACAATGTGCAAGTAATTTGTAGCTGATTTTAGAATTAGTCATGTGACAGCTTCTCTGTTTGGCTAATATTAATTTGCATTTCTGAGTGCTACGTGAGCTAAATTAGAAGGCATGAGATAGGGAACTAATCTGAAATGAACAGTCATTTTAAGTAAAATTTAGTTGATGCCATCCTCAGAGTTAAGCCTAAAGGTGGGTTCCCAGTGCTTTTTAGGAAGGCCAGTATGTTAAATGAGGCTGCCTGGCCCTGCCTGCCGGCACACCTGCTAAGCTCACCCCTCTCCTCTGATACCCACCTCCTGTGGCCTCTATGGCCTTGTCTGCCAAATCTGCTGGACTCTCTACTCAACCTCCTGACCCGTGTAGCTTCTGAGAGTCCTTCAGATCTCAGTTCTAGAGCCACTGCTGGAGAGAGATTTCCACAACCACCTATCATATCAGTGATCTATGGCTACTGTAACAAATTCCCCAAATTAGTGGCTTAAAACAACACACATTTATTCTCTTGCAGTACTGGAGGTCAGAAATCTGAACGGGTGAGGCCAAAATCAAGGTGTCAGTAGGACTCCTTTCTCTCTGGAGGCTTTGGGGGGAGAAAACGGTTTTCTTGCCTTCTGCAGTTTCTACTGGCTTCTGCATTCCTTGGCTCGTGACCTCCTTTCCTCTTCAAAGACCAGCAATTACATCAGTCCAACCCTGACTTCTGCTTCTGTGGCATTCCCCTTCTGAACTCTCTTCCCGGGTTAAGGAACCCTGTGAGTACATCGGGCCCACAGATAATCCAGGATTATTTCTTTCTTTTAAAGTCAGCAGATTTGCATCCCTAATTCCACCTAGAAACCCAGCTCCCCTTACTGTGTAATGTAACATATACACAGGGGTGGGGTATTAGGGTGCAGACATATGTAGGGGCCGTGATTCTGCAGACTATAGTCACCTAAGTTAAACACCGGGTTTTAAGCTCTCACAACCAGTTAATGTTTGTTTGTTTATTCAGAGGGTGACACACTCCCCCACTAGCCTGTGTGCTCTAAGGGGCTGCCGATTCCAGTTTTGCTAAGTGTTGTAACTCTACCCGCTACTACTTTGCTCAAATAAAGGCAAATATGTACAGAGGCTGGCCAGTGGGAGATATATGGTGGTCGTCACAGCATTTCCTAACACACATACACACATACACATATGTACGCAGTTTATTGTCGATTTAGTGAACTCCCCAGAGTCCTTCAAGTCTGGGGGAGCCTTGCCTTTGTCGTTCTCTGGCAGACTGACTTGCTGTGTCCTCTGGCATCATGCTCAGAAATCAGACAGGCCTTGTTATAAACCCTGCCTTCTCTACCTGCTATCTGCAAAATGTCAAGCGGTTACTTCATGTTTTTTTTTTCCCTCATCCATAGTGTAGGGAAAATAAAACTTAGTGGGATTGTCATAGGGACCAGTGAGCTACTGATGTGTAAAATGCAAGACACCAGGCCAGCCATGTGGCAAAGATTCGTATGTGTCAAGAAGCATGATGTCCTTAGCATGTTATTTTTTTTTTAATTCTCAGGCTCTAGACAATGACTTGTGGATAGACTTTACAGGTGTGATTGAATTAAAGAAGTCTCCAACACAATGTTGAGTTTAAAACAGTCTCTAGGAATCTGAACATTAAGTGTGGAAATAAGATGTTAAGACAAGCTTTAGGCGTAGGGTTGTGAGTTTTCAAAGACATGAGGAACAGTCTGAAACTATAAAGCTACTAGAAAAAAACAGGATAAAATGCTTTCAGGCATTGTTCTGGATAAAGATTTTATGGGTAAAATTTTAAAAGCACAGGAAATGAAAGCAAAAATGGATAAGTGGGATTATATAAAACTGAACATCTTCTGCACATCAAAGGAAACATTCAAAAGAGTAAAAAGCCGGCCCATAGAATGGAAGAAAACATTTGCAGACCATTCATTCAACAAGGGACTAATATCCAAAATATATGAAGAACTCAAACAAGTCAACAGCAAAAACAAAAATAAAAAACTGACTTATAAACAACGCATAGCAAACATCTCATCTGATTTACAGGCAAAGGATCTGAAAAGACATTTCAAAAGAAGACAGACAGATAAATGAACAAGAAAGATGCAAAAAAAGCTCAACATCCAGGGAGATGCAAATTAAAACTTTATTTTGCAAATTAAATCTTTAGTGAGCTATCTCACCCCAGTTAGAATGACTATGGTCAAAAAGACAGGAAATAACAAGTGCTGGGGAGAAGGAGGCGAAAAAGGAACTCAAACCCTGTTGGTGGGATTGAAATTAGTGCAGTCATTATGGGAAAGGGTATGACATTCCTCAAAAAACTAAAAATAGAACTACCACCAGCCTGAGCAAGAGGGAGACCCCATCTCTACTAAAAATGAAAAATTGGGGCAAGAGGATCACTTGAGCCCAAGAGTTTGAGGTCGCTGTGAGCTACGATACCATAGCACTCTACTGAGGGTGAAAAAGTGAGACTCTGTTCCTTCCCCCACAAAAAATGAACTACCATAAGATCTGAAGGAAGGGAAATTTTTATGTCAAGAGACAGCTGCACCCCACTATTTATGGAATTTGTGAGTGTGTTCACAATAGCAGAGCTTTGGAATCAACCTAAGCATCCATCAGTGATGAATGGATCAGGAAGGTGAGGTGTGTATAAGAATAAAATTCTGTGCCTTACAGCAACATGGATGGGCTCGGCAGACATTTCTTCAATGAAATAAGTCAGGCTCAGGAAAATTATTACATGTTCTCAATCATATATGGCAGCTTAACAAACTGAGCTCCTAGTAAGTATATAGGAGAATTATGATTATTCAAAACTGGCAGGTGAGGGGGCAAGAGGGCTAGGGGGAGGTTGGTTAATGGATTCAAAGTCGCAGCTAGATGGGAGGAGTAGGTTCTAGAAGGAGCACTGTAGGGAGAGTGTCGTTAATGATAATTTATTGGATAGTTTCAAATAGAAGAGAGGATTTTGAATAGAAGAGAAATGAGAAGGGTTTGAGGTGATAGATGTGTTGATCATCCTGATTTGATTATTACACATTATATGCACATGTTGAAGTATCACTCTGTGACCTGTAATACAGATCAGTGGTTCTCAATCTTCCTAATGCTGCAACCCTTTAGAGCAGTTCCTGTGGGTCACAACCCACAGGTTGAGAACCACTGATGTAAATGTACAAATGACTAATTAGTACATGTCAACTAAAAATAATTTAAAAAAATAAATTAGTCTCAGCATGTCACAGAGCCCCACCAGGGGTTGGCTGCCCTCAGCTGAGTGCGTCACCTGTCTCACCTCAGCAACACCCCCTCACTCTCAGTCCATAGGGAGCTTAGTCTCTCTGATCAAGTCCATTTCTCAAGGTTAATGTGTGGATGCTGTCAATTCCCCAAGCCCAGGCTTTCAGAGCACATTAATGGGGAATGCACAGAAAGCCTTTCATTTCAGACTAAAGAAAACACTTTTCCATTGTGGCC
>NW_003852536.1:5152579-5153732 GCF_000181295.1 Otolemur garnettii | reverse complement strand
AGTGATCAAGGGGATTCGTTCACAAGCCATGGAACACCAGGAATTGCTGATAGCCAACTGATAGCTGGGAAAGGATTCACCCTTGGCAGCTCCAGAAGGAACTGATCCCGCCAATACCTTGGTTTGGGACTTGTGGCCTTCAGAAGGTGAGAGATAAATTTCTGTAGTGTAACCACCCCGGCTGTGGTATTTGTTAGAGTAGACTTAGGGAACTAATATACCTATAGTCTATTTGCTTGATATGTTAATGTTAATTCCACAAACACAAATTGCAGACCTTGACCCAGGCAGTGGAGACCCTAGAAGGAATAAAACTTTTTTTTTTTTGGAGACATAGTCTCACTTTGTCGCCCTCAGTAGAATGCTGTAGCATCATAGCTCACAGCAATCTCTAGCTCTTGGGCTTTTTAGGTGATTCTCCTGCCTCAGCCTCCTGAGTAGCTGGGACTACAGGTGCCCACCACAATGCTCGGCTATTTTTTGGTTGCAGTTTGGCCGGGGCTGGGTTTGAAGCCAGCACCCTTGGTATATGGGGCCGGCACCCTAGACACTGAGCCACAGGCACGCCCGGAATAAAACACATTTGATGGGAAGAGAATGGAGTAGGGTGAGGAGAAGCTGCAGAGACCAGATGTGACATCGGCCGTGGAGCTGTGTCGGAGTCTAACATTTATCCCTAGGGCAGCTGAGGGGGCAATTGAAGATTTTAAGCAGGGGAGTAAGGTAATTAGAATTATGTTTTGGAAAGATTATTCTCACTGAGTTATGGGAAATACATCTGAAAGTATCAGACAAGGGGCAGGGGATGAGTTAAGAAGTTGTTAGAGGCTCAGCACCTGAGGCTCAAGTGGCTAAGGCGCCAGCCACATACACCTAAGGTGGTGGGTCCGAATCCAGCCTGGACCCGCCAAATAACAATGACAGCTGCAACTGAGGCTCAAGTGGCTAAGGCGCCAGCCACATACACCTAAGGTGGTGGGTCCGAATCCAGCCTGGACCCGCCAAATAACAATGACAACTGCAACCAAAAAATAGCCGGGCGTTGTGGCGAGTGTCTGTGGTCCCAGCTACTTGGGAGGCGGAGGCAGGAGACTCGCTTGAGCCCAGGAGTTGGAGGTTGCTGTGAGCTGTGATGCCACAGCACTCTACCCAG
>NW_003852536.1:5137973-5152559 GCF_000181295.1 Otolemur garnettii | reverse complement strand
AAAAAAAAAAAAAAAAGAAGTTGGTGAAATAACCTGAGTGATGGATGATGGTGGAATTAAACTGTGGTGGAGGATGAAGGAAAGGAGAGACTGGGGAAGTGGAATCAACAGGCGAGGTGACTTACTGAAAGCCCGAGAGAGGAAGACGCAATCAGGTGCTGGGGAGGAAATGCCCATTTAGCAACACCTCAGTAATGAAGTAGCGATGATAATGGAGGCTTCAAGAAGACATAGCTTACGAGTGGCAGGGGGATTCACTGTTGGAGGTTTGCAGTGCAGCTGGAGCGTGCAAGTGGAAATATTGAAGAGGAAGCCGAGTACAAAGGCCTGGGAACGTTGTTGAAGCCAGCAGAGTGTATAAGATCATCTAGAGAGAGTGGGCGGTGCCTGTGGCTCAAAGGAGTAGGGCGCCAGCCCCGAATGCTGGAGGTGGCGGGTTCAAATCCAGCCCCGGCCAAAACAAACAAACAAGATTGACTAGAGAGAATGAGTGAAGTGAGGAAAGCTGAGAAGATGGGAAATGGGGGATTCTTCCCTGGAGAAGAATCATCAATGTCTTAAGGAAAAGGGAAGCTGAGATGGGGCGGCTGCACTGCTGGGACGACATCCTGGGACTTGTACCACGGTAGAGACCAGGAAAACCAAGAGAACAGGGTGTTTCCAAGAGAGAGTCCTGGATTTTGTCTATGCCATCAATAGCTTGAGTAAGATAAAGCCTTCAAAAAGGGAGATGGTTTATGAACGTGGTGGCAGCTGCTTCAGTGGCCTGGTCAAGACCGGAAAGCAGTGACGCAGTGGACAGAGAGGCACGGGGGTGGTGAGGACACATGTCCTTGGAAATTTGGCTGGAAAGTGAAGAGAAGAGAAATAGGTAGAGACAAGATGGAGCTGAGGAATGGGGTGAAGCTGTGTGTGTTTAAACGCTGGAGGAGGAGCCCGTGGAGAGGAAGAGGATGGAGAGAGAGGGCAAACATCAAAGGCTTGGGAGGACGGGCAGAGTCCGGAGCACTGATGGAGGACTGGCCTCAGAGTGAGATGGAGAGGTGGGATTAGTTTTAGGAGAGGAGGGAAGGTTTGGAATCGTCCCTGTGGGGAACAGAAGCAACCTAACTGCCCCAGACCCAGCGTTCTGCCGTATGTAGCTACCGTGTACTAAACCTCATTCGGGGTCCCCTTTTTTTTCTGGCTCTGCATCTGTTTCTCTTGCTAAACACCAGAAACTGGGTGGCTTAAACAACCAGCAAATCACCTCTTTCTCATAGTTCTAGAGGCTGAACGTCCAAGGTCAGGGTGTGAGCACAGTGGGTTTCTGGTGAGGACCCTCTCCTGGTACGTCCTCACACAGCCCTCCTTGGCGCACACCCAAAGTGGGAGCTCTAATCTCTTTCTCTGGTTGTAAGAATATTAATCCCATCAGGGGGGCTCTACTCACACAACTCATCTGATCCTAATCACCTCCCAAAGGCCCCACCTCCTAATCCCATTTCCTGCAGTGTTAGGGTTTCAATATATGAATTTTAGAGAAACACAGACAGGCAGTCTACAGCACTTTGATCACGTTTTCCTTACTTTGTTCTGTGTATTTGACTTGAGCTACAGAGAAGGGCGTGTGATGACCCAGAGGTCAGCTAGAAGGGCTCTCCAGGACTCCCAGGAGGCTTATATTCTCAAGGTCACCTCTGGCTTCAGGCTGCTGCTGTCCCTGAGTGAGACTGTCTTAGCACATTCTTTTATGAGGGGAGATACTTACCGAAAACCAACAGCAGCAGAGAGATTTATATCACAGCAACACAAATAATTGAAACTGCACCGTGAGCTATTTCTTTTTGGCAATCCTTCAGCGTTATCTGAAGGAGTGGCCCTTGCCAGTTTCCGTGTGGTCCAGCTCTCCTCTCTCAGATCTTTCTCTCACTTACAAATTCCCACTTGTATTCCAGAGGCAGAGGTTAGGCGCTCTCTTCTGTTGTCTCGACTTCTGCTAAATTATGTCATTCGGGTCCCACCTTCCTCAGTGCCACTCATGAAGGTATTTTCCTAAACAAAAATACTCCCCCCTACAAGAAAGATTCTGGCTCCCATCGATAATGTAACACGTTTTTGATCCGGATGCACAATTCTGAAACAGACTAAATACCCTGGATCCTTCCTCCTGCTGCCCCATTATCAACGTGTGCCCTCGCCACATCCACCTAAAGGCATGATCAAGAGCAAAGATCACATCCACCCCCCGCTATAGAGAAGAGAACTCTTCTATCCTCCTGACCCTGTGCCTTTTTTCAGCTTAGTGGTAAATAACATTTGTTTAGGATTTTCAATGCGTCGTCTCATTTGATGATCACAAGAACCCCAGGCCAGGCAACACAGGCATTATTCCCTCTCTGCAAATAAAATAACTTGGGTTCAGAAAGAATTGACTTGCCATTTGGCTGGGAAAAGCAGCTGGGCGAACTTCAGAGGTGGATCTTGCTGGGGATGGCCCTTCTTTTTGCTGTCACAGGCTGCTTGTTTGGTTTCAGAACTTTTATTTCCTAAGTCCAAGTTTTTTTCAGTGTTGTTGCTTAATTTTGATGATTTCAGGGGGTCCTTCTTTCTAGATACACACTGGTATGCTTGACTTCCTTCCTGCGGTGGAATAATACCCCTTCTCATGAGATGTTTGGGTTCACATTTTGGGTTTTCTAGATCTCCTGTCTAAAATTCATAGACATGGCTCGGCGCCTGTGGCTCAAGTGGCTAAGGCACCAGCTATACACACCTAAGGTAGCAGGTTCGAAACCAGCCTGGGCCTGCCAAATAACAATGACGGCTGCAACCAAAAAATACCCGGGCATTGTGGCAGGCACCCGTGGTCCCAGCTACCTGGGAGGCAGAGGCAGGAGACTCACTTGAGCCCAGGAGTTGGAGGTTGCTGTGACCTGTGATGCCACAGCACTCTACCCAGGGGAACAGCTTGAGGCTCTGTCTCAAAAAAAAAAATAAATAAATAAAATTCATAGACACCATGAAATGGCCACTGCTCTCCAAGAGGGGGATCTTCAAAGAGAGACGCCATCCTTAAAAGAAAACCAAAAAACCCAAACACAAGCCATGAAACATAAATAAAATTCCCAAACAGGTCACCAATCCTGCAGGCTCTACTTTAAGGATTGTTTTCGTTGGGGGGCGGGGAGGGTATTAGGTAGGAGAGTCCTTCCCTTCGTGTTCATTTCCTAAGTAATGGCTTTTCAGGGGCAGTGCTGTTGAATTCTGGCCAAGTTCACAATCTCTGCTTCACCAAGCACAGATTTCCTCTGCTGACGCACTCTCAGAATGTATCACCCGCTCCTAAGCTGTTTACAGAGCAGAGACTCCAAGAACAGAAGCCAAGAGCATTTAAACATTTGTCCACCAGCCCTAATGTACTGGCCTCCATCTCATCCATCTTTGTTAGTGATCAGGCAAGACATCCTCAATTGTTTCTGCTCTAATATTTTTTTCTTTAAGTAACATAACATAATGAATATTGATGCAGCCAAGAGTTCAGTGAGTAGGTGGGATGGATGGTTATTAGGAGAAAAAAAAAAAAACAACCAACCAAATCAATGCAGTATAACCGCAAGACTCACTTTGAACTCCACTTTGGAAACCTGTTTTGTGGTTTGGAAAGAAATGAATTCAGCACCAGCTGTTTGTGACTAGACAAGAGAAAGAGGTCTGACAGCTGTGTTCAAAGGCTGACATTTCAGACAACGGAGGGTGGAAAGAGTTCATTCTCCCTGAAGCCTGGATGGGGATGTGACAGCATTTGGGACAGATGCTTCCTCTTGTAATGCCAGGTTTTTCCAGTAGCAAAAGAATTCACGGTGAGAAGCTGTGTTTGGGGGACGAGGCAGGGGCTTGGATGCTAAAGCAGGGTTGGAATCCAGCATTGTGGATTGTAACTGCGGACACAGCATTGAACCACTCAGAACCACGTATTTATTTATTTATGAGACAGAGTCTCACTAGGTCACCCTCGGTAGAGTGCTGTGGTGTCACAGCTCACAGCAACCTCAAACTCTTGGGCTTAAGCAATTCTCTTACCTCAGCCTCCCAAGTAGCTGGGACTACAGGTGCCCACCATGACACCAGCTATTTTTTGGTTGTAGTTGTTGTCAGGCCTGGGCTGGATTTGAACCCACCAGCTCCAGTGTATGTGGCTGGCACCCCAGCCGCTGAGCTACAGGCGCCGAGCCAACCCTTTCTTTATCTTGAAAATGAGGGTAATAATGTCTCCCTTGCGGGTAAAAATTAGCAACAGTGCCTTTGCGGCATCCCAGATGCACATCTGTTAATAGCAGTCACTGTTCTTACATCACATACCACGGGATGATTTTCTAGTTAAATGAGTTGTGAGATCACTTTTTATTGTTTTGCACCTGAATATTTTTGAGTACGAGTTACCCAAGAGTGAACAGTGTTATTAAAGAAAAAAAAAAAAGGCTCCGCATTCTTCCTGTTAATTAAATTCTCCGAGATCCCTGGTCTTAATCTACAAAATGGCAACACTGACGCTAATGGCGATGTCTGCCTTTAAATATACTCTGCGGATGGCTAGGAGAACAATTGGGATAATATATATAAAAATACCTTGCAAGATGTAAAAATGTGTGGCAGTGGTACCATCAAGCTTCTTTCCCACAATACGGAATATTTGTACACGTAGGAGACTCAGCCTTCTGGGGCACAGAGCTAAGCAAATACGCCTTTTCTTACGTATGTGCTGGGCGGCAAACCGCAAACCAGTATAGGTGATGGACGGGAGAAGGTGTTCCTTGCAGGACTTTGTCATCTGACAAGCCGTCTTTCTTCCCATTTGTCTTCTAGTAATTCTAAGTACACAGCTGTCGCACACCATTAAGCAGTGGAAATAAAACTCTGCCAGGAGAACAGCTCATAATAATTTGGGCTGCAGGTGATGGAGAATGTCAGACCGAAAGCCAGAGGAGAAGGGTGGGCACCTCCTTTTTCTTTCTGCAGCATCTTACAAGTTTGGGGCTTCTGTGTTTAAGTGTTTAGGGTGGTGGCAGGGACCGAATCATATTTTCTTGTTATAATAAGAACAATAATATAAAACTACATGAGAAAAATAAGGCTCTTCCCTTGTCTGTCTTTTGTATTCCCAGCTTTCAGAGGTACACAGTGTTGACAGTCTGATGTGGGTTCCTCCAGATACGAACGCATTTTTCAGCCACGAATGGCAGTGGCAGCTATCCGTGGAATGGCTTGGAAAGTCCAATCAATGTCTGTACCCTTGAGAAATAGAACATCCTACCATCAGGTCTTCTGGACAATCACAAGCGGGTTATCTTGGAGATAAACAAAGTCTTGGGAACTGTTTATTAGAAGGCAAATAATTGCTTTGCCAATGGCACAGTCCCACTGATTCACACAAATGGGAAATTATTTAGAACCTGATCATGGCCCAGTCCTTTGCCAGAAAAATGAGTTGAGGATCCCTATCTGTGTGTCTGGTAAAAATGTCTTTGCTCCTTAGCACCAAACTCAAGATTCTTATTTAATCCAAATCTCCTTTTTCAGTTTCATTTCCCCCCCCCCACGGAACATTCTAGGTTTGAGAACTTCAAAAATCGCCCATTCACAGCAGCACTTCTCAAACTGTAACGTTTGTTACTCCTGGAGATGATGTTTGTTTATTGAGACAAGGTCTCACTCTTTTGCCTAGGCTGGAGTGCAGTGGCATGATCATAGCTGTCTGCAGCCTCAAATTCCTGGGCTCCGGTGATCCTCCTCCCCCAGCCTCCCAAGTACTGGGAATATAGGCTCCTACTACAATGCCCAGCTAATTAAAAAAAAAAAAATTGTGTGTGTAGAAATTGGGTGTTGCTGTGGTGCCAGGGCTAGTCTTGAACTCCTGGTCTTAAGCAATCCTCTGGCCTTGGCCTCCCAAAGTGCTAAAATTATAGTCATCAGCTTCCAACTCTGGTCTGGGGATGTTGTTTAAATGTAGATTCTGATTTAGTAGCTGGGATTGAGTCTGCCTCTTCATTTCTATTATAATAAGTTCTTGGGTCTACAGCCACAAATTGGGTAACAAGGATCTCCTAATGACAATATTATTCCAAGAGCCCAGAGATGACAGTGTTCCCAGGAGAAGGGAGAGGTTGGCAGGGGACGTTGTTGCTGAGAATTGAACATTGGCTCTAACTATGTACAAGTCATTGGGGGCCTTTCAAGAGCTGTCTGGTTGGAGCAATGGGGGTGCGACAGACTGATTGGGGTCAGTTCCAAGGAGAACTAGGGGAGAGAGAGTGGAGACAGAAAAGAGACTTCTTTCGAGGAATTTTGCAATCAAAGGAAACAGAGAAAGGGGTGAGGTACTTGATGGAGAGAGGGTGTATGAGAGACATCATTTTGTTACTGTTTGTTTTCTAAGATGGAACTATAACAGCATGTCTTTCAATGCCAAGGGATGTTACAGTAAAGAGGGGGAAATTGTCAATGTCAAGAGTGATGCCAACAAATCTTAGCCTGACGCTCCTGAGGGAGAGGGAAGGGACGGGGTCTTGCTCAAAGTGGAGAAGTCGGTTTTAGATAAGAAAGTATTTAACTCATAGAAAAGGAAGGAATACAGAACATATGAGGACAGGACAAGTGGATGATGGAGATTTAGTGGCGAGAATGAGTGGAAATTTTACTTTGGTTGTCTCAATTTTTTTGTCCATGAAGTAGGAAGCAATTGTCTAGTATCAAACTCTTCCAACTGTCAATAATACCAGCATCACGTGGGAGTCTGTTAAAAATGCAGAAAGTCAGGGTCGATTTCAGCCCCCCTGAATCAGAATCTGAATTTTATTAGCAACTCCAGAAGATTGTTCTATATGAAGTTTGAGAAGCACTGGTCTAGAACACTGCTTCTCCAGGCCCTTTCCACGGGTCACTGCTAATTGGCTAATTGTTATCTGTCTGCAACAAGATTTGTAGAAAGTTGAGAACAACCATTCAGAAATGTTTATAGAAATTGACATTGCGGTCACACTGAAGCGTGTGATCACAGGGCTCATCTCATCGAACAGAATGCGGACCACTTTGTGTCTTAATGGAACTCAAGAGCTAACTCACATGTGTGCAAGCTGTGTCCCAGATGTGGACCACAGGGACATGTCACAATGGCCCTATTTTAAATGTAGTTTGCTAATTTAAAGTCCATGAAACATAGAATCCATTTCCTTCATTGAAGGATAATTGAAATTTCATCTTACAGGATGAATTTTTCAAACTGATGATGAATTGGAGATGAATTTTTGGGAGATTCTTAGACTACAGCACCCACAACAGGAGACACTGAGATGCCGCCTCCCGTGACCTGTGTGCTTCTCCACCTGACTCTCTGCTCCTACACTCCATGCTTCCCCAAATTCTCTTTCCTAGTCCTTGAAGAGGAGCGCTCTGTGGATTATACAAATACAGAATTGTAGGATTAGAGAGGGATACTTTAGTCTTCACATCAGGCGGGTGGTCTGTGCACATACACATGAGTCTGACATTGAATCACTGGACGGGAGTGCGAGGTAGAGGTTTTGATCTTGTCCAAAGAGACGTCTGCCCTGTGCCCTCGGGTTCTGGAAGATAATCTATGTCATAGCTGACAGGACTGTCTTTGTTTAGGGTGGAATCTGGCAACACCAACTGTCTTAGTGTGGGGCCTACTATGCCAGAATGACCAACCAGGCCTGGCACCCATAGCACAGTGGTTAAGGTGCCAACCACATACACCAAGGGTGGTAGGTTCAAACCCAGCCCAGACCAGCTAGACAACAGTGACAACTGCAACAAAAAATAGCTGGGCGTTATGGCAGGTGCCTGTAGTCCCAGCTACTTGGAGGGGCTGAGGCAAGAGAATTGCTTAAGCCCAGGAGTTTGTGGTTGCTGTGAGCTGTGACAGCACAGCACTCTACCCAGGGCAACATAGACTTTGTCTCAAACAAAAAAAAACAAAAATAATCAATCATGGGATTCAGGGTGGGAGCTTTTGGTCGCATCATGTCCATTTACCTGGAAGCTGAGGTCAGCCACATGGGCAATCAATCAATCACTCATGCCTCCATCATGAGACTCTGAAAAGATCTGTGGGCATTGAACCTTGAGTGAGTTTATATCATCACCTGTCAGTGCTGGGAGGTTGAGTCCTGAGGACGATGGAAGCTTCGCATGTGGAACCCTCCCACCCTCTACACCATATCCACTCCTTTAGATAATTTTGTCTCCTTTCCCTTTAATAAACCATACCATGAACATATTAGCTTTTACTGAGTTTTGTGAGACTTTCTAGTGAATTGCCAACCCTGAGGGTGCTTTGGGAACACCTCTGAACTTGCAGCTGGCATTGGAAGTGAGGATGGCCTTGTGTAGACTCTCCCCTCCAAATCTGCGTTTTCACCCTGACTTGGATGGAGTGAACTTCACTATCAAGTACCATGGGCTAGATGTCCTGAGCAACAGAAATTTGTTTGCTCTCAGTTCTGAAGAAACTGAGACAAAGCCACTGACCGATGTGGCTCCTGGGAGGGGTCTCTTCGTGTTCGCACACGGCTGTTTTCTCACATGGTCAAAAGAGAGATTTCTGATCACTCTTACTATTTTATAGGCAAACTACTACTTTTTTTTTTTTTTTTTTGAGACAGAGCCTCAAGCTGTCACCCTGGGTAGAGTGCTGTGGCATCACAGCTCACAGCAACCTCCAACTCCCGGGCTTAAGCTATTTTCCTGCCTCAGCCTCCCAAGTAGCTGAGACTACAGGCCTTGCCACAATGCCTGGCTACTTTTTGGTTGTAGTTGTCATTGTTTGGCAGGCCCAGCCTGGGTTTGGACCCACCAGCTCTGGTGTATGTGGCTGGCGTCTTAGCCGCTTGAGCTACAAGGCACCGAGCCAAGCACACTACTTCTATTGAATCAGAGCTCCACCCTGATGATTTTATTTAACCTTCATCATATCTTTAAGGGCCCTGTCTTTAAGATAATCACATGGGAGTGTTTGGGTTTCACCTGTAAGCTTGGTGGGGGGCGTAATACAGTCAATAGCAGATCCTCATTCCCCACAGCTGGGATCAGACATCTTGGGCAGACTTAGCAGGGCCAGACTGTGTCCTTAACCTCACTGTGGATTAAGGGTATGATGTAGCAAAAGGGTATTTAATTGTATATGTGAAACATTAGACTTAAAAAAATTAAATTAAGGGCAGCACCTGTGGCTCAAAGGAGTAAGGTGCTGGTCCCATATACCGGAGGTGGCGAGTTCAAACCTGGCCCCGGCCAAAAAAAAAAATTAAAACAAATTAAAAAGAAAACTTCCTTCTTAGTATAGTGGTTAAAAAAAACACACATTATACTAAATGAAATAAGGTGGACACACAGGATAAATATTGTATGATTCCACTTATGTGAGTTTTCTAGAATAGTCACAATCATAGAGAAAGTCAGTAAAAGCACCAGGGCTGGGGTGTTATTGTTTCATGGGCAGAAAGCTTCAGTTTGAGATGGTGGAAAACTTCTGGAGATGGATATGGGGATGGCTGCATGAGAGAATGGAAAAACAGACCACATGTTCTCACTATTAAGTTGGAACTAACCAGTGAGCACCCAAAAGCACAGAGGGAAATAAAACTCAGTGGAAAGCAACCAGTGGGAGGAGGGAGGGCGGGGGAATCACCCAGCCTAAGGGGCACGTGGCCAATATTTCAGTGGACAGGCCACACTTAGAGTTGGGGCTCAGGCATTAAAAAATGATCCACATGGCTCCGGCGCCCGTAGCGCAGTGGTTACAGGGCCAGCCACATAGGCTGGCGGCTTCGAGCCTGGCCTGGGCCTGCAAAACAACAATGACAACTGCAACCAAAAAATAGCTGGGTGTGTGGTGGCACCTGTAGTCACAGCTACTTGGGAGGCTGAAGCAAGAGAATTGCTTAAGCCCAAGACTTGGAGGTTGCTGTGAGCTGTGATGCCACGGCACTCTACCCAGGGTAACATAGTGAGATTGTGTCTCAAAAAAAAAAAAAAAATTATCCATGTAACCTAAAACATTTGTGCTCCTTAATATTTTGAAACAAATTAAGAAAATGTGAATATACTAATGCCCCTGAACTTTACACTCAGAAAGTGTTAAACTGGCAAATTTTATTTCATGTTATTTGTGTGTATAACTCTTATAAAAATGCTTGTGATGTGAAATTTACTAAGTGTAGAATATAAATCTCTTAACACAATAAGAAAATGCCCTGAAGGCTATGTTAACCAGTTTGATGAAAACATTTCAAATTGTATATAAAACCAGCACATTGTACCCCATGATTGCATTAATGTACACAGCTATGATTTAATAATTAAAAAAATGCATGTGATCCTTCAATGTATTATACATTTCATCCTCCCAAATGGAATTGGAATTCAACCAATGGACAAGGAGGGCAGCCTGTGGCAATGGGAGGAAACTGCTTCTCCCCTTCAGCTATAGCTGGGATGTTTGTGGTCCCCACAAATCTCGTGCTTTTTTACACAGCCGTAATGGACAAACACACCCTCCTACCCCAGTTCACTCCTTCTGAATTACTGATGCATATTTGGCCATCTGCATCTGCCTGCAACAGATCACTAAGTGTCCACTAAAACCCACCTCCTTTTCCTTGTGGCTATACAATTATATTAAATTTCTGAGTTGAGTGGCTGTGACTCTCAGATCTGCGTGGTACCCAGGCCCGTCTCCTCAGCAAGTGAACCTCTTTTTCCTGTGTCCTGTAAGAATGAGGAGGAGTCCAGAGACCCAGAGGAGAGTGAAAGGAACCCAGTCAAAACACCTGCATCAAATCGTCATTGTCAAGAGATACGTTAATAGCATGCTCAAACCATGAAGCACTGTCTTCATCCGTTTTGTATTGCTCTAACGAAAAACCACAGCTGGAGAACAGAGATTTGTTTCTTATAATTCTGGAGGCTGAGAGGTGCAAGATCAAGGGACCAGCACCTCATCAGGGCCTTCTTGCTGCATCGTCCTATAGTCACAGAGGGAGGCAGAAGAGCCAAAGTGATTTTTTTTATCTTCTGGGTATATACCTAATAGTGGAATTGTAGGATCGAATGGCAGGTCTATTTTTAGTTCTCTAAGTGTTCTCCAGATAAAAAATCACATTACAATAAAGACGTTTGTATCAGAATGTTTATTGCAGCCCAATTCATAATTGCCAGATCATGGAAGAAGCCCAAGTGCCCATCAATCCACGAATGGATCAATAAACTGTGGTATATGTACACCATGAAATACTATGCAGCCCTAAAGAAAAACGAAGACTTCACCTCCTTCACGTTTACATGGATGGAACTGGAAAATGTTCTTCTTAGCAAAGTATCACAGGAGTGGAAGAAAAAGTATCCAATGTACACAGCCCTTTTATGAAACTAATTTATAGCTCTCAAATGAAAGATACAACTTAATTCTAGCCCAAGAATATGGGGAGGGGGTGGTAAAGGGGAGGGAAGAAGGGCGGCTGGGTGGTGGGAGGGTGACCAAAAAGATCACCTATATATCTGTCTAACAAGGGTACAAGTGAACTTTTCTAGAACTAGAATATAAATGTTTTGACACAATGACTAAGCAAATGACATGAAATTTATGTGAACCAGCTTGATGAAAGTATTTCAAAATGTATATGAAAACACTACACTCTACCCCATGTTTGCATTAATGTATACAGCTATCATTTAATAAAAAAAAGAAGAGCCAAAGTGTAAGAGAGAGAGAGGAGAAGAGGGCTGGCGTCTTCTTTTTATCAGGAACCCATTCCTTCAGTAGCAACATGAATCCATTCTGCAGTAACTGAACCCACAAACTTGATACCGTGGTGATATTCAGGAACGAGGTCAGAGTTCTAGGATGAGTTTCCGAACTTAACTGTCTGACTTGGTATTTATTGAACAATTAGGTACTTTCCTTATAGGTCTGTGTGTCAGTGATTGGCTGTGCGGTGAGCAATAGTGAACTCTCTCCTTGTGGGTTCAGTTACTGCGGAATGGATTCATGTTGCTATTGAAGGAATGGGTTCCTGGTAAAAAGAAGACGCCAGCCCTCTTCTCTCTCTCTCTCTTACACTTTGGCTCTTTTTTTTTTTTTTTTTAAATGATAGCTGTATACATTAATGCAAACATGGGGTAGAGTGTAGTGTTTTCATATACATTTTGAAATATTTTCATCAAGCTGGTTCACATAATTTGATACAATTTTAAACTAAGATACAAAGAGCAGTGAAATGCTCCATGGTTCTAGCAGGTAAATCTTGAGTATCAGCATTTGCCTCCTAGAATTTGCACAAGAAAATCGCTTTCTGGCCCCAAAACCCTCACTTCAAACCCTACTTATTTTGTATTATCCACTTGGGCTAAAGGGAGGGTGGTGGTGAATATATCCTGGGCAGATAGTACTAAAGTCCCCGAAGCCAAAAAAAAAAAAAAAAAAAAATCAAAATAGCTTTCTGGATATATTTCACAATATCTTCCTTCCTTTCTCTTCTATCCCGAGTAGGGGTAGGCACTACACAGAACCCTGGCCCCACTCCCCAGTTGGAGACAGACCCCAGAGATGGTCTTGTAGCTGCTGTGCCCCCAGAACTCAGCACAACAGGCAGCTCATTCTAGGCATATGATAAGTAGCTACTGAATGAATGAGTGAGTGAATAGGTGAATTAAGTGGCTTTTTAATGTGTTGCTCTCAAGGCCATTTTATGATGTGCAATTGAAGGGACACGCTTCTACATATAAAGCGACGTTTTAAGTCATGCGGTGGTGCTGGCCACATCTGTGTACATGAGGAGAGGGTCTTGCAGGAATCTACATGCTCCCAATTAGCTCCAGTTCTGAAACCACAAAGTGCCATTCGTTGGGCCTTGAGTCCCTCTTCCAGATGAAACCTCCTACCGGGTAGCAGGCAGTTTCTACCATAGCATGGGGTACCTGCAGAGCACCCCCGATTTGGTTGGCTTGGCCTCAGTGGGATGGTTGAAATCACACCAATGCAGAGACTAGAAAGAGAAGCTGGCTTCACGTGGAAGTGGAGTGGAAGGGGACAGGGCATGCAGGAGACACAGAGACCTCTCTGGCCCCTTCCCTCTCACTCCTGACCAGCTCTAGTAAGGTTCAGGAAAGCCAAGAGTTCTAATCTTCACAGGCTGCGTAAATGGAATACAAATGTTGGATTCCAATTCCAATTCCAATCGCAAATGTTGAACCAATTCCACCAATGCTCACAAGAGTTAAAAACAATGTTGCTTCAGAGTGTTGGCCTAAAGCAGGATCTCCCCGAGAAGGAAGTGAGCATGGAAACAGGGTTCTTCTTTCCTGCGATACCCCCTCTAAGTGCTGGGGTGTGCACCCCAGGCCGGGATTAAACAGGAAGATGGAGTGTGCCATAGCTTAGCTAGAGAGGTGAAAGAGACCCACTGGAAAATTATGCAAACTACAGTTTAAGTACACAAATGAATTCAACTAGGGAGAGGAAAAAATTCATAATAGAGTTTCATAATATCTAATTTCTAACACCTAACTTATAGTTGGGGATTTTCACACGCTGAAATACAAGGTCAGACAATTAAGTTCACAAACTAGTCCTAGAAAAAGTGTTTTGATGGGTGGACAAGGGGCTGCCCTTGGTGCATAGTTGCCCAAGAAGAGTACATCAAAGGTGATCGCGGCGATGTTCAGCAGAGTGGCATGGAGTATTTTTCCTAGGATGAATTCACAAATTTATTTTATTTATTTATTTTTTTGCAGTTTTTGGTCAGGGCTGGGTTTGAACCCGCCACCTCTGGCATATAGGGCCGGTGCCCTATTCCCTTGTGCCGCAGGCGCCACTCGAATTCACAAATTTAATTGCCAGACCTCATACAAGGATAGGTCTGATGGCCATTCCAAAAAAAGAATTCCAAATTTACTTTGATAGGTACACTAGGCCCTGGCATCTGTGCATAGCTTCCCAAGGGGAGTATGCTAGACGTGACCGTGGTGATATTCAGGAACAAGGTCGGAGTTCTAGGATGAGTTTTCGAACTTAACTGTCTGACTTGGTATTTATTGAACAATTAGGTACTTTCCTTATAGGTCTGAGATATTTCATTATAACAAACCTTTACACAAATGCTGAAGTGGCACACATAATTTGATACAATTTTGAAAAGCCATATTTTTCAACTTTGGCTTCGTAAAAAAAATGCTACATTTTTACAGCATGACACACGGTAACACTGTTTTTGTGTCCATGCAGAACTGGGCCAGTCTCCTCACACTTTATTTTAATAACCTACTATATAATAGCTGCTAAAATCTATTATTGGATATGTTCTGATGAAAAATTTTTTTTCAAGTGTCTTCCAAGAAAAAGATTTCTATTTGCTTCTTTGGGAAGGAATGGAAGATTTTCTGGTCATAGCAATGCTTCTAGAATAAATTAATTTGACATCCAGCTCTTCTCTTACAACTATTGGAAACAATTTTTTGAGGAGTAGGTAGGTGTGTTGATGTAACCTAAGCTCCTATAACCAAAAAAAAAAAAAAAAAAAAAAAAAAAAA
>NW_003852536.1:5134879-5137098 GCF_000181295.1 Otolemur garnettii | reverse complement strand
TTAATCTGGAGAACACTTAGAGAACTAAAAATAGACCTGCCATTTTATCCTACAATTCCACTATTAGGTATATACCCAGAAGATAAAAGAAATCACTTTGGCTCTTCTGCCTCCCTCTGACTATAGGATGATGCAGCAAGAAGGCCCTGATGAGGTGCTGGTCCCTTGATCTTGCACCTCTCAGCCTCCAGAATTATAAGAAACAAATCTCTGTTCTCCAGCTGTGGTTTTTCGTTAGAGCAATACAAAACGGATGAAGACAGTGGTTCATGGTTTGAGCATGCTATTAACGTATCTCTTGACAATGACAATTTGATGCAGGTGTTTTGACTGGGTTCCTTTCACTCTCCTCTGGGTCTCTGGACTCCTCATTCTTACAGGACACAGAGAAAAAGAGGTTCACTTGCCGAGGAGACGGGCCTGGGTACCACACAGATCTGAGAGTCACAGCTGCTCAACTCAGAAATTTAATATAATTGTATAGCCGCAAGGAAAAGGAGGTGGGGTTTAGTGGACACTTAGTGATCTGTTGCAGGCAGATGCAGATGGCCAAATATGCATCAGTAATTCAGAAGGAGTGAACTGGGGTAGGAGGGTGTGTTTGTCCATTACGGCTGTGTAAAAAAATAGCACGAGACTTGTGGGGACCACAAACATCCCAGCTATAGCTGAAGGGGAGAAGCAGTTTAAATCTTAGTATCTTAGTTTAAAAAAATGCCAACTCACGTTTATGTTTTTTTAAAGTTTAATGTTCTGGGTGTAAGTGCTGCTGTGTGACTTCCACAGTTCAGCTACTTTAACTATCAGTCAGGAGAGGTGATAATCCCATGGGCAAAAATTTTCTAACCCTGATGTCTATTTTTCAGGCTGAATTGTTTTATGTAAGATATTTTTATTGTTAACTATTACACAAGAGTAAAAAGAATGGCCGAGAAATGGTATATATATATTACAGTTTTTGTTTTTTTGGCTGGGGCTGGGTTAGAACCCAGCACCTCCAGCATAGGGGGCTGGCACCCTACTCCCTGAGCCCCGGGCACCACCCTTAAAGCACACATTTCTGTGTTGAAAACTAGCTTACAACTTGATGAAGGCGATATGACCTCAGTTCTGGGCCAGTCAATCCTGCATCCATTTGCTTCTCACCTTATTCTGCAGTTTGGATGGCCCTCACTAATTTTCTTTTTCAAAATACTTATATTTTCTTTCTTTCTTTTTTTCTTGAGTCAGAGTCTCATTATGTCACGCTTGGTAGAGTACAGTGGCGTCACAGCTCACAGCAACCTCAACCTCTTGGGCTTAAGCAATTCTCTTGCCTCTGGGTTCCAAGTAGCTGGACTACAGGCACCTGCCACAGTGCCCGGCTATTTTTGTTGTTGTTGTTGTTGTTGCAGTTGTCATTGTTTTAGCTGGTCCGGGCTGGGTTTGAACCCGCCAGCCTGGGTGTATGTGGCTGGTGCCATAACCACCGTGCTAAGGATGCCGAAGCAATATTTTATTTCTTGTATCTTAGTTATCCATGTGCTGTTCATAATTTTGAGGCATTGCAATTTTTTTGAGGCTGGAGTCCTCACCTTAGGGTTATGAATAAGATGAATTTATTATAAATTCAGTGTTCTCCAGGATCCCAAAGGAATGAGTAAATATTCAACACATGCCTTTCAGAGCCTCACAAAAAACAAAGCAAAAAGATGCTTCGTTTTATTTTCAACTTCTGTGAAAAGGCAAATTTCTGTATTTAAGGCAAATCTTAAAGTGACATAGAGTTGGGTCTTTAAAAGCATGTGCTCAGAAAGTTTTATCTTTTAAATGGAGCAGGTATTCCTTCTATCTAAAATTAAGGTAATTGTGGACAGAGGAATCGATTTAATACATTTTCCATGGCTTCCTATTTGTCCTGTTCAGTGCCCTTGTCTCTCTGTTCTTATCTTCTAGTGAATTAATTGTTTTAATCTCCCCTCCTCCTGTTTGTTGGCTTATTGGCCATATATCCTTTATTATTCATTTAATGATTATCATAGAGATTATAATATGCATCCTTGATTTATAAAGCCTAAGGTAAATAAATATGTTTGTTCTGGACCACACAAGACCCTTAGAACAATTTAACTCCATTTACTCCTCACCTCCCATACCCACCAACTTGTATTAATATTTGATTGTTGGTATGTGTTTTAATTCTATCTCTTCTCTTTCTTTTTTCTTTTTTTTTTTTTTTT
>NW_003852536.1:5131415-5134740 GCF_000181295.1 Otolemur garnettii | reverse complement strand
GGCTATTTTTTGGTTGCAGCCGTCATTGTTGTTTGGCGGGTCCGGGCTGGGGATTCAAACCCGCCACCTTAGGTGTATGTGGCTGGTGCCTTAGCCGGTTGAGCTATAGGCACTGAGCCTATCTCTTCTCTTTCTTTCCATATCTATATGTCTATTATGCCTTAAAATATCAATATTTGGACAGTCTAATTTTTAAAAAATTTTTTGATGTGTCCACATATTAACCCTTTCTGTTAATTTTTATTCTTTCTTGTACTTCTGAACCTCCAACTGGGTTTATTCACCTGCTGCATGAAGAAGACCCTTCTGACTGTGGTGCTCACACCTGTAATCCTAGCACTCTGGGAGGCTGAGGCACGTGGATTGCCTGAGCTCACAGGTTTGAGACCAGCCTGAGCAAGAGCAAGACCTCATGCTGGGTGCTGTGGCTGGCACCTGTAGTCCCAGCTACTTGGGAGGCTGAGGCAAGAGAATCACTTAAGTCAAGGAGTTTGAGGTTGCTCCACAGCGTGAGTGACTCCATGGCACTCACTGAGGGTGACAAAGTGAGACTCTGTCTCAAAAAAAAAAAAAAAAAAAAAAAGGGCGGTGCCTGTGGCTTAAAGGAGTAGGGTGCCGGCCCCACATGCCAAAGGTGGTAAGTTCAAACACAGCCCTGGCCAAAAACTGCAAATAAATAAATAAATAAACTCCCTGGTCTGATTTAGCTTCCAGCCATTCGGAAGGAGCTGTGTGTCACTAGAAATGGCATCATTAAAAAAAAAAAAATAGCCAGGCACATGGCAGGTACCTGTAGTCCCATCTACTTGGGAGGCTAAGGCAAGAGAATTACTTGAGCCCAGGAGTTTGAGGTTTCTGTGAGCTATGATGCTATAGCACTCTACCCAGGATGACAAAGTTAGACTCTGTCTCCAAAACAAACAAACAAAAAACCTTCAGTTTATCTCCTTTGGTGTGTGATAAAATCCTCAGTTTTGTTTGCCTGAAAATTACTTTTTTTTCATTATCACCTTTGGAAAATATTTTTTTACTGTGTAAACAATACAAAGTTGGCAGTTATTTCTTTTAACATCTTGAAGTTATACTCATTCTATTGTCTTCTGAATTCTGTTGTTTCTGTTGAAAACCCAGCCATGATTTCAAAATGTTGCTTCTTTGAAGGTAATATAGGTTCCCTTTGTTCTGTTTGATTTTATTATTTTTGGTAGTTAGCCATTTTCTTGTGACGTCCCCAGGAATAGTTTTCTTTGTGTTTATCTTTTTTTGTGATTCATAAAAATTCTTCAATCTGTGGGTCCATATATCTTATTAGTTTTTGAAAATCTCAGTCTTTGTTTTTTTGAATATTGTAACTGCCACATCCCCTCTCCCCTCCTTTGATTTCAATTATTCATGCATTAAGTCTTTTAGGTATAGCCCATATCTCTCTTTATGTTCTGATTTTTATCTCTATGTCTTTCCATTTTTCAACATCAATATTGTTTTCTGTCTTCTAGTAATTCATTCTCTTTTTTTCTCATCTGTTGTTAAGCATCAATTAAATTTTTTTATTTCAGTTTCTGCATTTCTAAGTTCTAGAGTTTAGTTGTTTATTTAGAGACAGAATCTCACTTTGTCACCCATGGAAGGTAGAGTGCCTTGGAGTCACAGCTCACAGCAACCTCAAACTGTTGGGCTCAAGTGATTCTCTTGCCTCAGCCTCCCAAGTCGCTGGGAGGCACTTGCCTTAATGCCCGGCTATTTTTAGAGACAGGTATCACTATTGCTTAGGCAGGTCTTGAACTTGTGAGCACAGGCAATCCTCCCACTTCGATCTCCCAAGTGCTGGGATTACAAGTGTGAGCCATTACTCCCAGCTCTTAAGTTCTGGAGTTTAATTTGCTTCTTTGTTAAGTTTTCTGTCTTCTTCCCAAATTCTCAATATTATCTTCTAATTTGCCCAACACACTAAGCAGAATTATTTTAAAGCTTGAGTATAATTTCTCTTTTATCTGGATTGTCTATAGACATATTTATACTATTTGTTTTTTCTCTCAGTTGGGGGTATATGGCTTAGATTTTCATCTTCTTGGTAGATAATTTTTCACTGACTACCAAACACTGGTTACAAAAATATGTGAGGATAACGTGATAATCTGAGTGTTATATTCTTCCAAAAAGATAGGAGCAGTAACAACCCCAAATAATCTTAATTCAATAGGCGACAGAGAGGACTTGAAGCCCTCTGACAAGGCTTGTCTATTTCCAATTCATCCTGTTCTTCAGAGGCCCAACTCAAACCTGGGGGCTTCTAAGGGCTCGTATTTGCTAGTGGATTTGATTTCCAATATTGTGTGTCCAACCCCCTGCGTCTTCTGAAAGCTCTGCTTTGCCTTTATGCTTTTGACATCAGTAGATGGCTCTGAGGAAAAGGGGATCAACATTCTTGACTCATAGCTCCAGGTTCTTCTCTCTCTGGCCTTGACCATGCAGTTCTTCTCCCAGCCTTGGTATATCTCTGATGTATTCAAAGAAAATGTGATATTAAAATTTTATCCCAGCTATGTGAATTATTTTTTGCAATTAGATTGATCAACACCGCCTACTCCATCATTAAAGGAAGGGAAAGTTCTTTACGTTTTTAACACAGCATTCCAGGTATTTTTTTTCCTTTTTTCCCCCAACCTCTGAGGTCCCTCAAAGGAGGAACTATCATATTCCCCTTGGTATGCACAGGACTGCAAAGTTGGACTGTAATACGCAATTATTAAATATTTATATGAGATATAAATATTAAATATTTCTGACTAAATAAATAAGTACAGCTTCTACTTAGGATTGGTGGCAAACAATGCTATTTCATTTTGCCCTTTCCGGAACATTGAAAACAACATCACTCAAGCCCAGTAGTATACCAGCGAAAGGGCGATGGGACCTGTCCTGCCTGGGGATAGCCACTTGGTTAGAATTGAGGCCAACAAAAATCTTTTTCTCCTGAAGAGGATTATTTTATCACTGACTTTGTTTATAATTGCTCACACGTGGTGATAATAAAAATCAGACGACTTAGTTATTTAACTATTTTTAAATTCTCAACGTAAGTTGTGCCCCTATGATCTGTAGTCCAGGGTGAACTGTTCCCATGACCTAATCCTAACCCTTGATACACCACAGCTCATGACAATGGAGGCAGATGAGATGGGTTCTGGGGACAACCCAGCTGGTTTTGAAACACTGCATTTCTTCTGACCGTCCAACTCTATACTGGGTCCCTGGGGAAACATTTATCTTGACTAGATTGCTTCAAACTGCACTTCTACTGATGAGAATGATCAAGACACCATGG